>NC_081560.1:150705153-150873777 GCF_022355385.1 Mustela nigripes | reverse complement strand
ATATTGGGATTTCATCAAGATCAAAAGCTTTTGCACAGCAAAGGAAACAGTTAACAAAACCAAAAGACAACTGACAGAATGGGAGAAGATATTTGCAAACAACATATCAGATAAAGGGCTAGTATCCAAAATCTATAAAGAGCTTAGCAAACTCTACACCCAAAGAACAAATAATCCAATCAAGAAATGGGCAGAGGACATGAATAGACATTTCTGCAAAGAAGACATCCAGATGGCCAACAGGCACATCAAAAAATGCTCAACATCACTCATCATCAGGTAAATACAAGTCAAAACCACAATGAGATACCACCTCACACCAGTCAGAATGGCTAAAATTAACAAGTCAGGAAATGACAGATGCTGGCAAGAAAGGAGAACCCTCCTACACTGTTGGTGGGAATGCAAGCTGGTGCAACCACTCCAGAAAACAGCATGAAGTTTTCTCAAAAAGTTGAAAATAGAGCTACCTTACAACCCAGCAATTGCACTACTGGGTATTTACCCTAAAGATACAAACATAGTGATCTGAAGGAGCATGTGCACCCGAATGTTCATAGCAGCAATGTCCACAATAACCAAACTATGGAAAGAATGTAGATGTCCATCAGTGGATGAATGGATAAAGAAGATATATATATATCATACAGTGGAATACTATGCAGCCATCAAAAGAAATGAAATCTTGCCATTTGCGATGATATGGATGGAACTAGAGGGTATTATGCTTAGCAAAACAAGTCAATTGGAGAAAGACAACTATCATATGATCTCCCTGATATGAGGAAGTGGAGATGCCATGTAGGGACTATGGGGGTAGGAAAAGAATAAATAAAACAAGATGGGATTGGGAGGGAGACAAACCATAAGAGACTCTTAATCTCACAAAACAAACTGAGGCTTGCTGGGGGGAGAGGGGTTGGGAAACGGTGGTGGGGTTATGGTCATTGGGCAGGGTATGTGCTATGGTGAGTGCTGTGAAGTGTGTAAACCTGGAAATTCACAGACCTGGACACCTGGGGCTAATAATACATTATACATTTATAAAAAATTAAAAAATTAAAAAGAAATTAAAATACCCAAAGATGGTCACTACATTATTATTTATAGCAGCCAAAGTTTGAAATGGATTAGTTAACCAACAATCAGGATTGGCTAAACTACTACATGTCCCCAGCCATTGCCTGTGATATTTAGGGAACATTTGTTAAAAAAAAAAAAAATCATGATATGAAAGTGCACAATTGCATAACCATAACTGTATAAAGAGACAAAAACACAAACAGGAAAAGTCAAGGATGGAATGCTGTCAAAATGTCATCAACACTGTGTGATAGGAATGATGATTATATATTTTTTCTTTTTGGTATTTTCCAAACTGCCTCCAATGAATGGAAATGTCTGATAGTTTTTTGTTGTTTTGCAGTAACTTTAGGCTTAAAGCAAATCAGCAGCCTTTCTATGCCTCTGTAAATGGCACCATGGAGGAGGAGCTGGTAATAGAGAAGTTTTTCAATGCAGGAATTTTGCACGTTGATGGAGTTTGATGGAACCCGAAGAGTCATAATCCATAGAAAGTTTCCTGAGGACAAAAGTGCTAGTTCCACAATATGGCCATTGGTAAGAGCTTCAGTTTGTCCTCCTGACAGGAGTCCCCTTAAGGCCCCAGAGAAACCTGACCATTCTCCAGGGGTAGTGCTCAGCCCCCATTGGCTGCCCTCCTGGGTGCCTCTGGATACAGCTGGACAGACCCAGACAGTGAACTGATGTGTGTGCTTAATCCACCTGATCTCACCTCTCTGTCCTCATGTTGATGGCCACAGAAAGAAAAACTTCCTCACTCTTCCCATGGATCAGAGAGACACTATTGCCACATTGTCCCATTTACCATCCCCAGAGACCCTGACCATTGTTGGAGAGGAGTGACAAGATGACTCATGTGTGGCAGGACTTGGCACACTTCTTTGGTTTCTTCATCACCACTGTTATTTTCCTGTTATCCCCACCAAGAGAGGATGTTTTGTCCTTCAGTTGGGTGTGCTTCCGGACCCCGTAGACTTGTAAAAAAATAATATTATAGTCCCCAAAAGAGGATCTGTCTCTTAAGGGATTAAGAACCATCAGCAAAGCCATTAGCTACAAAATCTCCTACTGATCAATGCAAAGACTCATTTCCAACTAGGACAGCTAGAGATCTGAGCGAGTGTGGGGCCCTTTGGGCCAGAGATTATTAGAGCTGCCTACTTGGGGCATCTTTATGCTGTGAACTTGCTTCTCTTACAGGTGGGGAAACAGACTTGGGAACAGGGTAGCGGCTGGCTCAAATGCCTTAGAGAAGTAGGGCAGGGTCTAAGACATATCCTACCCTTAGCATCCTGGGGACTAAAGGGCCACTGTTCACTTGCATGTGGTCCCACAGGAACCCAGGGAACAGATACCTAGAACTTGTATGTATCACTTCTGGATGGTGAAGTCTTTCCAGAATCATAGGCTCTTCAGAGCTCAAAGAGTTCCAGCTTTCACCCTGGAAGGTCTATCATTGGTTACTAGTCAGTGGGCCACATACACCTTCCTTCCCTTCATGTAAGGACACATAAAGGAAAGACATTCCTTATTCCTCCATCCTTCTCCATAATGCTCAGACCCATGAGTTCCTGTGTGGAAACAAGCCCACCTTCTACTTGAAATCTGAAGGCGAGAGAGTTCCAACGGTGGGTCTGGAATCTGTGTCTGCCCCTGAGTAAGGGGGGTAGAACTGCTGGGAGAGACACCCCCTAGATGCAACCCCAGCAGATGCTGCCCTGCAGTGGGTCACAGTGCCAGGACTGGGGCATGTCACGGACCTCTCCAGGATGGTGCTGAAAGCTGAGTTATGTGTCCTTAATGGAAGGGAAAGAGCATCGTGTGAGCACCTACCTTCTGCCCCCTGGCTTGGGAAGGGGCAGTGTTACCATTTCCTTTTTTACGACTGGGAGAACTCAGGCCCAGAAAGGGTAGAGGACTTGGTCAAACTACCTAGCCTGCGTGTGGTAGGGCCAGACCCAAACCCTCCCATCCTGCCTCCCCATAGCCGGCTGCCTCCAGGAGCTCATCACCTCCATGTTAGGAAGAAAACGATGGGCTGTCCACTTCAATTGAACATGGTGGGTAGATGTGGCCTTGTGTCCACTTACTCCCCAAAATTCCAAAAAAAAAAAAAAAATGGCCAAAAGGAATAAAAGCCATCCACCTATAAAGGAAAAAAAGAAAAAGGGATGATGATAGGTAGAGATGTCAATATAACTGGGGAAGTTAGAAAAGTGGAAAAATAAGAAATCCACTGATTTATCCCACAATAAAACATGGGGAAAGCTCTGGAACTGGAGGTCCTGGAAGAGTGAAGCTGGGGCTGAGGAGTGGGTCTTGAGAACAGGGGTACTGTGGAAACCCGGAAGGTTATCTTGTCCCATCCTTGCCTCACCCAGCACAGCCAGAGGCCCTCCCTTAGAACACATGCCATGTCCTCTCTGGGGAAATGGAGGGGAAGCAGCTCTGAATTCAGGGACAGCAGCCACGGCCACAGACTTGGGAGAGGCCCCTGACTGAAAGGGAGAAGACTTCTAGAGGTGAAGCTTTTCATCCTCAGCCCTTCCCCCCTCCACTTGCTCAGCCTTGGTGACCACCTGTGCCCATCCCCAGAGAGGGGATGAAGGCCCTCCTCATCTGCCCACGAGAAAGCGAATGGACTTTCTGGGTCCCCCGGGGTAACAGCCAGGTCTCTATGTGATCACACCACTTGGAAGGCCTTCCACTGACCAGCTCCAATCCTCACCCCCCCCACACACACCTTGTACTTAGAGTTTCTGATCGATTTTGGTGCCTCAGCCTGGGTGTTAATTTCATGTTTGGTTCTGATTTTAGAAAGACAAAGTTGAGTACATCAAACTCACCTGTCAAGAGCACGGGCCCATGCATGCCCCTCTTTGTGTCAGTCTGTTTTCCCTGCATCCACAAGCCATAGTCTCTTTCCCCTACCCCATCCCCCCATAACAGCTGTTCTGATATGTTTAATATAAGTTCTATGTTTCACCCAGTCTCTGCAGGTCTCTCCTCCCCAGAGGGCCCCAGACCACCCAGCCACCGTCATGTTCCAACAGATGGCCCTGATTCCAGTATTTCCTAGAGCCCGCCCCGCTGGAAAAGATCTTGTACTTTGTCTGCTTATCTCCATAGGAGGTTATGGCACGGGACCTTCTGCTTGTCCCAAGTTCTCAGGGCCCAGCATTGGCCATGGCCGGGGGGTTGGAGAAATCTGGTTGAATGGCCAGATACCCTCCTGCACTAAGATGTTTGCAGCCCTGAAGCTCCCCATCTGCCCCAGGCCCCCAGAAGCCTGCCCTCTGCCTGCACAAGAAGACAGGGCAAGTTCCCAGCTCCGGGCCTGCCCACCCCGCCTTCTCCACTCCTGGTGCTGGCTCAGTGTAGCCCTTTCATGAACAAATGGAAACAAGTATCTCAGGAGAGGAAAGCCATAGCCAGGGAGGTCTGGGAGAGCCTGGTGCCCTTATTCTGTGGCTGGGACACTGTGGGCTGGGCCTGCTGGCGTGGCCCCAGGCCCTATGCTCTCCATGCAGGCCCAGCCAGGAGTTCCAACAGATGCCTGAAGCCACCCCTATGCCTTGTCAGACACAGATCTGCCTGGCCCAACCCTAACCTGCCAGCGCACTGCTGGATGCCTCTGCTGGTTGCAGAGGCTCTGACCAGCCCTGGAGACAGGTGGTGAGGGTCGGGGACACAGTGGCTCCCAGCTCTGTGGGATCCCCAGACACCTGGCACCTTGGCAAAGAAGGCTGCCAAGATAAGGCTGCAGGGGCAGTTTTTGGGAATACCACCCGGCTGCCCTCTGTCCTGGAGGCGGAAGAGACCTGGCATCACCACAAGTGATTTCAGGAGTTATGTGGCAAGCTTGGCATGCACCAGCAAGTCACAGAGCTCACCAGACACACACTCACTGTGCTTGGGAAGTTCAAGGTTGTCCAAAGTCACATGGGCAGCAAGCAGAGTTTTGTCCTCCAACCCTGGCTGTCTGATAGGGATGGCCATTCTCCCTACCTGCTCCCCTCTTTGGACCAGGCATCAGAGAACCTTCTGAGGGTCTGTGAAAGGCCAGACACCCCTCCCAGTGAGAGCAGAAAGCTCTAGAATCCCAGTCCCTGATAAAGCTGTTGGGATAGTGAATGGATGGCAAGGCTAGACCCGAGTCCTGCTTCATGACCCCCTCAGTTCCCTGCCCTGCGGGAGGACCCCAGCTCCATGCCTCCACCCACGAACAGTCCTTGTGTTCCTCTGAGATGTACTGCAAAGTTGCTCTCTGCTTCAGCAAATGCCGCACGCCGCCTCCTCCTCTCCCAGTGGCCCAACTTAGTGGTCCTGGTGGCTGTGATTGTTGGAAAGGTCTGCAAAGTCATGGGTACTCTTGCCTCTCACCTGACCCAGTTATTTGCCTCTCCTGGGAAGACCATGTCTATTTCCTCCTCTGTCTCCCTGTATTCTGAACCCTTGACATGGAATGCTTTCTCTTCCTCTTTCCCTATGTTGCTTCCTTCTCAGCCCAGCCACCACCTCCTCCAGAAAGCCCTCCCAGACTTCACCTCGGCTCAGTTAGGGTCTCCCAGTGAGATAGCTATGCTTGCTTCTTACTCCACACCCACCTTTGTATCCTCACCTGTGCCCCCTCCTGCCTAGAGCCTTGAGCTCCCTGCTCTTTGTTTCTACAGCCCCAGAACTGCCTGCCCCGGAGTTCAGCAGATTGCAGAACTTTGGAAAACATTGTCAAATGGATGTTAAGAAGGAAAAACCTCTAAATCCCATTGAGTGCAGCGAGAGTCCAGAAGCAGGACTCCAAAGGGCCAGCGAGGGCAGAGTCAGCGCCAACCCAAGCTGCTCATGAGGGGCATTCTGGCAACCGCACACCAATCTCCTTTGGTCTACTTGTGGGACCAGAGCTGATACTTTCCCCAGAACCCACACTGGCAGAGTGGCTGCCCAGGATTGAGGGGTGAGGGGACAGCCTGACTCCTCAGAGAGCTTTGGGTCCCCCAGGGGGAGGCAGAGAAGACAGGCTGACCACATCGGGGGAGGCCTCCTCTGCCACAAGGGTGTGTGGGCTGCCCCTTCCATGGCAGAGCTCTGCTGGAGGGCTCCATGGAGCATGGCTGCCTCTCGTCCTTCCTCACAAACCTGATAGGAAGGCCTCTGTGTCACCAGGGAGGACATACAAAGGCTGAACGACGGGCTCAGAGGAGGGAATGTAGCTCAGGATGTCTGTTTCTGCCTGACCTCCATGGCCCAAGTAAGAGAGAGATAAGGCAATGATCCCAGCCCACCGCCACGCCTCACATGAGAAATCCCACCCAGACAGAACAGCAAGTGAAATAATATATAATACAAATATATAATACAAATGAAATAAAATACACCTCACAGGAAGAAAGTATAATTCAATATTTAACCCCTGTGGGGTGAAGGGATGTGACAGGCTTAGAAGCATCAATCGTACCAAAAGAACCAGACCAGATTTTATAAAAAATGTAAAATGCGGTACCTTAAAAAAACAAATCCTAGCAATGGCACTTTTGGGAGGGAAACATTTTAAAATATGTATAAGATCTGTAAATAATTTATTCTTTGATCAACTAATTCTACTTCTATAAATCTGTTATTTGGCATTATTGAGCAAATTACTTGCCAAAGCCACAATGATTCTAAACATGGGGAAAAATTTATTGCATAAAGATGTCCCTTTTGGTATTTTTTATAGTAGGAAAAACTGCAGTAATCAATAAGGGAAGATTGGTCCACTGAACAGTGGTAAAGCTAACCAGTGAAGTACGCAGTCAACTAAAATCTGCTTTTTGAAAAGTTTCTTGTGATATAAAGAATGTTTAGTGACAAAGCAAAATCCGAAGACATGAACGTAGAAGGGTCTCAGCTGTGTGAAAAGGAAAACATTCACAGAGTAAGGATGGAAGAGAATTGAACAACCCACCCACAATGACTTTGGGTGATTCAAAAAAGGGCATTTCTTTTATCTCTGCTTTTTATATTTTCGGTGTGGTCTTCAATGAGTTTTAAGTGTATCTACAATAAGCAAGCAAACACCTTTTCTCAGCCAAGCTAAAAGGATTCTGCCCAAGTCAACATTTCTGCTTGACAGTCTGATGCTGTGCTGAGCTGGGACCAATATAGCCATGTGCTCAGGGTCCTTGGTCACATGCCCCCACAAGCAGGGATGGACACACAGATTTGCGTCATACACAAAAGCGAGCACAAGTGGGCATTAAACCACACAAAGGAATACATATTGAGAAACCCTACATCTGGCGGATTTTACTTGAAGTAGATGAATGTAATAAATACTGGGGTTCTAGGTTGGGTAGAAACAAATGTTCACAAAGCAGACATCAGGGAAAAACTCCCAAGAGATTACCACCAATCTTGTACGAGGTGATCCTCTCCTGTATCAAATGTTAACTTGACTAATTTGAATTTGAGGTGGGGGCACCTCTGGGCACACCAGCACCAGGATGGCCTGTGAGTCCAGTTGGCTCCAAGGGGCACTGGCTTTCACTCTGTCACACTCAGCCCTGGCAAGAGAGAAAGTGGGAGAAATCGAGGGCCTTGTCAACTGGTATAATGTGTGGAATCCGCAGCCCTTGCCAGGTGCTGTGAACAGGGGAGGACAGAAGGCCTACAGTCTGAATCCTTTCCGGGGAGCAGGCAGTGGTGGTGAGGGGCAGTAACTCATGACCTCCCTCCTGGAACCCCTGAGATCCAGGCTGTCCGCAGTCAGTCCTCCAAGTCCCTCCTGGTCAGTCCGTCCCTGCTCACAAGCCTCCCATGGCTCCCACGTCCACAGAAGCTGCGGCCTGGCCTCGAGCTGCCTTGTCAGTCCAGCCCTTCCCAACCTGTTTCACCCAGGGCTCCCCATGTCAAGCCCACCAAGCCATCTCCTCTTCCCTGAAAATAGTCAGGCATCACAGAAGAACCCAAATGGGTGTTATCAAGAACAGAGGGAATTCTGGGAGGCAGCACCTGCAGGGGAGGCAGGGATGCAGACGGAGCTTGGCTGGGCAGACGGGTTGCACGATGCCTGGCAATACAGTGAGATGTTGGGGAGGAAACGGGTGGCTGGGAAGCAGTGGTTTCCAATGGCACATTCATCCTGTCTCTGGCAGGCAGGCCTGAGTGAGTGCCGGCATGAACATGGGGGGAGCCTGGACTTAGGCTTAGTGGCAGCAGACATGGCCTCAGCCCTTCCAGCAGGGTCTGGATCCTCCTGGGACAGGCCAGACTGGAGGGAAAGCCAAGGCTGAGTCTAGCACACAGAGGCTACCAGACCGGTCTCTGGGATCTTAACTCAGCAGCCCTGGGATGGCCTGGGAATGTCTCGAAGCTGGGAATGGGGGTGGGTGAGGATATTGGTCCCCATGAAAGAGCTGCATTGGGAGAGGAGGAAACCAGAAAGGATGACTCTGTGGCATATACTGCCGTGTCCATTTGTCTGGGGCTGAAATTTCCCAGGGCGGGGGGCAAGACTTCTAGTGCTAAGACTGGGAAGGTCCCGGCCAATCAACATGGTTCCCTTGTCCTGTGATGAGCCCAGAATAGTGCATATTATCTCAATTGTTATCTCTTCATAATCACCCTGTGAGGAAAGTTCATTATTATCTATACTTAACAGAAGAGGAAAGAAATAGGGCTTGCCAAGGTCCCACACCTGTTCCGGGATGAAACCAGGGGCCTGACTCTTGTCCACTGATCCCAACGTGGTCTGTTTTATGGGCCATGGTGCTTTCCAGGGACCAAAATTTAAGTAAAACATGCTGAGGCCTAAGCTGAGGCCAGACGTGCATGGAAGCCAGAGAAGGGAGAGAAGGCAGCCATACCAGAGAGGCAGACTGACCCAAGAGGTAAACTGGGCATGGGGACCCAGGCAGCCAGGGAAGGAGACAGAGTGCAAGGTCTCCTCCTGGGACACTAGGGCACCAAGATCTCAATAGTCTTAATCCACAGCACTGCTAGCCTGGGCCAGGACAGATGCCCACATCTGCTCTGGGCTGCTCTAGGTCCACAGGTAGGGGTGGGCATAAGGAGTACTACCATCAGGGTCAGAAACAGGAAGGTCACAGAGCACATCTTTGGCCATCTTAGGGTCTAACGGGACAGGAGCTTGCTCGTGCCCCCTAGAGGCCGACCTATTAAAGACAGGAAGTGGGACTTGGAGAAAGGCTATAGGGAAAGGAAGAAAGGTCATTAAGAGACTAAGTAGGCCCAGGAGACCAATAATATGAGTCCATCTGGATGAAAAAATACCAACTTGGAGAAACAGACTAGCTCAAAGTGTATTTACAAAGGTAGAAAGTGGTCAGGGGACCAACTAAACTCTCAGGAGGGAAGCATAGATGATGGGACATGACAGGTGAAAAAATCTGGGTTTTAAAAATCATGTCATAGTAATAATCAAGACTGGCTTCACAGAAGCTGACCTATGTTCAAGGGATACAGAATATACTGAGCATTGGTGATCTTATATATCTCAAACAACATTTTATATACTTTGACCTAAGGCACAGTATGTCACTCTACCACCAGGAAGCAGTCAGATAATTCCTCCTATAGGTGTCCCTTGAGATTGCTCCACAGCTGGACAACAGACAAGCCAAGCCAAAGTCCTCCACTAAGATTTTCAAACTGGGCTGGTAGGGAGCCATATGCCTTTCCCCACTGGCTGTGAGCTATGGAGGAGAAAGGCCATAAGCTATGCCACTGGACCCATGACCCCTCCACTCCCCCCGCCCCATTATTCTGGTATAGGAGAGAATGAGCTGATATGTGAGGCAGAAAGAAAATGTCCACACCAGGAGCTGGCAAACTACAGCTTACAGACCAAGTTTGGCCCATCACTTATTTCTGTAAATAAAGTTTTATCGGCACACAGCCATGCCCATTCATTTATATATCACTTATGTGACTGCTTTTGTGGGCAGAGTAGATCATAAGGTCCACAAAGCCTAAAATATTTACTATTTGGACACTTATAGAAAAAAAAATGCCTACCCTTTGTTCAGATGGTGGCCAGAATGTTAATAGGGCTCCCTTATAAATTGTTCTCATTTTTTAAATAACAAAATAGTGATCATATAACCAGTTAACATGAAAGCTGTTTTCACTTTAGAGCAGAAGGAAGGAAGGAAACAGGGGGAGGGTGCTAGCAACATAGAAGTCTGGTGTTTGAGTTTTCCCCAGGGCTGGCTGCACAGCTTACCCTGGACAGTCTGTTTATCTGAGCTGGTCAGTCCCTCTTTCTCAGCAGTGCTAGCTTAACTTAGGATTCTATCTATCTTCAGTAAATCACAGAGGCCTAGTGCCCCTTCTAGAATCAGAGGAAAGTACCAACATGCTCAGAGCTGAGACGCTCTGTTCCCTTACTCTTCCTCCTTTCTAGTTTATATTCAAGGGCTTAGAGGGGAGGCAAGAGGGAACCAGGGGCAAAGAGCGGTGAGTGACTGGAGAAGCAGTCACTCCCAGGCCTCTGAGTCTCCCTTTCTGCTTCCATAGCCCTAGAGCAAAACCATCTTTGCCCCCTGGGCACCTCCATAGGACAGACTCTCGACAACCACTGTCTCCCCAGGAAGACCCAGTGTACAGGGAAGGGTCACACACAGAAACCGCTCTTTACAGAGCCATCTAGACCAACTCCCATTCTGAGGGTAAAGAAAGGGCTTTAAGAAGCTTGGGAGGCTCTGGGAGGGCTTCTGGGGCAACATGGAGTGACCCTGAACCTTGGAAGTGGAGAAGACTGCACAGGTAGGTCTGGGATAGGGGGAAGTTTTAGGCTAAGGGAAGTCTTGCTTGGGAGAATGAAAGGCATAGGCAGGAGTGAGAAACAAAACCAAGGTGCCAATGGGAGAGGGTGTGGAGGAAAGTCAGGGGGTGTCAGGCCTAGCCTGAAAGGGTCTGTTGTGTGAGGGGTGAGGGGAACAAGCAATGCTTTATAAATAGGAGAGTGACAGGGTCAACTCTGACATGAGGAGGATTAATGTGTTGTTTAGGAGGAGGGGAATGAAAGGGATAAAGCCATGATGGGGACAAGAAGCAAGAGCTGACAAAGGCCTGGAGAAGAAGATGGCCATGTGCATGGTTGAGCTTGGTGATTAAAGAAGGGAGGACCCAGCAGGGACCCCGAAGCTTCAGGTCTACATACTTGGTACCGCCCATCACAGGAGAAGCAACAGGTGTGGAAGGGAAAACCTCAGACCCCAAAACGGGGTCCGATGCCCAGAAACTGATGGGACATCCTGGCCTGTGATCCGGACCTAGGTCTGGGTTGACACGTAGGACTGGGGATGGAAAGAGAAGGAGAGGAATGCCAGAGAAGCATGAGCTTGGCATCTAGCAAGAACCAGAGACGCTCCGCTCAATAGCCCGCGAGGAAATGAGTCCTGCCAGGGACCTCATTGAGGGAGTTTCGAAGCAGATCCTGCCTTACTTGAACCTCAAGATGACTGGACACAGCCAACAGCCTGACTGCAGCCTTGAGAAAGACTCTGAACTAAGCCACATTCAGATGACCGACACACAGAAACTCTGAGGTGTGTACTCTTTTACGTCACTGTAAGCTTGGGGGTAATTTGTCACACAGCAGTAGATAACTACCTTGTCCTCACCTCCTATCTTCATCTCTGCCCTCTCCACCTCCGCCTCCCTCAGCTGGTAGAGGTTTCTTCTGGTAGAGACGGGCGTCTCTGTGTTCCAGCGAACGTGGCAACAACAGCTAGGTCTGGCCTTAATGTCATTCTACCCGAAAAACCTGATAAATGGGGCTTATCCCACCAAATCCCTTTGGAAACATGCTACCAACAATGACTGACCCAGCTTGGGATTCCTCCCTGGGATTCACGGTGCCCCAGACAGGTGTCGGACTGGCTTATCGTGAACTGGACCCACTGATACAGCCAGAGGGTGGTCTCTCAGACACACAGCCCCACTGAGCCACATATGGGCTTTGGGGGGCAGCCCTCCTCCACAGAAAGCAGGGGGCTCTTTCCACAGGAAGGGGAGAAGCCCTACAGGGACCTCTGTGTCCTCGGGGATGTAGATGCTTCGTTCTCCATTCAGGAATGGGAGGTTGGGCAGCTGGGGAGCTGGAGGACCTGCAGAAGGGGTGAGACCTGTTGGGACGAGCAGAGAGGAGGTGCTGGGGTGGGGCTGGCGGGCTTAGGAACCAGTGGCCCGGGCCTGGTGTGAGGCTCTGAGAAACCCAGGGTGGGGACCAGCAGGGGACCTGGGGGAGATCCAGTGCTTCTGGCTGAAGGCCAGGTAGATGGTGGAGGCTTGGACCATCCCAGAGAGGCCAGGCCATTCTGGGTGTTCAAACTGAAGGTCAAGGATGAAGGTCTAGGTGGGTAGGTGAAGGAGAGGCTCTCCATCCTCAGAGGGTCCACAAGAGCAGTCGTGGCCACATTCAATTCCCAACTCAGATCTTAAGGGGGCGGGCAGACAGGCCAGGGGGAGGGAGGGGATTGGGATGTCTTTTCCAGAACGAGCTATGGAGTGGGCACACAGGCCAGTGTCCAAGGGTGGGGCTAAGAGGGCCCCTTCTGAAATGATGGGGAGCAATGCTCAGGCCTGTTCCTCATCGACACCAAGCAAGCTCAGGGGGCAAGTCACAGGATTCTGCAGATGCTAACCTTCCCCTCTCGCTTACCCCATTTCCTGTGGTGGGAAAAGCCCACCAGTCTGATGACTGACCGGACACAGGTGAACAGAGACCTGCCCAGTTCCTCTGCTCATGCAGCCACTGTTGACCGAGGCTGCCTGCCCTGCCGTCTGCTATGGCTGCGTTTCCACAAATGCAGTGACTTGAAGTAACTCACGTATATGATCGCATGGCCTTAGCAGGGGTCCAGAGTCTGGCATGGCTCCTCTGGGTCCTCCCAACAGGGTCTCACAGGGGGCCACATTGCTGCTGGCCAGGCTGCAGCCCTTTCTGGAGTTTGAAGTCCTCTTCCCAGCCTCCTCTGGTGGGAGACTGAGCTCGCCACTCTCTTGCTGGCTGTGAGCACCTCGCTCCTTGAGGCTCCCCTTGGTTCCCTCAAAGCCCTCCTCACAACAGTGCATCTTGCTTCTTCAAGGCCAGCAGAAGGCGCTCTCTCTCTCTGTGTGAATCATGTTCTGCTCATGCATGTTGACTCTGTACTAAAACACTCCAATATATAGTACATTTCCCTGTTGGTGCTCCCAGCACTCTCCTGGTTGAGTTACGTGGTGACATGATCCCAATATTCATCCGGCAGCCAGGAAGGGAGGTATGGGTAGATTGCAAGAGGGACACATGTTATATCCGCATCTTCTCCAAGCAAGGGGAGTGTGACCTACTTCTTCAGGCCTGGAGCAAGCAAGAAGGGATGGAGTTTTAAGGTTTTTGAGAGCATTAACCAAGATGCTCCCATCCGAAATCTCAGGGTCCCACTCCTTCCCAATTAATACCTTGACTTTAGCATAACAGACTTGCTGGGATTGAAAATTCGACTGTCTCTTGAGCTCTGCTACCTTCATATTGAAGTCCTGGGCCTGATCCTCAGCCACACCAGCTGTAAGGGGTTCTTTATATGCTGTTGGAAAGGCTCTCAGATTTACACACTTAGGCTTAAATTAATGATTGGTCACCCTCAACCTTTCATGATCTATCTCCCAGGAACATTTCTCACTCAGCAAGAACCAACCCTCTCCATTGTCTTTATAATGATCACTTTCCCTGAACCTTTCATATCTGAGCTGCTGAATGCTCAGGTTCACTACTACACACACCAAGGGCTATCTGGACTCTAGCCACACCAGTCAGAGAGAGTCCTCTTTGCCAACATCAGAGTAGATGACCCTGTCCCCAGGTCCCATGTTAGAGCCCACTTCTTCAGATCTGTCCTGGCACCAAGGACCATGGGTCAGGTGTCTTGAAACAGACTCTGAGATGAAACTTTGTCTGCAGAAGTTCATGGGCATGTGCTCTCATGGAAACCGGATTCATCACACTGGGAAGGCAAATGTGATATGGCTAGGACAGGATCCCGGCAGAGCCCAAGGCAAATCCTGGAGCCAAGAAGCCTTCAGAGCTAACCTGCTTCAGGGCTAGCAGGTCGAGGCTTCACACCCATCTGTGCCCAGTGGTTGCACTGGGGCTGTCGGGAGCAAGGGGACAGGTTTGGGTGAGACAGTCGCTTGGGAGGTTTTCAGTGGTGGGCCAGCAGCAGACCACCGCCCTGGGGAATGAGCACCCGGGTCGTGGAAGGGGTGCTGGGTGGTTAGCACACCAGGAAAGCACTGGCAAAGAAGGCTAGCTGTTGTATCAAGAGGATGCGTGTCCTTCTGAACTCAGGATATAAGACAACCGGTAGGAGGAGAGACTGGAGAGACATCCACCAAGACAGAGTGGCTATGCCGGCCTGACCAGAAGGGCTCAAATGCCAGGATAAGGACATAAGTCTCTGTCCCTCCTGCAAAGGTTCTAAGGATTATTCTGGGGTTGTCAGGAGCATAGCCAGCCTTGAAGGGGGAGCTAACTCCCAAGTATCTCTTTGGCTGCGTCTCCCGCAGCCTCACTCTGGCCCCCTCACACACCCCTCCACCCCCTCCCCCAAATCGGCTGCCTTCAGATTGTCACTCCCCACAGTGCAGCATTCATGCGTCAGTTCTAAATAGTCCCACTGTTCAGCCTTAACGAGAAGTCATACCAATTCCCATGTTTGCTTAGAGAGCACCATATTTCATCGAACCAGAGCCCATGCCGGCTCAGATTACTGACCGAGACAATGTTCTGTAATCCTGCTTTATTCACATGTCACGGCTATTTTAGCAAAACAGAAATGAATGGCCCGAGCCACCCTAGGAAGTAACGGGAGGGTTGGGTTCCCGCCCAGGGGAAGTCATGCTTTCTCCTGCCGCAGTTCTCCGAGGAGCTGACTTTGATTCTCTGAGCTTTTCCCGACTTTAAGAAAGAGAATATGGGCCGAGGAGGAGTCACAAAGTGGGTAGTTATTTCCCTATAAAACCTTAGCTCCACGGATGGATTTTGCCAGAGCAAAAATAAAATCTGTCATTGATTATAAAGTCCTTTGTGCTTGTTATTTCACAGATTTATTACACTCGGGCCCGGCGGCCTGGGGAGGCCCTGGGATTCTTGTCTCCAGCGCCCCTGCAAACTCTTCAGCTGCTTTTTCACAGCTCATATCCCAAAAGGGAACAGGGACTCACTCACAACTCTTTTGTCCTGGAGGGCCAAGAGCTTTGGAAGTCTAGATGAAGAGCCATCAGTCATCCCCCCCCAACTGCTGGACAGGGACCCACAGATACCACCGGTAGAGGTCTGTGACTTCCTAATCGTGGAAACATTCTCCTTCTTTTCCTTTTCTTTTTAGCTCTTGGCACTGTGCACTAAGAAATGCATTTCCTCTGCAGAACAAGCCTGGGCTGAACCTCTCACCAAATCTCCCAGAGTCTGGGTCCGCTTCAAATAGGTTACAATCTCTTTCGAATGCACAAGAAATACAAAGAGTAGTAATAGGATTAATGTTATTTAGTTCTATCTTGTGCTAAACCCTTACTAATGATCCTCAGAATACCTTGCTCCTGTCCCCATTTTAGAGCTGGAGAAACTGAGGCCCAGAGAGCTCAAGCAACTTGCTGAGGGCCATACAGCTAGGTGGTGGTGAAAACAGGCACAGACCTAGTCATGTTGACTCTCTCACTTCCAAGAAAGGGTTGGCATGAGACCACAGACCCAGGAATACAGCACTGGAGCTGAAACAGAGCCCAGGGCTCAGGCTTCTCAAGTAAAGGGGAACCTCTAGGGTTCCAAAGAGGCAATGGGGCTAGTGGCAGAGCTAGCAAGAGCTGAAAACTGACTCCACCCCAAGTTAACTGGACAATATCAAGAAACAGTTGCTCAGGAACATTTCATGGGGTGTTTATTTGGGGAGAGATTCAGAGGAAAACAAATGAGCTTGCTTCTTAGTACTGTCCCAGGCATGGGGCTTCCTAACCATTGAGCCTCTTCACTTCCTCCTCGGGGTTTTCTGAGTTTAAGGAACCCAGAGAGTTTGGCAGACAGATCTGAGAGACTAAGGGCCCCCAAGCAACCTCTTATCTCTCCTGGAAGAGCCCTTTCTGTCCCAGCAGGCAAGTCCAAGACCTCAGTGCTCTAGGTAAGAATAGTGTATGATACTCCCAAGACCCCGATTCTTTTAGGAAGAAGCTATCAGAAATCACAGCTCTTGGGACTTGAATCCACAGTCCGCCATCTCAACTCTTACTTTGAGCTACAGCCTGAGCTATTAAAAACAAAACATTCTCATTGGCAACTCCACAATTAGCCTCATTTCCACGCTAGAAACCCTGTTCTGCATGAGCTGAATTGCACAGCGATTGTTTCTTGTCTCAGTGATGCTGTTTGCAGGCCGTTCTGAGAGCCAGCGAGGATGTGACCCGGTGGTAATCTGAATTGCTTCACCAAACACATTTTTATCCCATCATCTCGGCTACATGAAAGGGAGCCATAGTGCTCCAGTGTTCAAGACTTTACAGTCCCGCTGTTCAGCAATAAAATGAGGCAAGAAATATTAGCCGTCCCTGGCTGATGCCTTAATTCTTTCCTAACAATTCAGAGAATCTGTACCCTACAGGTTTTAGGGCTGGCTAAAGCCTGACCCTCAGGCTAGCTTGAATGGAGGGGGAATGAGTTAAGGAGAGCAAGAAGGCTTTAATGGACACAGATCCCGAATAGCCCAGCTTGTCCCGACCTCCTGCAGACTAACCCTCCTTTTCACAGGCCTCGATTGTGTATGGCCCCAGCAGAGACAAAACTACCCATGAGCAGAGGTTACCCCCAGCCGGTACAGGTCAGAGGCATTCTGGGGGAGAAGGGGAGAGGAGGGGAGAGGGGAAGTGAGGGGCACAAGGAGAAGGAGGGGAGTGGGGGTGGGGGAAAGGGAGAACTGAAAGTTGGTACAGATCATTTGTAAGGACAGATTCATCAGGTCTAAGACTGTGACTCTGATCATCTCACCTCCAGGGAAGCAGTTTTGGAAAGCTGTTTCACAGAACAAACGGGAGCTACATTGACGGGAAGTTGAATGCCATGTGAGATAATTATCAAAATAAATAAAATGCTTTTCTATAGTTTTCCAAAAGCTATAGGCATGAGGTTCAGAGACTTTCAATAGGATAGCCTCTAATTGGACACTGCAAGATTTAAAAAGAATTACAAATAGGTTGTATTTCACACACCAACAGAAGCTTTTTCCAGCAATTTTTCAATTATTGCATTGTGAGCCCTCCAAGAAAAGTAACGATTCTGGCTCTCAGAGCCCAAAGTTACCAAGTAAAGGGAACAGGGTGTTCACAAGTTTGCAAACAGTCCTTTGAAATGTAGCATAGGCAGTATCCTAGATAGTTCTGAAAGAACATGGGTTTGAAGAGGTCCTTTCCTTCCCTCACAAGAATTTGTAAATATTTTGTGTGGCCCTTGGACCTTTTTCTCAGTCTGATTAAACCTGTGGACCCCTTTTCAAAAGAACGCTTTTAATATACAATACTACCGAGGAAGCCAATTACATTAAAATACACTTACCCAAATATTATGAAAAATAACTTTGCAACATAGCACTATATCTGCCTTTTTATTAATTCATGGAAGTCACAGGCATAGTTAATACCATTGTGGTTGGTTGCTTGCATTTCTAATATTAGGAAATGCTAAGTTTCAGTTACAGGTTATTGAAAATAAAAATGTAAATTTTCCCCATCCAAATTCGCAGGCCCCCTGAAATTCTATCCATGGACAAGAAACCGCACTGAAAGCATGATGAAGTTCAGGACCTCATGCCCCAGGGCTAAGAGGAGGAGATGTGGGCAGGGATTCACTGTACCCTCACTTTATTGTGAAACCTTGGAAAAGCTACTGCTTTCTCTTCTCCTATCCTGACGCTATGACGTTTTGAAAGGCAATTTGTAAAACCACGTCCTTTTCCAGGACAATCCTGATGACTACGTGTCCAAAGATTAATAAAGACCTTGATGTGCTTCTTCAGCAACTGGAATCATTGTTGCTAAAACCAGAGTCAGTTAATGGACTAATTCCGAATTTTAATGTGGATCTTCTTCCAATTGCCCTGGGTTGGCTGAATTTGGAAGTTAGGATTTCTCTTTTCAGAGGCTGCCCAGAGAGGGTCTGTACCTCACTCTTGCATTTTGGATACCCTGCTCAGAGCCAGCCGGGCGCACACACATCCCCTTTCGGGTCCTCACGGGGGACCTGTCATCTTGCAACCACATAGTCATCACATGCCTTTACAGGGGCAACCCGGCAGGAGGGCCCCCCTCCCAAGGCCGCCCCAGCCCCCGCGCAACCCTGCCCAGCTGTGGCGCCAACACACAGGAACCGGCCGGGTCCTGGGTTTCTGTCTCTTCGCAGGAGAGCGGGGAGCGCGCTCGCCCACGCCAACGCCCCCCACACTCCTGGGCGCACACTCGGGCGCACACCCCTGCGCGCGCACGCCGCCACACACGGGCGCACGCACACCGCAGCCTGCCCAGGGACTACCTTGTCGGCGGCGGCCCCGCGTGGTCTGGGGCGCACAGCCGGTCCCCCCGAGGGCGCCGCCGGCCGCCCCGCCCCGCCCCGCCCCTCGAACCCGCCGAGCCGGGCGCGCTGTGGGCTGCAAAGTTTCGCGGCGCTAGTCCGCAGGGGCGTCGCGTCGGCTCGGGCTTGGCTCGGCTCCACGGGGCTCCGGACGGCCGTGACCGCTGGCCCGGGGCTCGCGCGGCTCGGACAGACCCGAGCGCTCGGCTACCACCCCGCTCCACTCCGCGCCCCGCGCGGATCTCGGCACCCAGCGCCCCTCGCGCCTTCTCGCCACAGGGTTGGTCCGCAGCCTCCCGTGCGCCCTCGCATTCTCTCCTCCTCCCCGGCTTCGACCCTTCGCTGCCGCCACCCACCATGGCCCGTGGCCCTGCTCAGACGACCCAACTGCTGCCGCTGCTGCCTCTGCTTCTGCTGCTGCTCCGGGACGCAGGCGGCAGCCACCAGGCACCCGCCTGGTCCGCCCCGCCAGCAGCCGCTGATGGCCAGGCTGGAATCAAGGACCCCTGGCGGTCCCCGGGGGACGCCGCCACCACTCTGGGCCCTGGCGCCCAAGAAATGGTAGCTGTCCACATGCTCCGGCTTTATGAGAAATACAGTCGGAGGGGCGCGAAGCCGGGAGGGGGCAACACGGTTCGAAGCTTCCGGTCCAGGCTAGGTAAGTAGAGGGGGTCCCGGACACCCTCTCCTCTCCTTCTCCCCCTTCCTCACTTGTTCATCTTCCCCACCACTACACTCACTTCTCTTCCTTCTTTTCATGGATTCATTCATTCATTCTTCATTCATTCATCATTCACCAAGCACTCTATGTCAGGCCCTGAGCCTCCAGTGGGGACACCAGAGTGGCAGTGACACGGAGTTCCTGCCCTTAGGGTGTTGCCAAGACTGGGAGGATGTCCCCCTTGCTGGTGTAGAATACTCCATACACAAGGCTTTAAGCACAGTGTGGAGATGGTTCTGGGCTGGGGAAGCTCATAGGGCTCGGTTGTATTGGCACTTGGCGCATGAGAAGGGCACAGAGTGGGGCCAGTCAGGTGGGCATAAGGCAGCTGGCATGAAAGTGCCTGACCTGGGCTCAGGCAGGGAGCGTGCAACTCTAGCTGGGGGCACTTAATGGGTTCTGGGGCTGGGCAAACAGAGTGAATAGAGAAGGGCCTTGGGTTCTGGTCTTGGGTACACACACTGAGGCCTGCAAGACACTAACATGAAATGTTTAGACCACGGGGCTTTGAGGAAGGGTCCAGAAACTTGGGCAGTGGGGGGGGGGGGGGGTTGCAGTCCCCTCCCATCCTTGCTCCACCTGGGCAGATCCTTTCCCCTGTCTTCACACCTTGGATGGAGCTGGACAGAGGTCACTTACAGAGTCCTCCCTGCCCTGCTCCGAGAGCACTTCCAGCCTGCGGCCTCAGTCATCTGCCAGCTTAGCTGGCCTACGCCTGTGGGCCCTGGGCAAGCAGAGAGGAGGTACAGCCTGATGGCAAGGGTGGCTGGAAAACCCTGGTTACCATAGAGACCACCCATGGTCACAGAAAGCCATTCCAGAAAGTGTGGGTAGGGGTCCACAGCAGCCCTTGTGGGGGAAAAGGCCACTCATCCGGGGGGGGGGGGGGGACTGTTTGTGTCGAGAGACCGATCCCTCCTGAGATGGAGAGGAGCAAGCCCAACATTGGGGCCAGACAGTCTGGGATCAGGTCAGCCACCTCTCGACTGCTGGTTGTGGGACTCAAGGTGACCCTGTTGCCTGGGAAGTTTGGCCTTGCATGATGGTGTCCTGGGGAATACCTGCCACAGAGAGGCCTGTGCCCCCATCCTCCACTGAGCAGACCACTGGGTATGGTTCCTGGACTCTGTCCTCCCTGGTATTTTTTCTTCATCACATGGGGTCCATTTCCAGAGCATCATTATTAAATTAAGCCACTCAAGAATCATCTAGCATGAACATGACCTTGAGCAAATCATTAAACCTCTCTGGACTTTACTGTACTCATCAACAAAATAGGCAAGTCATGCCAGTGCCTTTCCTGTGGCCAGAGCCTAGCACTGGCCCAATTAGGTGTCCATGCATGTTGTTCCTATGGAATTACAAAGCATTTGTGTTCAGATAGGTGTACACCTGACCTTGCATCCATTACTCAGTCCTCAGAGCCTTGTAGTTGAGGAAAGCAAGGTCAGCAAGGTCTGTCAGGAGTGACGGGGTGAGCATGTGCACTGAGTACATTCACTGCTGCAGCCCCCCGCCCCCCTGCCCCACCATGGAGGTGCTCGATCTTGTCTTTCTGTTTTCACAGAACAGGGGTAACACAAGTAACACTGACACATAGACGTTAACCCTGAAAAGGACCTGAGGACAGTGCTTTATATCAAACCTTCCCATTTTACAGATAAGAAAACTGAGGCTGGGTTAGGGGGCCATTCACAGCAGCAGGGGCTGGCATCTCCCATGTGCCAAGCCAATGCCATTCCCACTGCTAGCCTCCTCTTCCCACCTCCATCAGAACTCAGCCCAGGACTTAGGACACAGAGGGTACAGCAGACTATTCTCTGGGAGATCAGGAGTATTGTGGACCAGTCTGCGATTGTCTGACAAATCCAGCATGCTTATCTGGAACCATCTGGCAGCCATGGGTACAAGTCCTAGCTCTACCAGCTTTCTCTCTCTGAGTGTGGGTTTCTGTGCACACAGTGCAGAGGGGAAGGGTCAGTAGCATGAGGGGGATTTGTGCTGACAGCATAGACGCAGGCAGTTTGGTTTCTCACCTCCTTCCTTGATTCACATTATCAAGTGGTTCACACCCCACCCCCCTTAGAGATGCCTGCTTTGTGAGCCACTCCCTGGGGGCTGTGAGGAACAGTGAGCCTGGGCAGGGACTCCTCATCTTCTGGATGAGGCACCAATGTCGGGGGCGGGGGGCCGGTTAGCTCCAGTCCTGGAACATTCCAGCACCATCCTGTGGCATGACAGTGGCCTTTGCAGCCTCGGTGCGGTAGGCCCTGCAGCCTTGGAGGCAGTGGAGCCAGTCGCTTGCTGGCCACCAGGCAGCATGGCTCAAGTTCAGAGTGCCGGTCGTGAGCTGGGCTGTGAGTTGGACTGCAGAGCTCCAGATGTTGAGTCTGTGACTAGGGCAAGGGGCTAAATTTGGCCATGACTCAGTTGTTTTTTGTGTTTTGTGTTTTGTGTTTTTTCACTTCTAAAATGGGGCTAACAATGCTCTTTCCTTATAGGGTTTTTTTTTTTTTTTAAAGATTTTATTTATTTATTTGACAGAGAGAAATCACAAGTAGATGGAGAGGCAGGCAGAAGTAGATGGAGAGGCAGGCAGAGACAGAGAGGGAAGCAGGCTCCCTGCTGAGCAGAGAGCCCGATGCAGGACTCGATCCCAAGACCCTGAGATCATGACCTGAGCCGAAGGCAGCGGCTTAACCCACTGAGCCACCCAGGCGCCCCTCCTTATAGGGTTTTTAAAATGAACTGAAGTATGTCAAGTGCTTAAGACAGTGCCTTGAGTGTGGGTTCAGTAATTTATTAGATGCTATTACTATTACTTTAGCCACCCCTTCCTCCCTCCCTTCCATTGCTCCCTAAAATGTGTCCTGTTCCCTATTAAGCCTACAGCAGTGGAGAGCACTTCGGAGCCTGATCCTAGGCTTAAGGTTAGACCTTCCCCTCTGTCCTAAACAAATGTGTTTAACTCTAAGCTTTTCCACTGACCTGTGTGAAATTGGGCAATTTACTTAACCTTTCTGAGTTTGATGTCTTCATCATTAAATGAGAATAATAATACATACCTATCTACCCACAATGCCAAAGGTCACATTTGTTCAGTTCCCCAAGTATTTCCTGAGCATCTCATTAGGCAGCAGGTGCTGTGAGCTCAAGAGGACATAAAGATGCACAGACCCTTGGCCTTGCCCAGAAAAGTGCACGAGCTGGGGGAAAGTCAGAAGTAAGCGGGAGAGTATGGGCGGCAGAGCTGGGGACAGTGCTGTGGGGAGGGGCTGTCGGTCTGCTTGGGAGCCAAGGGAGGACACTGACCCAGCAGGGGGAGGGCTTGGGGGGAGGGGCCAGCGAAACCTTCGCAGAGCATGTAGGGCTCCAGATAGACTCTGAAGGGCAGATGGTGCTTGGCCGGGTGTAGAAGTGAAGCAGCCTACTGTGTGCTGGGGACCATAAGGAATTCCGTTTCCGTGAAGAAACAGTGAGAGCAGAGAAGTAGGAGTTGGAGGTGGACCCGAAGGCCCAAACAGGCCATTAAGAGTCTTGATGGGCCTGAGTTTGGCTGCAGCAGTGGGACAGTGTACGGTGTAGAAACAGTGGTGGGGGAAGAAGGGCAGGGAAGGGGAAGAGAGAGGGGAGAGAAAGAGGGAAAGAGAGATGCAGGAGGTGGTAAGAGAAGAGTATGAAATCAATTCACACTGACCTGGAAACCATAGAAAATCACCATAAAGAAAAGAAGTCATTCTTAATCACAAACCCAAATATGACCAGAGTTAATAGTTTAGTGGAATATAAATAATAAATATTGTATGTGACATAAATATATTACCATATTCTATACATTACATATTATATATGCATCCTATTTTACCTTAGTAGGATTGTATCTTTAACATGTAGGTAAAACTTGCTATATCCTAATTTACTTTTTTTTTTTTTTTAAGATTTTACTTACTTATTTGTCAGAGAGAGAGAGAAACCGCACAAAGCAGGCTTCCCTCTGAGCAGGGAACCCGATGCGGGACTTGATCCCAGAATACTGGGATCATGACCTGAGCCCAAGGCTGATGCTTAACCAATTGAGCCACCCAGGCATCCTGCTATACCCTCATTTAAATCACTTCTTTTTTTCCATTATTGGTTATCCTGAACTGTTTTTCATGCCTTTCAGCCATTGTAATTATTCCTATGGAAATGGCTTCCTCCTGTGGTCTTGACTTTTTCTTACTGACAAATAGAAGGTTTTTTGTATAGTAAGGATGCTGACTCTTCATCTATAATAGATGATTTCCTTGTGAAGCATGTGGGTGACATGAGTGGTGACAGGGATCTGGGGTTGCGGTGGCAGTGGAGGTAGGGCCACAGGTGAAGACAGTGGTGGAGGGACACAGAGTTCAGGGTCGTTGTGGAGAAATAGGACGCCAAGCCAGCAGGAGCTGGGATTGGTTAGATGCAAGAAGGAGAGCCCGTGGGACTCTGGCTCCTGCTGAAGGGGTGGACGGGTGGCAATGTCTCCCATTGGGCATGAGGACAGGGAGCAAGGACGTGGTGCCCTGAGAGCAGTAGCAGCTGGTGACACCACACAGCGAGTATGTTCTGAGCATGTGTTGGGTACCAGGCACCACGGTGTGAGCTCAGCAAAGATGATCTTACAACTTTAGGAAGTGCCTACAAACCCTCTGCCCAGTTTACAGATGTGGAAACTGAGACCCAGAGAGGCACCATGATTTGCCTAAGGCTCCATAGCTAGTAAGTGATGTAAGCAGGATTTCCTCTGAGGCCTGCCTGAAAATAGACACTTGATACTTAGTCATTCTCTTCCCTTTGGTGCAGCACCCTTGGTGACCCATGACTCCCTTCTTCCAGCTTACATTGGTGATTGAATCTTTAGCCCCACATTCTCACTCTGGTCACCCTGATGGCTGTTTCCAGGACAGTGAATGAAGGGACAAATCTCCACATGGCTTAGATTCTTTTCCTGTAAGACAGAGCAGATGGAGAGTCCTCGTGGCCTGGTAAACGATATTATTCCCATCTTAAAGACAAGAAAACTGAGGCTTAAGCGGAAGTCACTGGACAAAGATCCTGCTGCCCAATGTCTCCAGTTGATTTTGTATCCTTAGCTCCATCTTCCAATAGAATGAAGCTTTCTGGACTTCTTTCAGAATGTGTTTGCTGAGCCTGAGGGCAGCAGGCCAGGGATTCCCCTTTGTTAACTGAAGCAGATCTAGCAAAGACTCCATGCTTCCCCTCCATTCACCACTCACTTGTAGGCACCGCCTCTCACTCAGTCTTGGGGCTAGGATCTGGGGATGCAGCTGCACACAGAGCTGGCAAAGCTCCACTCCCTTGGAGTTTGTGTTCCATGGTGGAAGAGAAATAACAACAAAGAGATGCATATCAGGATGCTGAGAAGTGACATGAAGATAAATGGAGCAGGGAACAGAGTGATGGGTTTCTCTTCGGACCACAGGAGCCAAGGGTGCCCTTTAATAGAGATGCCCTTTGAGTGGAGAGCTGAAGGCGAGGTAGCGGGCCCGGAGGAGGAGGAGTAGGACAATGGCAAAGGGAACAACCTAGGCAGAGCCCCTAGTGGGGAAGCTTTCTGTTGGAGGGACCAGAAGCCAGGGTGACTGAAGCAGAGATGGGGGTGGGGAAGGAGGAAGGCCAGGTCAAGCAGGACCGAGGCAAGGGGTTCCATTTTACTTTCTGGGCAATGGAGGACTGTGAGCCGGGCAGTGGCCTGTGAGTGAATGCATCCAGCACTCCTGGGGCCTCACTTGGATAGTGCTCTGTAAAGCTGTGACACGACAGCAGAAGGGCATCATCACGATAGCCCATCTGTCTCATCCTTGGGCTGAGCCCCTCTGGTCAACTTTTCCAGGACCCCAGTCTGTGCAACACTGAACCCAAAGTAGGAGCTTCCTAAATGTGTAGTGAGAAAGGGAGGGAGGCTGGGAGAGAAGGGGACGAAAAAGAGAAGGAAAAGGACAGGAGGGGGGGCGGGGAAAGGGAGGACCTTTTCTTGCTGACCACGAGACATGGCACCAGCACACTTCACAGGGAATAGGGACAGCTCTTAGGGGCTTCTCCTTTGAGGCCTGGGCTTATGGGAGCTGGAGACGTCATGCAGGTTCCTCTTCTCTCGTCACAGCCCAGAGACTGCATGGCGGGCATGCAGACACAGAAAGCAGAGCCAGTCTGTGGCCCTTCACACGCTGGAGAATGCACATGACCCATCTCCTCCTCCTTCCCACAGAGAGGGTCTCCAGGCAGCACGCTACCTCATGAGGGACAAGCTCCCTATGGCAAAAGGTGTTCAAGCCACACAGGAGAAGGACTCCTATCCTGAGTAGGATTGATCAGGCTGGGTGACCTCAAAGGTCCCTCCCCCACCGGTCTCAGAGCACACTCTCCATGGTTCTCTGGCTGAAGAGGAGCTGTATCTGCTGCCCCTCCCCCACATCCTGTGCAGGAATAACCATCAGGGAAGGCCAGTCCCCCTTCAGGCACTTCTTGCTCCTCAGGGGCAGGCCTCCCAGCACCATCCTTGGGCTACACCTGCCTCAGGCCAAAGCTGCTGTTCCTGGTATGGTGGTCACAGTCGACCTTCTTCATAGACCTTCCAGTCGGTTAGCTCATCACTGGGAGGGTGGCTGAACTGCCTTTCCACTGTGGAGGCCTATCCCTGTTGCCCCAGTCTGTCGTGCCCTTCCTCACCAAAGGCTGGAAGTTCCTGGGCCAGAGATGCTTCCTTCCTGCTGCAATGGGCCAACTCTTTGGAAAGTGTCCAAAATGTCTGTCCTAGAGCCACCTAACGCATTTCCTAGCAAGGAATCTGTAGCAGACAATAGACTTCAACTAGATGAAAGACAAAAAAACACTATCTGCCTTGTTAGCTGGGTTACAACTCAGATAATTTGGATCACTGGAGGGATACCAAGTTGGTGGAGGGAGAGCTGGCTTGTTCTGCCGGCCTTGGTCCTTCAGATGGAAGTGGCAGAGAACCATACTTAGGAGCTCCTCCTTGGTGCCCAGCATACTATCTGTGCTATTTATTTAATCATGTGACACAGAGGTCCCACTATCCATCTGAGGCAGGTGAGCTTGGTATGGTCCCGATGTGGCCTGGAGACGTGGTTCCTAGGGCCCTGTCTAGCTTGGAGGATGAGGAGGTTGCCCTCTTGGCGACCTCTCACCCCACCCACACATCAACCCTAGATACATGACCTTGCCTGATGGTTAGAGTCCTCTGGGATGCTGGCTAAAACACAAATCCCTTGGCCTCATTGTCCCAAACCCTTTGAATCAGCATCTCCAGGGGAGGAAGGCAGAGAGCAGAATGTTTGGGAAAGGGCAGATCTGGAGCCCGAGACACCGAAGGTTGTAGCATCTGGAAAGGCCAAGTTTAAACGGCCATCAAGGCCCTGCGATGCTCCTTATGTGTGGAGCACGATGAGGGGCTGCCACTCTTGTCCCATGGGTTTGCTCCGAGGGTCAGGTTAGGCAGGGTCTTTACAGTGTCATCTGAATCTTGACTAACATTTATCAGGTCCTCCGTGAATATGCTATTTCCTTCCTTCCTCTCTTTTATGGTCCCTCAAGAGTACCTGACAGTTCCTAATCACAATAGAAGGAAACAACCTTAAAAGGAAGATTTTGATTAAAAAAACAAACAAACCCCAAAACAAAAAACAAATCTCAGCTCGTTCTGTGGGTGCAGGTGTCTGGGAACCAGGGCCTTTGGGCCCGGCGTCCCTGCACATATACACAATCCTGTGCTTTGGAGCTCTGTACGTGGGGCAGCTTTACCCAGCAGTCTGTACCCGCAGACAGACACCCGGCAGCAGGAAGTAGAGCAGTGAGGGAGGCAGCTACCCTGGCAGCTCTGGTCTCCCGCCAGCCTGCAGGATCACAGCGAGGCCTGGGAACAACTCCTCCCTCCTACCCGAATCCTCCAGAGGACATGGCCATTCAGAGAACTCATGCGGCTGGAGCTCGGCGCAGCTTCCTGGGGCCACAGATGAGGGTGCTATGCCTCCTGGCCCTGGGGTACATCTGGGAGAACCAGGCTAGAAGGAAAAGGTGCTTGACAGCCCCAGGGATGTCGGGCCTGGAGCTTTCTCAAGCTGCACACGGGATATTTGAGGAATGCCAGGCCTTCTCATGACACGGGCCTCTTGAGAGCAAAGCTGGTCTTTGTAGACTTTGTCGAGTGGCCTTGTGCAACCCTGAAATTGCTCTTCCTTTGTCAAACAAGTTTGACAAGCCCTTGGGCAGACCATGTAGCAGAAGCCCAGACCACTGCGCCCTCAAGTCCAGTTTCCCCCAGAAGGCACTCGGCACATGGGGGAGTCAGGGGCGCTCGGCCTCACTCACCTCGTTTGGAAGAATGACCGCATTTAATATTTGTGAACTAGAGGGCTGGGTACATACGGTGGGTGAGGGGGCGCTCTCACAGGGCTTGCACCTGACTCAGAGCATCCCAAAAACCTGACACCACCTTCTCTCCTCCCCAGAAGCATCAGTGGCATCTGTGCATTTGTGCGTTGAGGGCGCTGAAGTGTGGAAACAGGACGCACAGAGGTGTCTGAGCACCCCCACCCCCCATCTGCTACCTTTTCCTTTTTGTAATGGGATAGTAATAAACCCCAACCCCTCTGACCTCAATTCCTCATCTGTCCCTTGAGGATCAGTAAGGGCACCCTCCTCAGTTTACTGTGAGGATGACCTGAGACAGGAAGGCTTGGCTGGCCTGGAGGGGCTCCCTAAATGGACACACTTCCTCCATCCCAGCCCTGGGTGGGAGACCCCGTGAACACCGGGACGGACCTATCTAAGAAAGAACCTAACCTGTTGTGGTCTGTCCTGCCCTCACAGAAATGGTCGACCAGAAGGCTGTGTATTTCTTCAACCTGACTTCCTTGCAGGAATCAGAAATGATCCTTTCAGCCACATTCCATTTCTACTCGGAACCTCGGTGGCCCCGGGCACGAGACGTACCCTGCAAGCAGCGGGCCAAGAACGTGTCATGCCACCTCCTGCCCCCGGGCCTGCCCACACGCCAGCACCTGGTCTTCCGCAGTGTCTCTCAGAACATGGCCACACAGGGGCTGCTCCGTGGGGCCATGGCCCTGGAGCCCCCGCCACGGGGCCTGTGGCAGGCCAAGGACATCTCCCCTATCGTCAAGGCAGCCCGCCAGGATGGCGAGCTGCTCCTCTCTGCCCAGCTGGATTCTGGGGAGAAGGCCCCAGGGGTGTCCAGGCCAAGCCCCCATGCACCTTACATCCTCATTTATGCTGATGACCTGGCCATCTCAGAGCCCAACAGTGTGGCAGTGACGCTGCAGAGATATGACCCCTTCCAGGCTGGAGACCCGGAGCCTGGCACAGCCCCCAACAGCTCGGCGGACCCCCGTGTGCGCCGGGCCACTCAGGTCACTGGACCCCTCCAGGACAATGAGCTGCCAGGGCTGGATGAGAGGCCGGCGCCCTCCTCCCACGCCCAACACTACCATAGGCACGAACTGTGGCCCGGCCCCTTCAGGGCCCTGAAACCACGGCCAGGGCGCAAGGACCGAAGGAAGAAGGGCCAGGATGTGTTCATGGCCTCCTCGCGGGAGCTGGACTTCGACGAGAAGACGATGCAGAAAGCCCGGAGGAAGCAGTGGGCCGAGCCGAGGGTCTGCTCCCGCAGGTATCTGAAGGTGGACTTCGCAGACATCGGGTGGAATGAGTGGATCGTCCTGCCCAAATCCTTCGATGCCTACTACTGTGCGGGGGTGTGCGAGTTCCCCATGCCCAAGGTAGGCTGTCTGAGCAACACCGCTGCGTCCAGCCCCTTGCCTGGCTGTGCCTCCCAGCTCTGCCCCTCCTGGCAAGTCTCACTGCCTTGTGACCTATTTCCCAGCTGTGAACTGGGCATTAGAAGACCTCCCATCTCTATTCAAGGTGGGAATGGTTAGGCAGAGGTCCTCAGGAGTCAGCCTGTCAGGGGAACATAGCCCACAGATGGATGTAGTTCGGCTGGGCTTTTGAAAGGGCTGACTTACTGAGTTTGAATTTTAAATCTGAGCATGTCTTCTTTCGAAAAACAGAGAATCCATTCCCACAGGTGTGTGTTCCCACATAGCAATGGCCTTACAGACCTTGATTACATGTTGCCCAACCCCCACTCCCTACACCGTAGGCAAGCCAGGCCTCTGAAGCCCCTTCCTCCTTAAGGCTCTCATTTCTGTTCCTGGCCTGGACCTCAGGGCATTGGGGTCTGTGACCAGTAGAGTTGGCCTCCTAGGGAGGCTTCCTAGGGACTTCTTCCCACCCCCACCCATCCCTGCCTCCCACAGAGGAATGGAGACCCAGGGGGCAACTGGCTCTCACTGCACACGAGTCTGCAGGCAACACAGCATGTGGCTGTTTCATCCACTGTGCTGGCCCCTGGGTTTGCAGAGTCTCCCCTTCCCTGCAGGCTGGGTTGCGGCTCTGTCCATCCATCTCCCCACGATCAGAGCTGGGTGGGCTGGCTGCCAGCTGAGGTCGGCCCTCCCCACGGAGTGCACACTTTCCTCCTGCTTAGCTCCTCTGCTGAGTTCCAGGTCATTCTTTCCCCTTCCAGAAAGGAAGTCCATGCATAAATCCAATTTGAATGTAAATAAATCAGTCGCTGGGATTTCCAGCCGCAGACATGGGGCAGCATTAACCTGCTTGGGAATTCGGGGACTTTTCTTGCATGTGCAGGGGAGAGGAAGGGAGGTGATGGACAGAGAGGCAGGGGTGGGCTGGCAGAACCTAGCACAGGCCTGGGCAGCTGCCGGATGAGCAGTGAGCAGGTTCCAGCTGGCTGACCCGGCACTCACCTTTATCAGTCTGGCTGGCTGCCTGCCGCCTTCCCTGACAGCGGCCAGAGCCCACAACTCAGACATCCCTACCTTGCTGTCCTCCCTGCCTCCCCACGCAAGGGGCCTTTCTCATCAACACGCTACATATAAAACTTCCTTTGGTCCGCAGTGAGCTGAAACTCCCATGGCTTGGTCCTGTTTCTCTTGTTGGAAGTGCTTGAGAACAGCCTTCTCTGTGTTTGTGGCTCGGCCCCCGACTCCTCTGGGTGGGCAAGGCTGCCCGGGGAGGGAGAGAAAGCCTGCACGGCACATGCAAGCATGGTTTCCAACTTTCTATGACTTTTGGATGCTTCCTAGCTGAGAGGTCTTGGTCAAGCTACTTAGACATTTTTTTTTTTAAGATTTTATTTATTTGACAGAGATCACAAGTAGGCAAAGAGGCAGGTAGAGAGAGAGAGAGAGGAAGGGAAGCAGGCTTTCCGCTGAGCAGAGAGCCCGATGCGGGGCTCGATCCCAGGACCCCGAGATCAGTACCTGAGCCGAAGGCAGAGGCTTTAACCCACTGAGCCACCGAGGTGCCCTTTCTACTTAGACATTTTAAACCTCCCCTTACTCACAGGTAAAATTAAGGTAATGCCACCCTATAGAGTGGATACTATGACAAGATGGGGTGGTGAGGTGGGGCAGCTGCTGACACCCCACAGTTAGACCCATCTGGGAAATGTGCACTCCAGCCCCCTCGTGCTGGTGCACACATACCTGTAGTCCTTCCCCTCCAGGACTAAGAACACACTCCCACGGGAAGTGTGTCGGAACTGCTGGGACTGTGAAATGTGGGAGGCTGCTGCCCGGGCAGTGTAGCTGGGCATCACCATCTGGACAGTTCCTGCCCAGGTCTAAGGGCTCCTTGGGGATGTGCGATACGCAGGTGCCCCCAAGTGGTCATTCATGTAGGGATGTGACTTCCCTCCGGGAGACCCAAGGGGCAGGAAGGCCTGAGGCTTTGGCACACCTCCCTGGGACTCAGTCTGTGGCTGACTTCAGAGGAAATCTGTGCCCCTGGAATCTTACCTTTTCTTCTAGGTGGACACATTTTCTGTGGCCTCTCTCGGGGATGTGCCGGTGGCAGAGCAGGTGGGTGAGGGCTGAGCGCCTAGGTAACTGTGTTCCTTTCCTGCCTGGCAGATTGTCCGCCCATCCAACCACGCCACCATCCAGAGCATCGTCAGGGCTGTGGGCATCGTCCCGGGCATCCCAGAGCCTTGCTGTGTTCCTGACAAGATGAACTCTCTTGGGGTCCTCTTCCTGGATGAGAACCGGAACATGGTTCTGAAGGTGTACCCTAACATGTCTGTGGAGACCTGTGCCTGTCGGTAAGACCAGCCACTCTGGGGTGGAAGGAAACCGCCCTGCCCCACTTCCAGCAGGGCAGCATCCTCAGGGCCTTCCGGGGTAAGGGCTTCATGAGGGATACAGCTGCATATGCGGGGCAGAGCTCACAGGCACCCTCACTGGGTTCCAGAAAGATTTGTCCCCCAAGGCCCATTCTGGAGTCTCTCATTGCTGATGACTTAGCTCTCCACATGCCAGTCTGAATCCCCTGAAGGGAATTAGCCCTTGCCTGAAGGCTGCTCATGGTTCATCCCCTCTGCTCTGAAGACCCGAAAGTCAAATGTGGCCACCATGTTGGCTTTTGTGACCATCATCTCATAACCAGGGAAGAAGGCTGCAAATGTGAGGACACCTGCTCTCATCATAAGGAATGAACCTCTGTTCAGACAGTCAGTTGAAAACACTTTGGGCCACATACTGATATGAGACGAAGCGCCTCAATAATGATATGAACTTTGAAACCCTACTACAAAAGCTTTCACACATACAGTATGCACGTATAACCCATTGTGGTTCTTTTTTCTTAATATATATTTTATTTTAAAATAAAGAGGAGGGAGTGGACACCATTCCCCACAGAGGTAATCAGGCTGGTTAAGTGTGCATTGTTTAAACCTGTTTATTGAAATAACATGTGCAGTAATATGTTGGAATACTAAAAAATAACCAAGATTTTTATATTTTTGTAAGTTATACTTTCTATACTGTAGATTGTTTATGTTATGTGTTTTTATGGAAAGCTAATAAATTGAAGGTACAGTGGTATCTTGAAAAACTGAATGTCACCCATTTCAGAATATGGATAGATCCTCACCTACAAATATGCCATCTTGGAGGCCGCCAGGCCTTGGTTAGGAGCGGAGACCCCCTAGGACTCTCTACACCTTCTTGTCTCTTTCCTAAGCTCTGGAAACCAGCTGCCCCATGCCTTCCAGCATCCCACCCGCCCACTTTGCTGCACAGATGCCATCCTGGACTCATCGAGGCAGGACAGGGCCCCAGACAGGCACAGTGGCCCCACAGAACTTCCTCACATCCTTAGTTTCAGAGGGGACACTGAACAGTGGAAAGATGTCTAAGACATTTAAAGAAATATTTGAGGTGTCCTGCGTAGAGAATTCTTACTTGGGGTAGTTCAAGCAAGAGATTCAATCGGAAGCAGTCAGGAGTATCTCCTAAGGTCCAGGGGCTTCTGCTTCCCCATCAGTAGCCCCATCCCAAAACAGCTTCCCATAAATGGTTTTCTTACCCCTGAGCTGACATCACCCCAAGCAGACATCAACTCTAGTGCCCAAAGCTGACTGACCAGCATTTCTGAAGGAGAATCTGGGTCCGACTTGGGGCAGGTGTATAATAGCCCTTCAGGTGGGACCTTAGGCGGTGATGCAGCCCCAAATATTACTTGGAGGAATCTGAGAAGCCATAAGCAGTGCCCTGAGGGGACACTTAGGAGCAGAAAAGAATCCCATGGCATCTATCTTAGGTCAGGCTCCTGAGCTGAGCGTGTCTGGGCAAGGGATAGATGAGGAAATGCTCCCAAGAGAAACAGGCAAGGACGGGGGGAAGCTGGTCAGGAGGCCAAGAAGCCAAGCATCCCAGATCTTGGCTCTTGTGGGAAGCTCTGGAGCTTAATTATAACTTAGGGTTCACCCAGCCTTGAAGCAAGGGAGCTGGACATTCAGACCTCTTCTCCGGGTGGCACCCAGTGGGGAGACAGAAGCTTCCAGTTCTCTGGACCTCTTCGTGGTAGCTCTAGAAGCCCATGTGGCCTCTGAAGAAGGCTGTGGTGGCTGCAGCCGAGGGCAGAGCAACAGACCCTGGAAGGAGTGCCCAGAACAGGTAGGTGGGGGAGGGAGGGGTTGCGGGTCCCCCAGCAGAGCCCAGCAGAGTCTGCCTAGGGTCTCCTCTGAAGCACTCCAACTGGTCGTGTGGGGACAGCAGCCCTGGACACGCAGCAAGCCCCCGCTCCCCACCCCACAGGCAGAGATCAGGTGGTCCTTAGCACACACGCTGCCTGATTCCTGCAGAGACTGCGCTGGGCCTACAGGACCCGTGCCCTGGGTGCTGGGCTGTCTCAAGCTGATCTGCACACGGAGGGTCTGGCTCGCCACATCTAATCCTTTTTGGAACAGAATAGGATATACATTAATAGCAAAATGAGTAAAAATATTGCAACTTAATAAGGCTCCCAAGGCTCTTCTTCTCAATATAGATTCTTGCTTATTCCTTGTGCCCCTCAGTTTTTTCTTATACACTGCTCCCCTTCTATTTCATGATGAAGCTGCAGTGTCCTGTAAGAGTTCTGTCTTGTGCTTTCTGGCCTTCACAGTTCCTGGGAGATCTGGGTCACTCCAAAGCCCTACAGCTTCTACAAGCCTTTATGTCCAGTTTGCAAGGCTGGGGGGCAGGCTGGGAGGATCACTCCTGTGTCCAGCCATGCAGGGGCTCTACGTTTGTGTCAGGATGGATGTTCCCCAGCGGTGATGACTTTGGAGTGTGCTGGAAGGAACTGGTGTCTTCGGTAGCTGCTAACCTTTATAAAGACTACACGGTTCAGATACAGCATCTTGTAGGTTCACAGCAACTTAACTTCCTAATTGGTGGGACAGAAAAACAGGCTCAGGACAGATAAATAATATGGCCACCAACTCCATCTTAACTAGACCATGGACAATGTAGGCTTTCACACCCAAGGCTGCCTGATTTAAGGCCTCTGTGGCTGGTGCTGCTCCCCAGCTTCCCAGAGAGTGATCTGCCCCTCCACCCCAAGCTGATTAGGGTTTTCCCAATGGCACTGAGCGACCTTACAGTAAAGCAAAGTTTAGAAAGAAATGTTTATATGAAACAATTTTTTCTTCCTCTTAAAAGCCAAATATCAGCATCACATTGTCACAAAAGTAAAAGGCTCCAGCACTCAACCTAGATGTGCATGGATCCCTGAGGTCATGCATCTTCATCGGTGTCAGCTTGGAGGGAGCAGTGTGGTGGCCTGCCACTGAGCCCTGTTCCTGAAGGTTTATATTCTCTGAAAGGGTCGGGGCCTCATAGATTAATTCATGTGACAGGTAGAGACCGTACAACTGAAAGGTAGAAACTTTAAGGCAGCCAGGGTTGGGTGGGGAGACTTTGGAAAACTTCTGATGTAACCTTTTTTTGTAACAAATGGGGAAACTGAGTCTAGTTGTCACCGAGTGTTTAGCCTTGGTTTAGCACCAGCAGGTGCCTCTGTATGTCTCAGTCACTTATAAAATTCCACATGTGCTGTAGCCTACCACTAATGCTTCTGTGGCCAGGACACATGCAGGGCCAGACTGGAAGAGTCTGCAGAAGTCTAGGGTAAAGATGGGAAGGTCTGAGGAGGGGGATCCTAAGGGAGAGGAATGGAGTTGATTCCACCGGATGGAAGAGCTGGGTTGGCTGGGGCATAGTGTATTGTGCAAAGTGCATTTAGCGGTGGGACAGGACTCTGGGACAAAGACCAGCAGGGCAGGACCAGCTTGCCAGCCCTGTCTCTTCAAGGTTACTTCCTTCTACCAAAAGCTGGAAACATAAAATCCTTCACTGATAAACTGATGTCCCTGAGATTTTTATTCTGTCATCTTTTCTACTCTCGGAGAGAATGATGCTCGTTCCAGCTTTGCAATATTTTTCTTCCCTCTCCATTTAATCCCACCCTAAATCCCTCAGTCTGTGCCAGCAATCCTGTCTGTATGAGTAGGGATGAGCAGAGGAATGCACCTGTTTGTCCCATCATTTAGCTGCTACTGTGTGCCCAATCCCATAGTAGGCAATATTGACATGCTTTATCTCTTGGAAGGCTCGTACCAATTTCCTCTTTTATCAAACCCAATGTGTAGATTTGAATGTGCATCAAAATCAGATGGAGGCTTGACTAGGTTGCTGGGCCCTACCTCTAGAGTTGCCAACCCAAGGCAAGATTTTGCATTTCTAACCAGTTTTCAGGTGCTGCTGTTGGAGGTCCAGGAACCACACTTCAAGAACCACTCTTCCAAAAAAATGCAATGACCAGCTGAGCACGGTCCTGAGATAGCTGTTCACATTGGTTGAGTACATACCATGTGCCAGATGCCAGCAGGGTCTCCCAGAGACTAGGCCCAGAGCTGGGAAGAGGCATAGGCTCTGCTCAACCTGACTCATTCTCTCTCCTCATAGCCTCAGAGTGGGTCCAGTTTTCATTTTCTGGATAGTGTGTGGGTAAGTGTAGAGTTTGAGAAGCTCACAGAGAGAGGTGCCTTCATGGCATACTTCCTGGGACAGAGGGGTTCCTGACCCCTTGGAGGCAGCTGTGTCACAGAAATATAGGCAGATCTTGTCCCACCTCCATAAATGAAGGCTGAAGTCTGTTTGTTAGAGAGATGAACTTCAACGGTCCTTGAAATAAATAGCTGAGTCACATATGCCTCTCTTATTCATTAAACTATACTTCTCCCATAGCAATTGCATGTGCCGACTCTATTTCTGTAATTCACAATTCCTGGGAGGGATGGTATTACACGGGCTTTGGTTAAATACCACCATAGCATAGTAATGCCAAACTGTCTGGGCATCAAGTACAGACAGGGGGACAAGGCTGTGTCAGCACCCACCAGGGAAGAGCCAGACTGACCTACACAGGGCCAGGAGTACCCAGAAGTATTCAAGGACATGTGCAGAGACAAGCATGGAGGCCTGCCCGGAGGAGGTGTCCGATCCACCATGAACACAGGGCCCACACTCTGGCCATGTCAAATTGCCAGAAGGATATGCCACCTCAAGCCAACAGCAGAAAGTGGTCCTAGGGTCCGTCACAGTGGTTGTCAGATGAATCCAGATGTCTGAGTGCTGTCACTCAGAACACAGAGGCTAAGCAGTGGAAGGCAGTCCTAAGCAGGCACTAAAAGGCAGGGTGTACTGGCCCAGGTGGAGGGCAGTGAGGAAGAGTATGAGGCATTCTAAACTGAAAGCACAGCTAAGGCAGGGGCTTTGAGGAAGGGAAGGGCAGAGCCACTCCAGGGGTAACCAAAACAGGGACGGAAAGATTGGACATTGTACAGACAAGAGCAAGAACACTTTGACTTGGACATCCCTCTTATGATGAACTGTCTCCAGAAAGTAATATAAAATTTAGCCTATAACATTGTGCCTTGCAACATTATCTTTAATAAATACCCCAATTGTCCTATGGCTGGAGAATGTTGGATACATTAGGATAGGTCCACACTGTTGGATATTATTCAGTCACTAAAAGTGAAATATATGGAAATTTTTCATGGCATGCGAAGACACTGACACCATCTTACCATCTTTTAGTAGTGGCTTCCTCCAGGGACCAGATCTAGAAGTCTCTTAGGGATTATCCCAATCTGATTCTCATTCCTCGACCTCAGTAGCATCACCCCCTTCTAAGCCAATCAGCACATTGCATTCCCCTCATTCACTGTGATTGGCTAGGGCATGGACAGATGACCCAAACAGGACCGAGAAGCCACACTGAGACTAACGGGGAATTCCTAGACAAGAGACTTTTGCCCTCAGTCCACCCCCAACCCAGGATGCAGTGTGGACCTGCTGCAGCCATCTCTCTAAACAGGGAGGCAGAGGGTGAAGACCACACAGTGGAAGGCCACTCTGGGCGTGAAAAAAACACCACTACAACTTGGCCTGTACTCTGGACAAGGCTGGGCTACAGCCAAACTTTCCCTGGACTTCGCAACTTTCATTAGTTAGCCGTAATCCACTTTGCTTACAACTGTTTGGATTCTGCTTTTCTGCAGTCTACCACAAAAAGAACTCTAAATGATATATTTTTGAGGGAGACAAACCATAAGTGACTCTTAATCCCACAAAATAAACTGAGGGTTGCTGGGGGGAGGGGGTTTGGGAGAGGGGGGTGGGATCATGGACATTGGCGAGGGTATGTGCTTTGGTGAGTGCTGTGAAGTGTGTAAACCTGGTGATTCACAGACCTGTACCCCTGGGGATAAAAATATATGTTTATAAAAAAATAAAAAATTTAAAAAATTCTTTTTTAAATTGTGGTAAAATATACATATCATAAAATTTACCATCGGCAGCTCAGTGGCATTGGGTACACTGACATTGTTCTGTAACCACCACTGCCGTCCCTCTGCAGAATCCTTTCATCCTGCGAACCTAGAACTCTGTTCCCACTCCCCCTCCTAATAGGGTCTCTGAAATCATACCACCTTGAGGAGACTGGGAGTCTGAGCTAGCAGCGCAGGCTCCCCAAAAGAACCTAGAGGTTTATGAAAGAGGGCAGAATGGGGTCACAATATGGCCATAGATGGCTTCTTCTCTTGGTCCAGATACCTGCCTTTGAAAAAGGGTAAGCCTGGGAGTGTGCTTAAGAAATCAGTTATCTCAGTGCCCAAAGGGGGGACTTTATGGAGGGAAGAAACCTGAACCAGTCAGGGCATCCCAGCACCTGTGCTCAAGCTGCTGTTAGGTATGTGGGACCCATCTCCAGCAGCAAAACTAGGTGTCATTGAAAATGACAGCAGGTGGGACCTGCTGGAACTCCTTTCTCCCTCGCCACTTCTAGCACCAAGAGGCTGGACTGATATCATCCCACCTCTACCTCTTTGGACTAAACAAACCTGTAGGGCACTCGGACAGTTTAAGAAATGGATCAGACTTCCTGGTGATATGGATCAAGAGGCCTGATGCCATTAGTTGAAAACAGTAAAGGAAGGACCCATGGACATAGTGATACCCTGAGCTCACTGGGCAGATAATTCCAGAAGTACACAGCTCTGGGAGCATCACCCACATTACAGGCAGGGCTCCTGAGCAGCCTCCGTGGCCAGATGTGATGACCCCACATGTAAACAGGTCCACAGTCCTTTATTTGAGATCCCAAACCCAAAACTATTAGAAAACCTGAAGTTCCTTTTGACTCCTTTGGTGGCAAAACCTGATCTGAATGGGTATGTGTGTTTTTGTTTCACTGCAGAAACGCTAATGTACTTGATTATAAGGTACTGACCCCACCCCCATTGGGAATATTACAGTTTTTATGCCATACCAAATTTCCAAGATCTGCACATTTCTGAATCTCAAAACACTCCTGGCCCAAAGGGTTGTAAATTGGGGATTGTGGAGCTCATATACTGGATTTCAAAATATTAACTGTGGGCATCACTGGTGAGTGAGACTGTAGGTTATTTTTATTTCCTTCTTCACAATGTTTTGCATTTCCCAAATCATCTGCACTCTATACTACTGTTACAACCAGAAAATAAGATCTACCATGCTTTTAAGAAAACATCAGGTAGCAGCCCCTTATGCTCCCCTGACCACATTCAGGCCACTCCCATGTGTCCCTTGGCTCTGCCTCTTGAATGTGGCCTTTTTCTGGGATGCCCCCCAGGAACTGGAGCACCATAGGGTATGCCTGCCTGGCCCTCCAGCTCCTCCCAGACCCTCCTTGCTGCACACTGCAGCTCCATTTCCAGGCTCTGCACCCCTTCCTCCTTTCCCTGCCCTAGCGAATTGTTGCACTGAGCTGGCTCAAGGCCCAGTGTGCTTCCTGCCTCCTCTCCAAGCAGCACTTCTGAAGCTGCACCCTTTCCCGTCTACCCTCCCTTGACAGTGTCCCCAAAGGATGGGGACAGCAAGTTCTGTCCAAGCCCGGCAAGTCTGAGGACCCTGGTTTCACCCTGCCCCCACTAAGGGTGGAAAGAATGCTGGGCACACACTGGGATCCTTGACCTCCGCCTTCTGGCCAGCGTTGCCCCTCCTCCATCTTCCTGAAGCTGCTCAGCTCAGTGCTCCTTCTCCCTAGGAGGCCTGCCAGCACAGAAAGACTTCATGTTCAAATCCCCCTCTGAGCAGACCCCTGAGATGTGCAACTACTCCTTTTTTTTTTTTTTTTTTTTTAGCTCAGTCAAACCCACACATAATGGGAATGGACAGTCTACTAATGGGCATGATGGTTTCACCATAACACAGACCCCAGGACCTCACAGATCCCTACTGGGCTGCAGCTTGTTGGCCTCCTGGGGCCAGCGGGACAGTTCCTGGGCACGTGCTGTCCTCAGGATTTCCCTGTTCTCTTTCCTTCCTTTCCCCAGACTGCTTGCTTCTCCTGGCTGACAAGTGTGGCCCAAGCAATCACCCAGCTGACACAAGCAAGGACCGTCCCCAGCCCCAAGCCAGGGACAGAGCTCTTCTAAGGGCTGGGCAGCCAGTGTCCGGATGGGTATGGTGTCCTCTGGAGAGCAGGTTGGGGAGGTGCAGGGAAGTGGCAGCCAGAATGTGCCCACCCGGCTGATCTGAGCTTGCAGACACTGCCGTGAAGTTTTGTATGCGATCATCTTTGATCTCTCACATGTCTTTTCTAAACCTGAGGTCCGGGGAGGTCAAGTGACACTTGTGGGCAGTCAGTAAGGGAGCCAGGATTTGAGTCCTCCTCTCGGGGACTCCAAAGCCTCCCTCACCTGGTGCTGCATTCCTCCATGATCCCTAGGTTCAGGACTCCCTCAACAGATGAGAAAGCATGCAGGTTGCTCTCCAACCACACACTCAGGCAAACCAGTGTGCTCCCCAGGGAACAGGCCTCCTGTTCACCCAGGGACACCCTGCCCGGCATCGACCCTACCAAGGTCTTCTGAGAGTTTTGGGTCTGTTCTATATTTGGAGGACTTTCTGGTCCTGTCTGTTTCCTGGATTCTCTGTGTGGCCCAGGGGATGGAGCATGTGTCACCCTGTCTCAAGATTCTTCGGACCAGAGCTGGCAAGGAAATGAGAAAGGATCCTAATTAGGGGGTGATAACCCCACGGAGAAATTTGGGCTCTCTGCAGCAGGCCGTGTCCTTCCCACAAGCCCTGCGTGTTTGTCAGATGTTTATAGAGCCTTCATTAACAGAGAGCTCCCTTAGATAAGAGGTGGGAGCACGGCATCGAGGGCCAGATAAGAGCAAGCGGAGGCCACTCTGGGGAACTGTGGGTGAGAGCCTGTGAATTGGCCCTAGGGCTCGGTGCTGAGCCGTGGGCAGGAAAATGCCGGCCCGCTCCTTCCGGGCCTCTCCCTGCGCCCGCTAACACACCCGCGGCCACCGCCCGCAGTCTCCCGTTCAGGGCGACAGCGCCGTCCCAAAATGTGCTGCGGGGCGCTCTGGGTGGCCCTGCCTGTGCTCTCCCTGCTGGCGGGCTGCGCGCCGGGGAAGCCCCTGGAGAGCCGGGGAAGGGCGTCAGCCGGGGGAGATGCCCACCGCTTGCTCCCGGGGCCTGGAGGGGAGCGGGAGGGGGGCGCCTTCGACCTGAGGATGTTTCTGGAGAACATGAAGGTGGACTTCCTGCGCAGCCTCAACCTCAGCGGCATCCCTTCCCAGGACAGAACCCGAGCGGAACCACCCCAGTACATGATCGACCTGTACAACAGATACACCACCGACAAGTCCACCACCCCCGCGTCCAACATCGTGCGCAGCTTCAGTGTGGAAGGTAGAGTCGGCTCCTCCGGGGCCCTCCCCCTGGTTGGGGGGGATGCAGGGTTGAGGGCTGCACTGCCCGGTCCTGCAGCCACTGGACATAGGAGGCTCTTTAAGTTTTAAATTTAAATGAATTAAAGTGAGATATAATTAATAACTGAGTTCACTGGTTTGGGATCTATCACTCCATGGTCATGTGTGGTTAATGGATACCTTATAGTACAGGGCAGAGTATATAGCACATTCCCATCCTGGCACCAAGTTCTACTGGACAGCTCTGCTGTAGAAGGTTCTCCTTCTCTGGGCCCAGGGCCAATTTTACACATCCGGTGCCTACGGGAATGCCAGCTCCCTTTCTTCCATCCCTTCCTTCTCTTCTTCCCCTTCCCTGCTTTGAAACAGACAGCCTATTTAGCCTTCAACCCATGGGTGTATTTTTTAACTTTGAAAGGATGTCTGCTTCTCTCCCACCAAAAGGTATTTACAAGTCCAATAAATTTTTTTGAGAGGACAACTTATTTTCTAAATAGAAAATGATTTAGCTGATGTGAAAGGGCTGGAAGGTAACAAACCCTTGTTTCACCCTGCCCCCCCCCCCAACTGATACACCCAACGTAAGTGAAATGATTTTGTGAGCATGGAAGCCAAGGCTTGCAGATGCTGGGGGAGCTTGCCCAAGTCACGTAGTGGTCCGGCAGCTGGATTCTGACACAGATCCCATGTGCCTACAAATCTTGGGCTTTTCCTGCTGCCGCTGTCTCTGAACACCCACGCACATGGGGCCTCTCTCCTCCCAGGTTTGACACCTGCAAACCCCTAAAAGGCCTGGCTCAGTGCCACGGCAGTTCACCCCTGCCCAGCCTGCAGAGCACACGTCCTGTCTGAAGGATGCTACAACCCGCAGATCACCAAGTGGCTGCCAGTTATCTCACCATGCCCCTGGGGCATGTCTGTTGCCTGTGCTTTAGGAAAAGGCTGAGTTTCATTGGCTGGACCTAATCACCAAATCCCATAGTCTCGGACCATCTCGATGATCAGTCCCTCCCCTGTCCAGCATTTTCCATGTACCCTAAACAAGTTTTCTGACTCAGTCCCAGCTGTGCTTATGGCCAGCACTCCTGTGAAGGCCAATTAGGCTTCCCTCCATGGACGGCCCAAGGGAAGCTCAGGTAGAGAGGCTGTTTGTTTTCTAGATGTGTGATACAGTCCCATAGTGATTTCAAAGCATGGCACAGTAAGAGCACAGTAGGCCATTAACGCTCATACACACCATTCACTATTCACAAATGTTCTGCAGGGGCCAGAATGTCAGGCACATCAAGACTGGGTGAGGGGCCATGTGCTTTGAGGGGGAGATGCATGTTGGGGAGGAGGGCCTGGGAAGTCACAGAAATATTGACTGAGCATCTGCTATGGGCCAGGGAAAGTGACAATAAGTTCTGTGTGCCATCTTGTGGAAGCCTCACACCAACCCTGAAAGACCATTAGGATGAGCCCCATTCTACAGATGAGGAGACTGAGGCACAGAGAGACTCAGGACATCTCCAAGGTCATAAGCCTAGGAAGGGGTTGAGTCCAGATTAGCAAGGCAGTCTGTCAGACACTGCTGGATTTCATAGCACCACACAGACTCCCCTCGTGTCATGACTTCATATTGGTGACCGAGCCATGGCACAATAGAGATGTCCTGACGACTGTGTGCCAGCCAGGAGAAGTTGGAAACTGAGACAATTGTATAGCTCAAAGCTAAACCTCATTTTTACCTAACATGACAAAGCAATCGAGACTGATCTGTTTTCTTTCTTTATTCTCGTCAAACGTTAAAAAAAAAAAATCCACTTTTGCTTTGCTCAGAATAACAATTCTGTTTCTATGCCATTAAGTTGCTGAGATTTTTCACATTGTCTTAATGTTGGAAATTCACCATCCCCTCCCAGGGTATCTGTTTGAATATCACACACTCGGGATTTGCACTCTGAGGCTGACAATATGCTTTGCTATGTCGTTTATTTGACTTTTTTTTTTTTTTTATGTGAAGAGCTTTACAGGATATGTGCAGTTGGCAGTTAAACAGCCTAAATCCAGTTTCCACATCTGTGAAAGTGGAATACTAATTAGATCCTCCCAGGCCCACTGTGAAGAGTATAGAATGCAAAGTATAGGGCAGTATAGAATGCAAAGTGCCCAGGGCAATGCTGGGCAGAGTAGATGCTTACTAAAAAGTTGGATCTGACCACTCCAATGCAAGGCTTCTCTTGTCTCTGTTTTGCTTTGGAGGGTCCCACATGTACCTTTTGAAATTCTCTTCTACATTAAGGGCTTGAGTGAAACCAAATGAAGACTTGACAGAATCAGTCAGAGTCGTCCTGGATGCCCTCTGACCCAAGTCATGAGTCTCAGTTTTGATGTCATGGAAGATGACCATCCCTGTGTACTTGCCTTTCAGATGCTGTATCTATCACAGCCACAGAAGACTTCCCCTTCCAGAAGCATATCTTGCTCTTCAATATCTCCATTCCTAGGCATGAGCAGATCACCAGGGCCGAGCTCCGACTCTATGTCTCCTGTCAAAGTCATGCAGACACTTCTCATGAGCTGAGAGGCAACATGGCTATTTATGATGTTCTGGATGGAGCAGATGCTTGGGAAGCTTCTGCAGACACCAAGACATTCCTTGTGTCCCAGGACATTTCGGATGAGGGTTGGGAAACCTTTGAGGTCTCCAGTGCTGTGAAGCGGTGGGTCAGAGCAGACTCTACCAAGAGCAAAAATAAACTGGAAGTGACTGTGGAGAGTCACAGGAAGGGCTGTGACAAGCTGGATATCAGTGTCCCCCCAGGCTCCAAAAACCTGCCCTTCTTTGTTGTCTTCTCCAATGACCGCAGCAATGGGACCAAGGAGACCAGGCTGGAGCTCAGGGAGATGATTGGCCATGAACAGGACAGTATGTTCAAGAAGGTGTCCAAGAATGGTCTGCCAGAGGCAGGTGACCACAGGGATGAGGAGGACGGGGAAGCTCACACAGCCGCAGCATCCTCTTTAGCCAGACGGAAGAGGAGTGCCGGTGCCAACAACCACTGTCAGAAGACCTCCCTACGGGTGAACTTCGAGGACATTGGCTGGGACAGCTGGATCATTGCACCCAAGGAGTATGATGCTTACGAATGTAAAGGTGGCTGCTTCTTCCCCCTAGCCGATGACGTCACGCCGACAAAGCATGCCATTGTGCAGACCCTGGTGCATCTCAAGTTCCCCATGAAGGTGGGCAAGGCATGCTGCGTGCCCACCAAACTGAGCCCCATCTCCATCCTCTACAAGGATGACATGGGGGTCCCCACCCTCAAATACCATTACGAAGGAATGAGCGTGGCAGAGTGTGGGTGCAGGTAGTGCTGGCCTGAGGGACAGGGTGAAGCAGGGTGGAGGGCTCCTGTGTCCCTCTGGGCATCATGGGGACTAAGTCTGCCTGCATGGCAGCCTGAGGGAGGAAAGGGAGCTGCCATGTCCTGAAGGTAAATGCCGGCCCACACCAAGCATACACCACTGGGTCTAACCGCAGGGGTAGGCAATGGCCAGGGATGAAGGGTGGGGATTGGGGAGAAGAGGAAAGCCTAGAAGGATTGTTGGGGGGCAAGAGGTGACAATGGAAAGAGGACAAGAGAAAAATAACCCGGAGTCAGCAGAAAATAGCACAAATGAGGCAGGGGAGTATAGACAAGTTGAGGTGCAGAGATGTACAGGGATTAAAGGAGGCGAGAAGGGTGGGACACATTCCAATAACCCCAGTGGGATGAAGGGGACGGGGACAGCATGTGCTCGACACCCATCATTTTACGGATTCCCAGAACTCAATGAGATGGGTGTTATGAGTCCCAATTTACACATGCAGGAACCAAAATGCAGGCAGTTGAAGTAACACTGGTCAATGCCGTAATTTCAACCCGTAGGCCTGCATAGGTCTGTCCACCACCAAAGCCCTGGGGCTTCTCAAATATCCCATCCAAGTTTATCGGGTCACCTTGCAGCGAAAGAATAATTAGATTCTGGGAGGCAGGGAGCATGGGGCAAGCTGGATTCAGCCCTGGCCAGTACCACCAGTATGACTGGGCTGTTTGGAGGTCCCAGGGCCCATTCCAACTGCTCGGTGCCTATGATGTTTCAATGGCGCAATGATTTTTAAGATGACCCTCAAACCACTGAGGAACACTCCCCAAACCAACTGCAGGATGGAGAGAGTGCGTGCCAGAGCCCTTGGGTTGCTGTATGCACTGGGGTTGGAGGGACATGGGCCCTTTCCCACCAGCATCTCACATGTGACCACCAGCTGCCTGTGGCTTCGAACTTTGAGATGGTTTGGAAGGAGCAGGTATGATCTACCCTGAGGGACAGGGCAGCCTACAGCTCACGTGGCTGCTGTTAATTTACTCAGCATAACTGGCTCACCAGCATAACACAACTGTGGGCTTCCCTCCCACCAGGACTCTGTGGGAGACCGAACCTGGATTTGAATTTGCTGGAATAAATGTGTCCTTGCTTTGGTATTTGCGATGTCCCTATTTTTACTTCTTGGTGACAGGTGCTCAAGTAATGACATGCAGCCTTCCTAGGTGAGGGCTCCCAGCCACGGGGGAACTCAGGTCCTTATTAGCCATGGCCAGCTCTGCCTGCACCTGCTGGCTTTCTTGAGCTGTGTGTCCTGACCTTGGACCCCAGGACTGGACTCAGCACCCACTGATCCCGAAAAAAGACAGAGTTTCCATTTCCTCTGAGTTCCATTCTCTTCTCTGACTCTAGAGGTCATGCATGGAATGGGGTGGAGTGAGGAAGAGTCTAGAAGTGGTGAAGATTCCAGTCCGTGGCCTTTCTGGTCACTGGCCAGGGCAAAGCCTATAAAAGGCCTGGTTGAAGCTCCCAGTGTATTTAAAAAAAAAAGTTTGTGTTAAATGTTTACGTGGAACCAATGAAGAGCTTTAACACAGTTAATACAAATTAATTAATTTAAATACAATTAATTACTGGAATGGTAGAAAATACTAATTCCTGGTACGACAATGTTGCTGAATCATAAAGACAGACGAGGAATGTCTTTTAGTCCTGGTGGTGTACTTCTGTGCCTGCATCAAAGTTTCACTTTGAAATAAAATCAAACGTCTAAACTGTGGACTTTCCTGAATGTGAGACCTGGGCAGGATGGTCCCTCCATGCTGTCCCCTGCCCACCCCTCCCCATAGGCCCTTCTTTCTCTGGGGGTCAGGGAGAAAGTGTTGCCATAGCAGTGGGCGGACTCATGGGGACAGTGTCTCTGTAGGCTGGGAGGGTGGAAATGTCCATATAAGGGCATGTATGTGGTTCTGTGAGAGAGTAGACATTTGCAAGTGGGCAACAGTTAGCCCCATGTTTTCCCTGATCTCCCCCATGCCAGGGGAGAGAGGTCTGGGCCATGAATCTTCCCCTGCCCTGTGGCCTGCGACCTGCCCCACTATTCTAGCACCAGCTCCTACTATGTCCCTGCTCAACCCCCAGCTCCAGCCACACTTCCTCAGGGCCACACCCTCAGTCTCGGGGGCAACTGCCCTGGCCATCCCACTCCCAGCGGCACAGCCTGTGAAGTCACCGTCTGTGAAGACCCAACTCTAGTGGCACCCCCTCTGGCCCCTCTCCCGATGCCTCGGCTCTGATATTCCTACTCTGAGGAGCACTACAATGCTTCTGTCTTGTGGCTGTTATGGGCTGGGCATAGGGACCTGCTCACCTCTGCTCAGCTTAGGAGCTGTCTATGGCACAACATCTGCTGGGGACAAGGCCTGAGAGCCTCTGGCCTGGGTCACTCTCAGAAGGCTGTGACTCAAGGCAGACTGACTTGGACCGATGTGCTGGGAAGAGAACTTCCAAGGAGCGCCCCCAAGAAATGCTTTCTGGCTTCCTTTTCACGGGTTATTCTTCCCACTGGATTCCCCAAAGGGTTTTCACCCCCAGCCAGAGAATGAAATGCAACAGCGCCATCCTCTGGACACTCTGTTACATGGCTATTTAACCCTCTGCCTAATGTCTGCTTTTATTGCTGCATGCGTAACATTTCCTAAAGTCTGTTCATTTTTGTCATATCGTGGGGGGAGGGGTGTGATATTATCACTACCATGAAGAAGCTGAAGCCCAAAAAAGTGACCATTTGGTAGGGCTGACGGGCTGTCCCCTGTTCTGCCGAACAGAAAGCCACAGGCAGACACAGTGAATTGAGCAGTGGTGTGGATAGATCATGAGAAGAGCCGGGGATGAGGCCTGGGGGGTTCCCTGTGCAGCGGGCCATGCTGGGAATTTGCACTTGGTAGCTCAAACAACAACCACAGAATAAAAGACCTTTTTATCCTGACTTTTGCAAATGAAGCAGAGATGGAGGCTTTTGGAGGCTTCACACTTTGCTCAGAGCCACAGTCAGGAACTGCTGGAGTCAGGATTTGAACCCTGGTTGTGATGCTAACCCCACGTTCTCTCTGTTGCACTGGCCTCTGTTCTGATGACCTTCTTCAAGGTAAAGGTCATGGTCTCATGAGCAGGAAGAATCAAAGACAAAGCCTGTGCTCTTTTGGGCAAGTGCTGCCTTCCTGTGGGCTCGGCCCTCCTTGGTCACTGCCTCTCTTGCCTCACTCGTGTAGGCTTCCCTAGTCATCCAGGCATCCACTCGGGGAGTAGGTACAGAAGGACACCCTTTTCCCTTTGATTAACATTCGGTTGGCATGGTCATGAAGGGACAGAGCAGGCAGCTAGTTAGACCTGAGCTGGAGGCAAGGACAGTGATAGTTTATGCGTTAGATGCCTGCACACACAACATCCTCACTTTGTGGCCTCCAAGACCCCTCAACATCCTGACATTGTGGCTCCCAGGACCCCAGGGCTAACAGACCGAGAGCCACAGGTGCAAAATACGTGCTCTTCTCTTCCATCTCTGCTATAGGGTAACCCCTAGACTCATTATTATGCATTTGCATTGCAGTTTTGCTCTCTCCCACCATGGGGGAAGGCCGCCATGATAGTTTGGATACAAACTTCGTAGGGTCAAAAACAGCCACTCCCATCCTGTGGGAGAAGTTTCACAAACGATTAGAAGCAGCCTCTATTAGAGACCACCCTGTCTGTCCATGACGCAAGACCCAGCTCACGTGAAAAGGAAGGACCCCTGCAGCCAGGACAGTCACCACCTCTGGACCTGCCCACTGTCCCACCTCGAGAGTGTGCCGCCCTTAATTAACTCTTTCGTGCGTGCTCCTTTCCTTCTGGCTGTCCTTTCTGGAGTGCGGATCCTCACATAAATCTTTCTTGGCTAATCCAAGAACTGAGACCTCCATTCACACAACACAGACCTTCCTACTGGTAAAAGAAACACTGTGGCTTCTACTTCTTCCAAAATTCTATCAAAATTGAGAGAAAGCAGGAATCCCTGGGTCAGTCCTTCCTTGCATCTTGCTCTTTCCTAGCCCAATTGAATTGGTAGGGCCAATACAGGCAGGTGTGGGAGGTCACATCTCTCTGAACTCAGAAACTCTTCCTCTCCCATGTTCAAAGGCTGTGATTCCATCTAGCTCATCTGACCTATGCCCTCTGTCCTGGACATCAATTCCTCCCCACGGTGTAGTGAGGAGTCTGGCTCAAGCCCATCCCTGTGGGTGCTGCCCTCAGTGGACTCCAGCCTGTAGCTATGATGGCACTGAGCCACATGAGCAGAGGCCCCTGCTGGGCTCTTCACCACAGGGAACCCACACTGTTCACACTCTAGAAGGCACAACAGCGCACGGTGTGTCCTGGGTGGTAGCATGGGGCCTTCTGGTTTCATGATCTGCTGTCGCCATCTTGAAATCCATAGTCACTTTTGATCAAGGGTCTCATATTTTTATTCGGCATTTGGCCTCATGCATCGGTGTAGCTGGCACAATGCATTGTGCAGTCAGCATCTTGGTTTCCCAAATCCCAGAGACACCCTGGAGGCTACTGCAGGCCTCAACATCGACGTGATCCCTATGTGCCAAGGAGTCTGCGCTTTGCTCCTGAGAGCTTGCCATGGGGTCTGAGTGAAAGGGCCGGCCTTGCCCCCTTCTCCCACGTGCATGCTGAGGAGGCCCAGAGGCTTCTCCAGTGTGTGACCAAAGCCTGTCATATCTATATGGCAGCTCCTGGGGGAGCTAAGGTTGCTGAGAAAGTTTGGAGCATGGGGTGCCTGGGTGGCTCAGTCGTTAAGTGTCTGCCTTCAGATCAGGTCATGATTCCAGGGTCCTGGATTGAGCCCCACATTGGGGTCCCTGCTCACTAGGAAGCCCGCTTCTCCCTCACCCAGTACCCCCACTTGTGCTCCCTCTCTCGCTGTGTCTCTCTCTGTGAAATAAATAAATTAAATAAATAAAATCTAAAAAAAAAAAAAAGAAAGAAAGAAAGAAAGTTTGGAGTAGCCTGACATGAAGAGGTCTGAATTTTCCCAGACTTGCCTTAAGTGCAGAGACTGAAAACTGCACAAAACAGACAGACAGCAGCACCGTACACAGGTGGGTTACATTGGATCAGACTGAATAAAACTTCCAGAAATTCTTTCCTTCCCAGATCAAGAAGAAAACTCATACCTCAGGCCTCAGCTTCCCAGAACACTTCTTACTCAGATAACTGGCCCTCCTCCAGGAAGCCCATTGCATTAGTGGGCAGCTATGCTCATCGGAAGGATACACCCGTCGACCTCTCCGAAGCTCTCTCCCGTAAAGCTTTTGTTCCTTCTCATGGGTCCAGTAACTGCAGAGAGCACTGACATGCCAGCTGTCTGTATGGGGCTGCTGGGTCTCTGCCACGGCACATATGGACAGCATGGGCCTGTGAGGGGTCCAGGGACTTCTCTAGTCTGGATCCAGTAAACAAACTAAGGGCAAACAAATATTGTTTTTAACAGCCAAATGCAGCTCAACTATCTCCCCCTTTTTACAAAATGATAGAGATCAGAGGTAATAGGCTCTTCTCTTTTATAATGTCCATACTTGATAAAATACATACTGACAAGTCTAGATTGTTCAAAATGATTTTGAACTTTCCTAGGTTTGGTTCCCACCCATATACATACCTAAGAGCTCTCGATAGAAGCCACTCAGCCAGGCATGCCTACTGATGCTGGCTCCCTTGGGGAACCAGCCTTGCCAACCGCTACTTGGGGCCTGTCAACCTCAGCCCTAGTGGCAGTCTTGGTCTCCAGAATCTGGGCAGACCACCCTGGTGCCTCCATCATGCCTCCCCTGGTCCTCTTCTTTCCTTCTTTGCAAACTGTAGACTTTGTATACCAGCTTCTAGCAACTATGCACCACAGACCCACAGGGGATGTTTATTCCTCTCTCATTTTGACACTGACCCTCACTCTCAGATATGATTTGGATCATGTTCTATGTCTCCTCATATGACTGGTGATGCCCTGCCTGCTGCCTGGTCTGTTGGACCCATACCCGCAGTTCTTCTCGGAAAGCACCTCGCATCAATGAGATGCAGAAGCCAGGACCAGCCTAGCAAATAGCAGGCACACACCTACCCACCTGGGAAGAAACACAGCCTGAGAAGCACTGAACAGGTCATCTCCAGAAGGAACCCAAGAAATGGCTGTGTTTCTGAGTCCCCAACCTGGGGTCTCTAGGCCTCCTCATACATGTCTGTCTGAGCCAACTGCAGTGCCAAAATGGACCCCAAATCACCTAAGTGTTCACTGTCTTCTTCCTTTCCCCACTTTTTGGGGGGAGAAAGTGCCCTTGAGGCTGGTCTGGGTTGCTCTGTGCTAATGCATGTAATGGGTAGAGCTAAAAACATGGAAGCAGCTGGGAAAGCCTGGTTGGTTTCCACTGGAAAAGACACAAAGTTGCACCATGAAGAAAGAATGGACCAGACAGAAGAAAATAGGATCTGAGAAGGCAGGGGTGCAGAGAGGGGGAATGGGAGCAGGAGCTAGAACGGGGGCAGAAGTGCATCTAGCCTCACGCCTAGCACTCTCTGAGGCCCCGGTGAAAGGTGGCTGTTACTATGAATCAGCAGACGTCATATCAGAACAAGAAAGTTTTGTTAAAGAGCCTCACAATGCTCTACTCTTTGACATAGCAATCCCGACTCTGAGTTTACACCTTAAAAAATATTAAATATGGAGAAATCTTGATGTTTGCGGAACATTGCTTTTCACAGTGAAAAGCAGAAAACTATCTAATATGAACAACAATAGGAGAATAATGTAATGAACTGTGGTTCGTTCCCTTTCTCTTTCTTCCTGGACCTGGTTCATGGTGAGAATAGGCAGCATCACATTTTTCTCCAGAAGTAACTGGAACAACAACTGAGAGCCAGCGGGAGATCTGCCTGTCCGCTGAGCTTGGAAAGAAAGATTTTGCAGACCGTGTAGTCTCAGGTCACTCCTGAGTATCAGTCTCTGGTTATGCTCCAAATTACTCAGGTTTTTTTGTTTTTGTTTTTGTTTTTTGATAGATTTTGTTGATTTATTTATTTGAGAGAGAGAAGAGAGAGCATGAGCAGGGGAGGGGCAGAAGGAGAAGCAGGCTCCCCACCCACCAAGGAGACTGATGTGGGACATGATCCCAAGACCCTGGGACCATGACCTGAGCCAAAGGTAGATGCTTAACCAGTGACTGAGACACCCAGGTGTCCCTTAGGGTTTTTTTTTTTTTTTAAGATTTTATTTATTTATTTGCAAGAGATACAGAGAGCATGAGCAGGGGGAGAGGCAGAGAGAAAGGGACAAGTAGACTCCCCAATGCGGGGCTCCATCCCAGGACCCTAAGATCATGATCTGAGCTGAAGGTAGACACTTAATTGAATAAGGCACCCAGGCATACCATAGGGTTTGAATTCAAGAAGGGTCAAAGCAGGAGTGGCAGCCCCCTCACCCACACCTGCACTGCACCCATGAATGGATACCCTATGCACACATACATACACACCACACATAACATACCACACATATGTACATCTTATACAGTTATGCACATAGGTGCACGTGTGCATGCACACACACACACACACAAACACACACACACTCACACACACATGCCTTTAACCCAAAGGTCAGCAAAATCTCCAGGACTTTCTGACACATTGGCAACTTGTGAACTGTAAGAAATCTCAGAGGAGGGCCCCTCTTCCTGGGCAAACTGAAAAAGTCCGGAGGGGCAGAAAAGAGGCATGAGGACAGGGTAGTGCATCTTCTATTCGGAGCGAAAGTACAATATCGAAGAGAGAATTAACCACCTGCGAGTTTTTGTGTTTGGCCTCATTTATTATCACAGCAAAACAAACGGAAATGATCATGAGATTCCATCCTATACTCATTAGGTTTGCCAGAGTGAAGCCCTGTGACTCAAGAGCACACAGGCCATGGTGAGGGGGAGGTGAGCACTGTCACAGGACACAGGAGTCAGGAGGGACAGCCAGTGGTTTGTCACCTTGGAGGACAGTTCAGCTATATCCTTGAGAGTGAAGAGATCCAGAAATTTTCCTTTTCTTTATACCTACTCTAGCGACAGCTGTGCACATGGGCACAGAGGCAGGCTCAGAGACAAGTGCTGCACACTGTAACTGTAAGTCACTGCAGATGGCCTGGTGCTGGGTGCTGACCAGACCCCCCTTCAGGACCATCAGCCAACAAGTCACTTCTTCCCAGGATTTGTTCTTGGCTGCCTACAAGGAATAACTCACCCAGATTATGTCCCCTCCTCAGGGACAACCTTCATCCAATGACTGATTGTGCGGGGTATGAAGGCCTGGCCCCTAGCTTTAATTTGGGACAACACTTATTATTTTTTTTTAAGTAGGTTCTACGCCCAGCATGGAGCTCAAACTCAATGCCCTGAGATCAAAACCTGAGCTGAGATCATCTGAGCCACCCAGATATCCCCAATTTGGGGTGACTCTTATAGGGCCATCCCCACTTCAGAGTCCGTCGAAGTTGGCTGAGGTTCCCATGAGACCTGTATCACGTTCAACTTCTCTCTCTGCCCAGTCCAACACTCTCCTCTCCCTGGGAGGCGCGGCTCCTGCAGTGCTGTTACCCGTGTGCCTCCTGCAGCCAGGCCTGGCTCACTCTGTTTCTCCAGGAACCTGACCTGCAAGAGAGGAAGTCTCCATCAGTGGGGAATCATCAGCAAAGGGATGCCACACGCTTATGGTGACATGAGGTCAGGCAATTAAAAGGCCAACTAGCTGATGTGCACCACCAGTATGGCTAGATATCAAACATACCAAGCAAAGGAAAAGAGCAAACTGCAGAACGAGATGAGCAGTGTGATCCTCGTTATGTCAATAAAAACCCACCGAGGGACATGCAGACACACACGGAAGTAGTCTGTGAAAGAATGAGGAGGACATACGGCAAATAACAGGAAGGTAAGGAATATCGAAAAGACAGCTTGGTTTATCCATAAAGTTTTTTTTTTTTTCCTTACTTCTGTGATTAAAAAAAAAAAAAAAAAAAGATACAAGAAAAGCAGTGATAAACAGGTGTCAAGAGTGTTGGTTTGGGGTGGTTAGCATTGCTGGGTCTGCAGAGCTAGACGGTGGGTATGTGAGCTTGGCTGTCTCAGGACTCCAGTGTCATGTTCACATTCTGGAAGCCGTGCTGGGCCCCACCTCCCAGAGCCTTCAGGGTCTTCTGTGTCAATGCTGGACTCTCCTTCCTTTGCTGGACAAGGCTCCAGCCAGGCAGCAGCTCAGGGGGCTGGCATGTGGACACAGGGGGGTCTGCACAGGAACTCAGGACTGAGCAGGGCAGTGTCCCAGTGCCACTGGGAGTAGCTGTCACACACACACACACACACACACACACACACACACAACACACAACACACAACATGGCAGAATAACCTTCCACAGAAGATTCCAGGATCCAGAAGAAGAGATATTGAAAAGACATGGCAAGACTCCAACAACATATTTGACCAAGACCTCCTTTCTTGGAAATTGTGAACTAGGATCAGTGAACAGTATTCTACAAGGGAAACTACTGACAGATATGTGCCACACAAATAGTGAGAAACGGCAGAAGCTAAGAATAAACTGAGACAAGTGTAGGTCCCAACATACCAGCTAAATGCCAAACAATGTCCAGCAGCCACAGCCATGCTGGCCCCAAGGGTGGGGTCCCAGGGCCACCCACCAGCCCAGAATCCCAGTGGCAAGTGGCCTGTGAGAGTTACTACCCTATGCAGTCTGCCCAAGGGCAATCCTGGGGACCTCCTAGGAGGCAGGATGGATTATGCACAGCATGTTGGCTACACTGGGAAAAAATCTGTTGGTCTGAAATTGCATACACAGGCAGAGGAGCCAGCTCCCAGACCCCGGGGGGGATCCCATGTTAGAAGTTTCTTATCCTGCCAGACCACGCAGGGAATGCACGTCCATAACACTGGAAGTCAGTCTCCATGAAGATCCATCAAGCATTCTTTCTTTGGACTATGGATTTGCTCATCAGATCTGGAAAATCATCCTTAGGCTGCAGATGATGATGATGACCAACATTCCTGTTAACTGTGTCGCCATTAAAGCAGAGTGTGAGCTGCTTTTAAATTCTCCACTTCCCATGTTCTGTCTCTGACCATTTTTGCCTTTCCCTCTCTCTTTGTTTTACAATAAGCATCATTTGTTTGGAGAGATTTAAATTAAATGTAAAGAGACAGGGGACTTGGAGGTTGCAAGTGACATCAGTCAGGAGACAGCAGCAGCCAGGGCTGATAGAGGATGGAAGACAGAGGGGTCCTTTAGAGAAACAGACCCAGGACTTCAGGAAGACACTCTGTGTCGGGACCCAGAGGACACAGAGCACAAGGGTTGTTGGCATCATTTAACAGGATCTCAACCCTGGCTCTGCCCTGGGGTGAGTATGGGCCTTGAAACGGCCACGACCTAGTCCCCAGAACCCATGAGTGTAGCCTTATATGGCACAAAGAATGGCTATCATCTTAGTGGCAAGAGATGTGAGGAAGGATTTTGAGAGGAGATCCATTCTCTGGATTATCCAGGTGGGCCCTAGACGCAATCATGTGGATCCTAATGAGATAAGGAAGAGGATTGACGAAAGAGGAGGAGGCTGTGTGACCACAGAGAGAGAGATTGGAATGGTGCCACCACCAGAGGCTGGAAAAAGTGAAGGTCACGTTGTCCCCTAGAGGCCCCAGAGGGAATGAATCCCTCTCAACACCTTTATCTCAGACTTCTGGCCTCCACAACGGAGAGGGAATACATTTTGTTTGTTTTAAGCCATCCAGTTTGTGGTCATTTGTGACAGGCGCCACAGAAAACCAATACAGAGCATGGCCCTATCCTAGTGGCCCTGGGACTAGACTTGTGTGTACCAGCTCTGTGTTTGTTTCTCAGTCATGTAGTCTGCAGAGCTGAGCATGTTCTTAAGCACGGAGTGTAGACTCAAAAGCACAGTTTGATCCTAACTACACACAAATGTGAATACACAAATGTACACACATATCTGTGTGCAAACACATGTGTATCCATGTACACCCACACATGCACAATGCCCAGCAGAGATGGGCCATCCCCACTAGTCAGCATAGCCCATGCTCTGGGCCAAACCCCTGGACTGCTTAGTCCTGGGAAAGAGGACAGCACAGTCCATTATTTAAAGTTGAGGATAGAAGATAATGAAGCAAACTCTCAAACTCTCACAGGATCACCGAAGAGGAGAGGCTGTGCTAACCCAAGCACAATTCTTGGAGGCCGTGGTAGAGCAGATGGACGAGTGAGCTCCAGCCATTCTGGAAATCTGGAGAACATGGGCTGAGAAAGTCTATATCCGACTTCATGTTTGGTGAGACGTAGGACACTATTGGGGCTAAAAATCCAGGGACAATGGGATGAGGAATATATGCTTTAGAGAAATTCAAGTCATTTGCAGCATGAATTTGTGGCCAATGAAACTATTTTTTCTGAAACCCATTTGCAGAATACTCAAGGGTTCTCTGAGCTTAGACTGTTCTTGGAACAATCAGAACACCTCATGTGAGTGTAAGGACTGAATACCTTTTTGGAGCTAGTTTTCAGTTCAAGTTTTCACCTGGCTACTTACTGTGTGTTTGGAGAAGAATTCTGACCTCTCCAGGACTCAGTTTCTCCACCTATAAAATGGGAACAATACCACCTGTGATGGTTAATTTTTATGTCAAGGAAGCTTGGTGCCACGTTGTTTGGTCAAACACTAGTTTAGATGTTGCTGTGAAGGTATTTGTGAATGTGACTAACATTTACTCTCAGTTGATTCAAGGTGAAGCAGATTATCCTCTATAATGTGAATGTGCCTCATCCAATAAGTTGAAGGCCTTAAGAGGAAAGACTGAGGTTTTCTGAGGAAAAATAAATTCTTCCTCAAGACTAAAACACAGAAATCACGCCTGAGTTTCCAGTCTGCTGGGACTGGCACTATAAATTCCAAACTTGTGATCCCACACAGTTGTATGAGCCAGCCAATTTCCTAAAAATAAATCATTTTTATTATCTATCTATCTATACATCTATCTCCGTACCTTGTTCCTTGGGTCTACTACTAAAGATCAAATGAGAAAGTGCTGGGACTACTGGATTTTCACAAGCAAAAGAATGAAATTGTACCCCTATCTCACGTCATATACAAAGATCAACTCAGAATGGATCAAAGACCTAAACATAGGACCTAAAACTATAAAACTCTTAAAGAAAATATAAAAAGATGGGGAGCCTGGATGTCTTAATGGGTTAAGCCTCTGCCTTTGGCTCGGGTCATGGTCCCAGGGTCTTGGGATTGAGCCCCACATCGGGCTCTCTGCTCAGCGGGGAGCCTGCTTCCCCCTCTCTCTCTGCCTGCCTCTCTGCCTACTTTTTATCTCTCTCTCTCTCTCTCCCTCCCTGTCAAATTAAAAAAAAAAAAAGATCTTTAAAAAAAGAAAATATAAAGATAAGTCATCATGACCTTGGATTTGGCAAAGGAGTCTTAGGTATGACATCAAAAGCAACAGCAACAAGAACAACAACAAAAAAACTAGATAAACTGGTGATCATCAAAATTAAAAAAAAAAAATTAAGAGATCGTGCATGTGTGTGAGCAGGGAGGCAGAAAGGGGCTTAGGGAGCATCTTAAGCAGGTTCCATGCCCAGTGCAGAGCTTGACATGGGGCCCAATCTCAAGATCCTGAAATCATGACCTGAGCTGAAACCGAGAACTGGACACTTAACTGCCACCCAGACACCCCCCAATTTTTTTTAATGTGGACTTCAAAGGACACCAGCAAGAAAGTGAGAAGATAACCCATGGAATAGAAGGGGATTTTTGCAAATCACGTATCTGATAAGGGACTTGTACCAGAATGCTTATAACTTAGTAATAAAGGGGAAAGTGACCTAATTTAAAAATGGGACAAAGAACCTGAATAGACAGTTCACTAGGGAGGATATGCAAATAGCCAATAAGCACATGAAAAAATTGTTGGCATTGCGAGTCATTAGGGAAATGCAAATCAAAGCTACTTCACACTCACTAGGATGGCTAATATCAAAAAGCCAGAGGATAATGAGTGTTGACAAGGATGTAGAGGAATCAAACATTCAGACGTGCTGGCAGCAACGCAAACTGGTGCAGCTGCAAGGGGAAAATGGTTTGGCGGTTCCTCAAAAAGTTAAACAGACGATTACTGCATGACCCAGCAATTCCACTCCAAGACATCCCCATCAGCCCCAACAAATATGCAAAAGATCTAAACAGATACTTCATCTTGGAATATATACAAATGGCCAATAAATATATTAAAAGATGCTCAACACTATTAGTCATCAAGGAAATGTTAACTCAAATCATAATGGGAAATCACTCCATAGCCATTAAAATAGCTAAAATTAAAGTCGCACCATACATACCAATTGTTGGCATTGATGTGGAGGAATTGGAAATCTCATACACTGCTGGTATAAATTTAAATTTTGGAAAACCAGTTATTTCTAAAAATGCTAAACATGCATTCCTGCCCTGGTGAAAATAAAACCATATATCCTATACTTAAACACACACTGCAGCTGCATTTGTAAAGTTACATGTGGAAGCAAGCTGCAGGTCAGTCAACCCAAGAGTGGATAACAGATGGCAGTAGATCCATACCATGGAATACCACTCAGCAATTAAATAAATAAATTATGGTGCCCTCAACAACATAGGTGTGTCTCAAACTCATGATGCTGCGTGAAGGAAGACAGGAAGGGGAAAAAAAAAAACAATACACATGTTATAATTCCATTTAAGTTCTGGACAATAAGAATGAATCCACAGTGGTGAGAGAAGGCAGATCAGTGTCTGCTTGGAGATGGAGATGTAAGGGGGGGTTGCATAACAATGAGGCATAAGAAAAATTTGAGGATGAGGGCAATGTACATGATCTTGAGCTGGGTGATAGTTCCATAGGAGAATATACATGTCAAAACTCACCAGACTGTACACTTCAAATATGGTCAGTTCCATGGGTGTCAGTCATACATTAATTAAGTTGTTTTAAGAAAAAAAAAAAAAACAGAAAAAATACACATTTACAGATAACTCAAAAGTTACCATCCCAATGTTCATAGCAGCAATGGTCACAGTTGTCAAACTGTGGAAAGAGCCAAGATGCCCTTCAACAGACAAATGGATAAAGAAGACACGGTTCGTATACACTATGGAGTATTATGCCTCCATCAGAAAGGACAAATACCCAACTTTTGTATCAACATGGACAGGACTGGAAGAGATTATGCTGAGTGAAATAAGTCAAACAGAGAGAGTCAGTTATCATATGGTTTCACTTACTTGTGGAGCATAAGGAATAACACGGAGGACACTGGGAAATGGAGAGGAGATGTGAGTTGGGGGAAATCGGAGGGGGAGACGAACCATGAAAGACTGTGGACTCTGAGAAACAAACTGAGGGTTTTGGAGGGGAGGAGAGTGGGAGTTTGGATGAGCCTGGTGGTGGGTATTATGGAGGGCACATACTGCATGGAGCACTGGGTGTGGTGCATAAACAATGAATTCTGAAACACTGAAAAGAAATTTTTTAAAAAGTTACTAAAAATATGATAAAGGAAACAAGTGAACAAATACACATACTCTTCCGATTCAGTGAGCCCAGTTTTGGGAATTTACAGAAACAAGAAACACTAGTCCTTAAGAACCCATCTTTGAGAACATTTATAATGATACTGTTTATAGAAATAAAAACAGAAACAACTTAAAATCTCTCTCAGGAGGAAAATAGATCAGTAAAATGGCTACAATGAGTCATTAAAAGGATGAACTTCATGTATATGCTTCAGCAGTGAGGTTGTTTCTGCTGTATGTTTAAGTAAGTAAAACAAAAGGCAAATTACCATGTATACACAGTATGGACTCTATGTGAACACAGATGACACTAAATGGATGAATGGATGGGTGGGTGAATGGATGGACATCCTTAGATGAACAGACTGTACATCTCCTATATATATGCATTCGTGTATGAACCCAGAGAAAAGAGAGGACAGTCACACATTAAACATTATTTATGTATGTGTAATACACATTATTATTGGCTGGATTGGAACAGCTTTGGAAAAATATTGTTCACACATTTATGAATTATTTAACTTGTAAAATGAGTATGTTTTACTCTTATTTTTTAAAAAGTTAAAAAAAGAAAAAGGATTAAAATAAAATAAAGACAGGATATAACTTGCCTTGAAATGCATCCAAAAAATACGCTAGTTTGAGGTTTAGAGAGAGAGTCAGAGAGACAGAGGTGAGATAAAGAAAGGGTAATAAAATATCAATGTTAAAATCTGAGGACATGGATATTTGCTGTACTGCTTGAAAATGTCCATAAAGAACACAGAAAGAAAGATGAACTCTCGGGAGAGAATTTTCTCCCACTGGCCTCTGGCCACACCCGCAGGAGGAAACACCATGTCTCCCTGCAGGCACTAACTCTGCCCCTGTGGTGATATGCGACGCACCTCCATTCTGTTGCCCACATCCTCTGTGAGGCTCTGGGCCATCCATCCCCACAAGTCGGTGCCCAGCAATGGCTTCAGGCATCCCATCCTATAACTGCATTTTAAGAAGAGTCCAGGAGAAGCACTTTCCCCAAAGAAGGACTTTTTCCTGGTCATCTTTATCCTCTGCCCTTCCAGGTCCCAAGGCTTTGCCTGAGCTCAAGCAAGGACAGAGAAGTGCTCTCGGAGGGCCGGGATGGCACACTCTGACATGTGACTCCCCAAGTAGAGGCAGATCAGAAGGCCCAGTCTTCCCAGTGGGGGCTAAGGAGACCTTATTGTTATAATAAATCAGGCTTACCTCATTGGCTGTGAACAGTGGAGTGATGTGACCATATGTCACTTGGGCATTAAACAAATCCTAATGAGCTAAAAATATGTTTGTTTTAGCTAATTGACCTCTTTGGCCTTCATAAACCACTTGGTAAACATCCCCAGATAATGAGTTCCAGAGAGCAGATTGTGGTTCTCGAGGGTGCTGAGAAAGCCCCCTGTCCCTGGGCACAGCTCCTGCAGCTGCCTGCTGAGGCACACGTGTGCACCTGCTAGCTGTCTGCAGGCCCCTAGGAGGATGTGTGGGGCTAATGGGGCAAAGTGAGTTGAGGGGAACCACTCTTCCAGCGCTCTCCCCGGCTGTGCGTATTCTGAGCGGTGGGTGTCTGTTAAATATGGGAAGTGCCCATCCCCAGAGAGATGCGGAGACAAAGCAGAGGCTCTTGACGTAGGGTCCTTGGCAGGTATTCTTGGAGATCTCGGGCAAGTCAGCTGCAAGCATGTCAACTTCCATGTGGGAGGGAGGCTTAGAGTCTGGCTGGTCACCTGAGACAAGCCTGTGTTCTCTGTGCAAGTGGGGGAATGATCTGGAGGCCTGGGAGGCCTGGGACTGCAGAGACCCAAGTTCTACAGCTGGGTTCTCCCTGCAAACACCAGGCCATGGACGGAGCCCTCAACCAGCAGGGGCCTTCTTGAGCCAGGAGCATGGAACCTGTTAGGTCACAGAGACCACCTCATCAGACCTGGAATCACTGATCCCGTGGTGTCTGGAAGGCAGACACCCCACCCATACACCACATATACCAGTGAGGTCCAGACATTGTATTCTTACTGTTGGAAAGGGGTTGGGGGGCCAATTCCCTGGATGCATTAGCAAGACATAGAAATTAACTTCCACCTCTGAAGTGGATGGCAGCCTCAGACTCAGCCTCTGCACTGTCAGAGCCGACTACACCACCCTCCCCAGACTTGGTCTCAATGTCTCCTCCACCCCCACCTAAAATGATGGGCTGCAGGGAGCTACAGAGCTCCATTTCTTCAGCCATGCGGTGGAGATCATTTCCACCACGGAGAAATTACCAATAAGGGAATGCTCCCTTCTTGCTTGAAACCAAGAGATGCTTTACGCATAGTTTCTTACTTAATTTAGATAATAAGTAAGCCACTTCCCTAAGGCCACAGAGTAGAGAGTCACAGAGCCAGGGCTCCAATGAGTCCTACCTAGTTACTGGCATGCGGATTACCTGGTGTGGTGAGGAAATGCTGTTGAGAGCCAGTTAATAGTTCTTATTTTGCTAGGCTCTAGTAAAAAAAAAAAAAAAAAAAAAAAAAAAGGTTACCTTGCGAAGCGTAGCGCAGCGCCTGACGTGTGGCAGGAACTCAGAGTAAATGGTAGTTACTCAGATTACTATATACAGAGGTGGCACAGCAAGACGAGATCCAGCGCACCTTCTGGGTCAAACCACTTGGGCCCCTGCTCCCCAGTCCCCAGGGCTGATGTGCTGGAATTAGACAGGATTAAAGGCTTACTGGAGCTGGAAGCCGCACCCCAACTCCCGAGTTTAGCCCCAGACCTTCTGTCCACCTGCTGAGAAGGACGAGGGAGGAAGGCAGCCACACAGCAGTGCCGTGGCCTCACGCATAGTCTAGGGAGCTTTTGTGCAGCTCTCCTGCCGGATCTCCATGACGAGAGAATGGGCCCTGATCTTGTCCACGCTGTTCTGTGGTCTGGCCGGCCCCACGCACTTGTTCCAGCCAAGCCTGGTGCTGGACATGGCCAAGGTCCTCCTGGATAACTACTGCTTCCCGGAGAACCTGATGGGGATGCAGGAAGCCATCGAGCAGGCCATCAAGAGCCGGGAGATACTCGCCATCTCAGACCCGCAGACTCTCGCCCATGTGCTGACCACTGGGGTGCAGAGCTCCTTGAATGACCCTCGCCTGGTCATCTCTTATGAGCCCAGCACCCTCCAGGCTCCCCGGCAAGCTTCAGCCCTCACCAACCTCACCCAAGAGGAACTGCTTGCCCGCTTGCAGAAGGGCATCCGCCACGAGGTTCTGGAAGGCAACGTGGGATACTTGCGTGTGGACGACATCCCAGGCCAGGAGGTGGTGAGCAGGCTGGGGAGCTTCCTGGTGGCCAGCGTCTGGAGGAAGCTCATGGGCACCTCTGCCTTGGTCCTGGACCTCCGACACTGCACTGGGGGCCACATTTCTGGTATCTCCTACTTCATCTCCTACCTGCACCCAGGGAACACAGTCCTGCACGTGGATACCATCTACGACCGCCCCTCCAATACAACCACTGAGATCTGGACCCTGCCCCAGGTCCTGGGAGAAAGGTACAGTGCGGACAAGGATGTGGTGGTCCTCACCAGCGGCCACACGGGGGGTGTGGCTGAGGACATCACTTACATCCTCAAACAGATGCGCAGAGCCATTGTGGTGGGCGAGCGGACTGTGGGGGGTGCCCTTGACCTCCAGAAGCTAAGGATAGGCCAGTCCGACTTCTTCCTCACTGTGCCGGTGTCCAGGTCTCTAGGGCCCTTGGGAGGGGGCAGCCAGACCTGGGAGGGCAGCGGGGTACTGCCCTGTGTGGGGACACCAGCGGAGCAGGCCCTAGAGAAAGCCCTGGCCATCCTCACTTTGCGTCGGGCCCTGCCTGGAGTGGTGCGGCGCCTGCAGGGGGCCCTCCAGGCCTACTACACACTGGTGGACCGTGTGCCCGCTCTGCTGCACCACCTGGCCAATATGGACTTCTCTGCGGTGGTCTCTGAGGAAGACCTGGTCGCGAAGCTCAACGCAGGTCTGCAGACTGCGTCCGAGGACCCCAGGCTCCTGGTGCGGGCGGTCAGGCCCAAGGAAACTTCTGGGCCGGAAGTTGGAGAGGACGACCCTCCGGTGGTGGTCCCCACGGTGCCCGACAATGAGGCTGCCCGGCGAGCCCTAGTGGGCGCTATGTTCCAGGTGTCCGTGCTGCCCGGCAACGTGGGCTACCTCCGCTTTGACAGCTTTGCCAACGCCTCGGTGCTGGAGGCGCTGAGCCCCTACATCATGAGTCAGGTGTGGGGGCCCCTGCAGGACACGGAGCACCTCATCATGGACCTGCGCCAGAACCCCGGGGGGCCATCCTCGGCTGTGCCCCTGCTGCTCTCTTACTTCCAGGGTCCTGACGCCGGCTCCGTGCGCCTCTTCACCACGTACGACCGCCGCACCAACGTCACGCAGGAGCACTTCAGCCGCATGGAGCTGCTAGGCCAGCGCTACCCGACCCAGCGCGGCGTGTACCTGCTCACCAGCCACCGCACAGCCACCGCGGCGGAGGAGTTGGCCTTCCTCATGCAGTCGCTGGGCTGGGCCACGCTGGTGGGTGAGATCACCGCGGGCAGCCTGCTGCACACCCGCACGGTACCCTTGCTGGAAACGCCCGAGGGGGACCTGGTGCTCACGGTGCCCGTTCTCACCTTCATTGACAACCATGGCGAATGCTGGCTGGGGGGCGGTGTGGTGCCTGATGCCATCGTGCTGGCCGAAGAGGCCCTGGACAGGGCCCAAGAGGTGCTAGAGTTCCACCGCAGCCTGGAGGCTTTGGTGGAGGGCACGGGGCACCTGGTGGAGGCGCACTACGCCCGGCCAGAGGTCGTGGGGCAGACCAGCGCCCTGCTGCGGGCCAAGCTGGCCCAGGGGGCATACCGAACTGCTGTGGACCTGGAGTCGCTGGCCTCCCAGCTCACCGCCGACCTGCAGGAGATGTCTGGGGATCACCGCCTGCTGGTGTTCCACAGCCCCGGTGAGATGGTGGCCGAGGAGGTGCCCCCACCACCTCCTGCCGTCCCCTCCCCAGAGGAGGTATCCTACCTCATCGAAGCCCTGTTTAAGACAGAGGTGCTGCCCGGCCGCCTGGGTTACCTGCGCTTCGACGCCATGGCTGAGCTGGAGACAGTGAAGGCCATCGGGCCACAGCTGGTGCAGCTGGTGTGGCAAAGGCTGGTAGACACGGCAGCGCTGGTCGTCGACCTGCGGTACAACCCCGGGAGCTACTCCACCGCAGTGCCGCTGCTCTGCTCTTATTTCTTCGAGGCAGAGCCCCGCCAGCACCTCTACTCTGTCTTTGACAGGGCCACCTCAAGGGTCACGGAAGTGTGGACCCTGCCACAGGTGGCCGGTCAGCGCTACGGCCCCCACAAGGACCTCTACATCCTGATGAGCCACATCAGCGGGTCAGCCGCTGAGGCCTTTGCTCACACCATGCAGGACCTGCAGCGAGCCACGGTCATTGGGGAGCCCACTGCTGGAGGAGCACTCTCCGTGGGCATCTACCAGGTGGGCAGCAGCCCTTTGTATGCCTCCATGCCCACGCAGATGGCCCTGAGTGCCAGCACAGGTGAGGCCTGGGACCTGGCTGGGGTGGAGCCAGACATCACTGTGCCCATGAGCGAGGCCCTCTCCACAGCCCGGGACATAGTGGCCCTGCGTGCCAAGGTGCCCACGGTGCTGCAGACCACTGGGAAGCTGGTGGCCGATAACTATGCCTCCCCAGAACTGGGGGCCAAGATGGCTGCCAAGCTGAGCCGTCTGCAGGGCCGCTACTCCAGGGTGACCTCAGAAGGGGCCCTGGCTGAGATGCTGGGTGCCGACCTGCAGATGCTGTCTGGAGACCCACACCTGAAGACAGCCCACATCCCCGAGGATGCCAAGGACCGCATTCCCGGGATCGTGCCCATGCAGGTGAGATACGAGGGGCACTTAGCCTAGGACTCTGGGCATGGTGCAAGACAAAGGCCTCCAGACTTGTTTCTGGGTTTAAGGGCTCACCAGTCACACCTTTTCCTTCCTCTCCTCGCGTCATCCCTTCCCCTTCTCGCATCCATGAGGTCCCTGAGCAGCTCTGTAGAACACTGGTACCCACAGGAGCTCAGTGTGAAAAGCCCTCGTAGAGAAGGAGTTTCACTCTTAGCGGGGCAGAAGGCAAGTGTTTGCAGCACTTCTTATAGTCAGTGGTAAGGTAAAGGTCAGGTCACGAGAAGTCACAACAGTTTCCTCCTCTAGCAACACGGGGCTTGTGTTTGTTCTCACCACCTGCCCGCCTCGGGAGGTTGCAATTTGTGGGAAGGAGTTGAGGGGGTAGAGAGAGAAGCAGACAGAAGTCTTGGCCTCACAGTTGCCTCAGAGTTGAAGCATGGAGCTGGGACATGAGCTGGGGCATGGTCAGGGGTGCCAACGCACAGTCCCAAGAACCACAGCCATGAGGAGGCCCCAACTGTCTTCTCCTCCCCTCCCACCACGCATGTCATTGGGGTTTCCCTATATCTGGAAGGAGCTCGCTCAGTGGGTGTGCACTCTGAACCGAGGGCCAGCTGGATGGGAAATTTGAAGCAAGGCTATTGTGATCAGTTTATTTGAAGCCAGTAAGGATGTCTGGGGAAACATTGGAAAGTTGTTTCAATCAAGGTTGAGGATTTCCGCTGCCGGGTGGTTGAGGGAAAAGTTCTCCAGACCCTTGGCCCAGATGAACCAAGGGTTCCCCAAACGCTCCTGTCAGCTAGGAGCTTCATCGAAAGGCAGCATTTGCAATATCTCTCCACCTGGTTTATCATCCATCATTTCACTGCATTGTCTTGAGTAGGCAGGGCAGAATTTGTCTCGGGTTCCCTGGAAAGCAGGTCTTGGATGCAGGCAGTTTGTGGGGGAGGCAGTCTCTGAAGCAGGAGGGAGCAAAGAGAGTGGGAAGGAGGGAACCGGGCAGGGGGACAGGTGGGTGCATTATTGAGGCTGTTGCTTCTGAAGATTCCAGTGGGATCCTAACGAGTGTGGGGAAGACCTCCGGGGCTGTCCATCTGCAGATAAGACCTGCAGCTCCTGTCCTTCATCCCCCTGCCAATGTGAACTCTCTCAGACTCTGAAGCAGCTTGGAGAAGGTCTTGAAGGAGAGGGTGGCAAGACGTGGAGTATGCCAGAGGCAGGCCCCTGTAGCCAAGGCCGGCGGCAGCCAGAGTCAGAGGAGAGCTAAGGGCACCAGAAGCAACTACTGCAGCATCGCCATTCCCGTTTTACAAAAAAGTGAATGGAACCCCAGAGGGGGTGCAGAGGAGAGAGGTCAATGGTCGAAGAGCTTGAGACTGAGGGCAGAGGAGGCCTGGGAGGCCAGGCGTCCCAGTTAATAGCAGTGTCCCTGTACACTGCTTGCTCTCATTCCAGCCCACAGAGCCTGTGCCCTTCTAGCAGTCCTGCAGAAAGAAGAGGAGGCACAAGGCAGGTTGGGGGAGCCTTGTATGTGCCAGCACTGTGCTAGGCTCACAGGCCCACCAGATTCCAAATTGAGGACTCACCCCTTTCCAATAGAGCCAGGGTTCATGGTTTAGAGTCACATGTGGATTCAGCTTCTATACCAGCTTCTACACTGGCTGTGTGACCTTGGGCAAGTTACTTAATCACTCTGTGTTTCAGTTTCCTCATTGAAAGGATAGGGATGCTACAGGGTGCCCTGAGGGTGATGGTAAGGGCTCCAATATGCTCAGCCAAACCCCTACTAAACTACTAAAGACTCAGAGGCCCAGGAGCTAGCTAATGTCTTCCTCCCTTCCCCAGGGAAGGAGAGGAAGTTGAATTCAGAGTCATCAAGGTAGTGTCTTGTGAGGTCTGGGTGGGAGGAGGAGTCAGAGTGGAGACCATGACACCTGGGCCTTGCAGCTCTGAACAAAATGGCCCCTGGAGTAGGGTTGGCACACAGAGTGTTCTCTGTAAGGAGTCTGCCAACCACATCCTACCAAACTCGGGTCCACATCCCAGGCCCATGACCCACATAATGTCCTAGATTCTCCACTGGAAAAAGTCTTGACACCTACTGCCTCTTTCAGAAGTGTTAGTCCCCTCCCGGCCCTCCGTGTCATTCATGTATAAAGGAAAACTCCAGTGCCCACTTCCCCGAGTTGTAAAACCTGCTCCTTCGCTGACACCACCCTACCCTCCCCACCGATCTTTCAGATCCCTTCCCCTGAAGTCTTTGAGGACTTGATCAAGTTCTCCTTTCATACTAATGTGTTTGAGGACAACCTTGGCTACCTGAGGTTTGACATGTTTGGAGACTGTGAGCTGCTCACCCAGGTGTCAGAGCTGCTGGTGGAGCATGTCTGGAAGAAGATTGTGCACACGGACGCCATGATTATTGACATGAGGTCAGTGGTCCAGGGAGGGGGAGGTGTGGGCAGAGGTCTCTGACCCTGGGGGTCCTGGCTTCATTGGCTGCAGAGAGCCCCAGCAATGGTGGTCTTTTTAAGCTTCTCAGATGACCCCAATGTTAATTCCAGGCTGAGAGTCACTGGGCTACCCCTTGACTCCCAGGCTTGCCTGGTCATAGGATTCAGTGGAGAGAGAGGGACAAAGGAAGACATTGAGAACAGATTCTCAGGCCCCAATGTCATCCTACTGAAACCAGAGCACCAGGGGTGAGGGCTCCTCATCTGTGTACTTGAAAGACATCATCCCAGGTGATTCTGATGATCAATGATGTTTGGGACATCTAGGCCACCACCTGCAGCTGTGCCTCTCATGTCATACAAAATCAGCCTATGACCACTTCCATCATGAGAATTACAAAGCCAGAGTCCCGTATGTCAGTTGGCTAATTGAATTTAAGTAAATTTTTAAAGAAAGAAAGAAGAAAGAGGCAAATCAGGGTTCCCCTCTTTCTGCCTGCCTCTCTGCCTACTTGTGATTTCTCTCTGTCAAATAAATAAATAAAATAAAATAAAAAAAAGAAAGAAAGCCAGAGTCCCAGAGAGAATTTTCAAATTAGCCACTATTCTTGCAAAAAGAATTTTTTGCATCACAAAATGACTGTTAGAGGGATGCTTTCACCTAGGGACCTCTCTCCTAGAGCAGGTGGGAGAACACAGTCCGGGCCTACAGGGACCAGGCCCAGGCTTCCATGATTGCCCTGGGCACCCTCTGTGGACACAGGGCAAGGCAGACTGTTCCCCCACTCCCCCACCCCACTGAGCCAAAACCTCCACCACCAGCTGCATGAGGGAAGCTGCCAGAATTGATGGAGTCATGACCTGCAGCTCAGCCATGGCTCTTGGTCATCACTAGGGGGTCCGGATCTCAGAGGCTTTTTCTCCCTGGAAGAGGAAACACCTCCCGGGACTCGTGTGTGTGTTTGTGTGTGTGTGTGTGTGTGTGTGTGTGTTGTGTGTGTGTGTCTATGTCCAGAACTTGTGCTCGAGTGCTTCTGTAGTACTCCTGAAGATTTTATCCTTCAAACATATATTGAACATGCAGATGCTGCTCAGGCTAAGTCCCTTTCTGCTGAACTGTGAGGCCACATTTGTAAAAGGAAGTGGCCCAGCCTACAGGTGTGCTTTGCTTAAAGACCCTTCCACCCAGAGATTGGGGGAGGTTCAGATGCTGAGGTCACAGACCCTAAACCCTGTCCTAAGCCCTGTCAGGCCATCCTAGACCATCAACCAGAAGAGACTCCTCATATATTACCAGCCCACATTTCTTGTTCACAAATAAGAAGACAGAGGCCCAAGTAGTTCACCCTGTGCATGTCCTAGGATAGGCACAGGCTCTACCCTCCCCCACCCCATCGCCCCACCCAATATAGTTCCACAGTTCTGAGCACTCCGCTACACTAAGTGCCCCATGAGGACACAACAACAAAAAAGTCCAGTGGGTTTTGTGGAATTATGGAGAATACAGCTAGGGAAGGCTGCATCCTCACAGGCATCAAGGGTGCAGGAGAGCCGTCCGTAATCAGTAAGTGGGGAAAATTTATCAAAAATTTCACAACTCCATGACTTGTCAGAGGCTTTAATATAATTTCTACAGTATATACCACATAATGTATTAATATTTTATCAGAAGGGGTAGTTATGGCATTCAATATTTTCTATACAAATTTGACCACAAAGTCTCCTTATTCTTAAGACTTATATGCTGGGAAATACCAACCAAGGAATTCTGCAGGAGGAAGATGGGGCACTAGGATGGGGCACTGAGGCTGCCTGGTATTAGTGTCCTCCTCAAGGCAGAGATCCCAGGCTCTTCAGAGGGGAACTGAGGACCTCCCTGTGAACTCCTCCCTAGTGGTTCCTCCTTCCCTTCCCTCAGATTCAACATTGGCGGCCCCACTTCTTCCATCTCTGCCCTGTGCTCCTACTTCTTCGATGAAGGCCCTCCAATTCTGTTGGACAAAATCTACAGCCGGCCCAATGACTCTGTCAGTGAGCTCTGGACCCACTCCCGGCTCGCAGGTATGTGTAGAAGATTTCCTTTTCCTGTTCTCACTCCAGAAGCTTCTGGAAAATCAGGGAAAGGAAAGATAGATTGAGTTCAAGGAAAAGTAATAGTAAATGGGAATATAAAGCCCCTGCCCTATGCTGTGCACTTTTACAATGATCCTTAATCCCTGCAAAATGCTAGCATTATATTTAATTTCTAGAGGAGAAAAAATGAGTCTTAACTGAGTTGAGTATCTCATCCAACATCACCCAGCTAGTAAGTGAAAGAGCCAGAATTTGAACACTGGTTTGTCTAAAACCAAAATGCCCTCCACTCTCACCACTACAAGCATCAGACTACAAAACAAATCCCAAACTAGAAAGATCCCCCTGCCCATCGCCAAACCCTAGATGGTGTCTAGCGCCCACCCATCCTGCCTGAGCTCCCAGCAGAAGCTCGGAATACTTGCTTGAAGAAAGTTTGTGACTCTGGGCCCAGAGCAGTGGCCAGAGGAGCAAGTGCGGGCCCAGGGGTCTCACAGCTCCATTGTGGGTGACAGGCTTACTCTGACTCCCTTGCTCAGCATGACAAACCAAGGAACTTATACTCCTATCCAACAAGGGGCTGGGGGACCAACGGTGGGGGATGCATATTACCAGAAAATCACCCCACAATTCTCACTGGTACGCCTTATCAAACGAGGATTTAAGGGGAGCTGCAACACATACGTTCAAAAATACTGTAAAATGTAAATAAAAATTAGAACCAGGTGAATTGTAAATTCAAATAGACATTCAAAACCGAGAGGTACAAATGACTCCAATCTGCAGATCAGGAGGCCCTAGAATTGTGGAGTCTAACCTGGGATCTGTACACCACACTGAGCATGGAAACAGGGCTCATATGAACTGAGATGCGGAAAGTGGAAAGTGTACACCAGATTCGGAAGACTTTTTATGGAAAAATAAGGATGTAAAATATCTCAATAATTTTTGTGGATTACATTTTTGAGCTCTACTGAGTTAAATGAAACATTATTAGGATTCATTTCGTCTGTATCTTTTCACTTGTTTAAAGTGACTCCTAGAAAACTTAGAGTGACATCTAAGGCTCACATTTTGGCTTGTGTCGCATTTCTATCAGATATCGCTGTCCTAGAGATTGTTGCCCTGAATTTTCACATTTGGCTCTTCCTGGATTCTGGAGTAAAAAGTGAGACTGGTCAGGTTAGGCATTCTCATTATTCATGAAGAGGAAGCACCTCGTTTTCTGGGGCACACGTTCTCATCTCCATTTTACAGATGCAGAGCTGGGGCTCAGGGAGGAGTGATTTGCACGTGGACACGAGGTCACAGAACTAAATTCCAGGCCTTCCTCTCCGCTGGTCCAGACAGCATGGAGAAGGCAGGTGCCCCGGGGTACTGACTAGTACTCGCCATCTTGAAGGACCTTCTATTTTCCAGGTGAACGCTACGGCTCCAAGAAGAACGTGGCCATTCTGACCAGCGCCCTGACAGCCGGCGCCGCAGAGGAGTTTACCTACATCATGAAGAGGCTGGGCCGGGCACTCATCATTGGGGAGGTGACCAGTGGTGGCTGCCAACCACCTCAAACCTACCACGTAGACGACACCCATCTCTACATCACCATCCCCACGGCCCGCTCAGTGGGGGCTGCGGATGGCAGCTCCTGGGAAGGGGTGGGCGTGGTGCCCCATGTGGCTGTTCCTGCTGAGGCAGCCCTCACCAGAGCCAAGGAGATGCTCCAGCACACTCTGCTGAGGGCTAGGCGGAGCCCCGGGGTGGGCGGGACTTCCAGGCCACAGACAAAGGGCGCTCCAGCTCGGGGTCCTGCCTGAGGCTCCGAAGGGCAGCAAAGGGGGCTGCTGAACTCTGGTAGAGTCAGAGCTGGAGGCACCCTTGGAGTTCATCCAGTGGTCTCTTCACCACTGCCAACATCTCTGTTTGGGCCTCTAGGGACAGGGACCTCACCCCTCAGAGGCAGCCCCCTCCATAGTAGTTATTTTGGGGAGGTGAGGCCAGGGGCACCTGCATCCTTGCTTCTTAATGGCCAACCCCTGGTCCAGAGCAGCTCCAACCAATAGAGTTACAACGAGAGTCGCAGGTACGAGCACATGCGCCATTCATCATTTTCTAGTAGTAAAAAGAAACAGGTGATACTTATTTTCATAGTGTAATTTATTTAAGCAACTATATCCACAGTAGTGTCATCTCCTCAGGATAAACATCATGAATGAGATGTTTTGCAGGGAGACTTTGAAAGTTGGTATGTAGTCTGCACTCACTGGGTATTCCCTTCCTCACACACATACACCCAGTCCTCGGAGGCTGCCTCCAGCTGGGGGATCCCCTGTGAGACAGCACAGGCCCACAGGCCAGGGACCACCCCCACTTCCCCAGCACATTGTCCCCCTCTCTTCTCCCTGCATCTGTACCTTCCCCGTGCTCTAGGATTGTTTCTGTCACCATCATGCTTCTCCAGAGCCATGACCTCCTACTCACCCCAGCTCCTACTGCCCCCCACTTAGCACAGCACCTGATGCCCAAAAAACACACATGAGTATCTGGCAGCAAGTCTATTTTCCTCCAGATGTCAGTCCTTAGACACTTGAAGACAGGTCCAGTTTCACTTAGAATCCTCCCAGCCCAATTCTATATGGCAAGTCTCTCATCCGTTCAGGTGTTCCTCCCATGGCCTTGTTCTCCAGCTTCTGCCAGGGACCAAAAAGTGAGCTCTAGTGCCATGCATAGTTACAACTTGAGGGGAGAGGGTGCCCTTCTTGGCCTCGTGCAGTCTATCACTGTGCTGACTCCAGCAACCAAATGCACTCCTAACAGGAAGAGAAGCTGGCAGCCCTCAAGACCTCTTCCAAGGCCAAGCAAGCCCCAGAAGGAGATGGGAAGCTTGGGGGTAACCTGGAGGAATGAGGCCCCTGGCTAGCCCTGGGATCCAAGCAATCTTACTCTGCTGGGAATCACCAGGGACCCTAAAGTAAGACACTTCTGCTACCTGCCCAAAGTCATGGTAGGGATGAAGCTGGAATAGTGGGGACATCCACAGCCCCCAGTTAGTGCTCTCAGAGTCTGGGATCCAAGATGTCTAATGAGGATAAAGTCCTCATGTCATCTGGGCTTGCTGTCTGGTGAGTCCATCCTGGGGCTGCCATGGGTGACGTCCCCCAGGGCACTGAGCTGATTTCACTACTCAACCCTGATTTCACAGCCCCCTCTCCAGGTCCCAGAGAGCTGTGGAATCTGAGCACACCCGTGGGTCACCACCAATATCTAGGGACATGGTCACCTGGAAAACCTTGAACCAACCCTGTCTAAATAGGAAAGCTCTGTTGGAAGGCACTCCAGTTCCTCTTCCTTCTGCTAAATTCAAATAAGGTTAAGTGCATGATTGAACATTAGTGGGAGCATGGATACAGGGATCTCACCCTTTTCTTCGTTAGACCTATTAATAATATCCGAGCAGATGTGTGACACCCCTACATGCTTATATTCTAGGGGTTCTCTCTCCTCCCTCCTCCTTCCCACCCCTCCCCACACATAGCTATCTGAGGACCACCTAAATCAAACAATGGTTCCTCTGGGTGGTAGAATCAGGGGTAATATTTTAATGTGTATGTCTTTATACTTTTCTTTTTTTCTTAAATCCTTATAATTAAGCATAGATCATAATTTTCAAATGTAGCAGTCATTATTCCAAAAATGAAATAAATAAAACAAATTACATCTTGAGTCACTAATCAGGCCTTAGTGATCGCTAGTAATTACGTATTTTTTTCCATGGGTTTTCTTATGACATCATTTGGATGTCCTTGATTTACACAACTGACATTTATTGACAGTTGATTTTGTTTAAGGTGTCAGGCTAGGTGCTGGGGGTCTGCCAACGGCACACATCTCCATGGGTCTTAAAGAGGGGAAGGGATGGGGTAGCTCTTAGGGTAGATGACATAAATATTTCTCTTCCAAGCTTCACAGTGCATGGACAACCATTTCTTTTAATGGAACACATCACAAATTTGCATGTCATCCTTGCACAGGGGCCATGTTAATCTCTGTATCCTTGTGATTTGTGTGTATGTGCTGTTGAAGCGAGCACTGGACAACCATTCTTACCATTTCAGCAGGAGTCAGCTGACACTCAGTTAAGCTCAGTAATTCACAGGAGGTCACATGGGTAGCACAATGGACACGTGTCCTCCTTTAGGCCACCCAACATATGCACCCCCTTTAAATGTTCAGAGAATCGTTCCCCATATGAACCGGTGGGAAACAGACTCACTAATAGCAGTGAGGTGTTTGGGAGCCCAGGTTCAAGACAGAAACTGTCTTGAACCTGTCCTGGGGGAAAGGCCAGGCCAGCCACTTCCTAGCTGTGTAAGCCTGGCCAACTTGCTTCATTTCTCTGGGCCTCGGTTTTCCCATCTGTACAATGAGAGGCGTAATAGCACCTTTGGGGCTATGAAGATGAAATGAACCAATCCAGGGTCCAGCCAATGCCATCTAACACCACTTCCCCACCATTAAGCTGGACACAGCAGAAGTTCACTTTCCCAGCTCCCTGGCCAGTAGGGTATAGGTACAAGGTCTTTCCTGGGCCAATCAGAGAGGTTTCTATGTAGAATATTCCATCAGTGTAAGCAAGTTGAATGTTTAAGCAAGGGAGAGCTGGGCAGCAGCTGTGGCCAGATGCCCAGTGTGCAGGGCAGCGGAGTTATATCCCCACTCAGCAGGAATGAGAGAAACGTTTTCCAGAAGCAGTCCCCTGCCTGACCATGGCTGAGGTCCTGCTGAGTAATTCATTTTTCCTGCCCATTGTCCACCCCAAGCCCTCAGCATGGCTCTCCAAAACTGGGTGCAGGTCAGGCTCCTCTTAAGACCTCTTTTTCTGCTTCCATCAACCACAGACTTTTTTTTTTTTTTTTAAACAACACACTGCTCTGTCTGGTGAAGCTGGGCTAGGGGATAGGTGAGCTTTGAACCCACACCTGCCTGGCTCCAAAAACCCTGCTGTTTCTACCATATCATGAAGAGGCCTTGGGCCTGGTCTGGGAAGAGGGACTAAGGTGGGAGAAATGGACCAAAAGGGTCCTGTTCAGACCAAAGAGAAAGCGTCAGTGTTCCTGAACCAGTTTTCTTGCATTGTTACCCGCTTGGAGACAGAGAACTCAAGAAATAGGAAAAGGAAAACAAAATCCCACTAGGCCTCTCTTCTAGTGGGAGAGCCATGTGACCCCCAGCTGTCTAGGAGCCTCTGCTCCAAAAGACTACAGGCCTCTTGAGCTCTTGATACCCCAGTATGAGCTCATCACCTCTACCTTCTCTCACCTTGCTTGGCTAAGGCCTGCTCCTGTCCCCAAGACCCTGTCTTGTGCACAGCCACACCTCCCTCCTAAGATTAGGGCAGAGATCTGAGAACTAAGCCAAACTGCCTCCTCTCTACCCCCACCCCACTGTGTCCACACAGTCACCAGGATGATGAGTTGTCTGAGTTAATAGCACTCTGCCCTGGGCTCACCTGGCATGCCCTGTCCCTTGTTTTGGGGTCCTGGCTTGCTTCTTAAATCCCCACTGCAGACCCCTACCCCCATTTCTGTGATTCAGCCTGCAGTCAGGGCTATAGCTCTGACATGAAACCTTCTCAGGTCTCCCCCTGCTTAAGAACTAACCCCCACCAAGGTACCCACCGACCTGCAGTGAGAAGGGCTGAGCCAACCTGTCCTCCCCATTTCCCAAGGTAACCCCAACCCACAGACAGGCTGTACCTTCACCGTCCCGATCCTTGATGGAGACTTGTCTGAAGCCTCCAGTCCAGCAGGAGCCAGGGACCACACTAGAGCATCAGAGAGAAGGACCCCAGCCCTTTTTCCGTCTTGCCCTCCTTCTTGCTATGTCTCTGCATCTCCCCACACAGCCATTGGCCATGTTTGCATGTCAGTGAGGGCCTTGGTTATCCACACACCTTCATTTATCTTTGTATTGTGTCATGTTCGTCACCATACAGAACATCATTAGTTTTTGATGTAATTAGTGTTCCATGATTCCTTGTTTGTATATAACACCTTTAATGCAATGAGAGGACATGGCTTAGAAAAAAACACTTGTGGGCCAAGAAACTTGCCTAGGAGATCCCCACTGGAGGGCGCCCATCTCTTGCCTCCTGGGCCCTATAGGATTAGCCGCCACCTGGCCTGAGGACCTCCTTTGCTGATGAGGACAGCTGGCAGTGAAAATAGCTTGCTAATCCAAGCAGCTTAGAATCGCAAGGGTATCAGAGGCCACTGGCTTCCTGTCTCCCTCCCCCAGGAAAATACAAGACAGCCAGGGAAGAAAATGTTAAATTTAAGGAACCCCAACCCTCCCCCAAGAATGTACTGCCTCCCAACCCCCATTCAAAATTGGTTTCTGGAAATTCTCTCCTGGGAAGTGGCACAAATCAAAACACTGTGGAGAATAATTTATTTTGAAAAACCAAACATTTTTCTATGGGATTTATCTCTTACAATATGATATTTAGTCCTTTCTCATGACTTCTACTACCAAAAAAAAAAAAAAAAGCTATGCAATTAACCAAGGTATATAAAACCCTCTCTGAAGATAAGTGGACTGCTGGGGAGGCACGCTGCCTCCAGGGGGCGCCAGCACCTTTCAAGAAAAGGGAGGATGTCTGGTTCAACCTTAGAACAACTAGTGAGTGTCAGCTCCTTGCCGGAGGTTCTCTTCTTCTGCTCAGAAGAATAGGGCGGTTTGTGTGCGATTAGCAGGACTGGGCCCAGCACCCAGCCTCTTCCAAGTCTGGATACGTAATAGTCAGGGGTCTCCAGCTGGCCGTTCCTCTCCCTCCCCATCACCACCACCACAAATGTACTTCCTTAAGTCCATGTTATTCTGTCCATCAGCTTTCAAAAACCAACTGAATCACTAATTTCACATATAGTACTTATTTCTAGCCTTTCTTGAGGCCTGCATTCATCCTGTGACTGAAGAACTTTCTTTCACCCAGGACACAGGAATGCTAGGTGTCAGACCCACCCTCCTTCTTCTTCCCTCCCCTTCCCTAAGCCCAGGGGACTTCACTCATGTTCATTAATCTAATTATAGAGTCATTTGAGTAGGATACCCTGTCTTTACAATCTAAGATTCAGGAACTGGCCAGAAGTTGAAATCTAGGATCCAAGCCTTGTTAAGGTTTTACTTCTTGTCCAGATAAAAACAGGGAGGTATAAAGCAGATTTTGGTTACAACCGAGAACTAAAATCGACCTGAATTCAGAATTCCTCATTAGCACATTTTGTCCTGATTCTAAACTGAATGTCTGTTTCTTGGGAGATTAAGATATACATTGCCATGGTCCCAACCACTAGAAGGTATTTTCCCTCGCCTCTTCCAAGAAATTAGCCAAGCCTTTCTGTTCATTGACTCAGTGGTTTCTGTGTGACATCAGTAATGACAACATGGCCAGAAAAGAGCCAAGACCCAAGATCCTGGAAGAGAGGAGGAGTCTAAACACATTGGAAGACAGGGACAAAGATACCAGTGCCCCATGGGGAGACCATGTGACCCTCAGGGAGGCCACCATCCTAGGTGGGGCACATTGGGGGAACTTTCTGTGAACTTGAAAGACAGGGGAGGAATTTGAAAATGACGAACGGCATATCTTACCAGAACCACAGGACTGGGATACAAAGCAGTTCAAATTAGATATAGAGAATTTAAGGAATGTTGTCATTCTTACCCCAGACTTAAATAAGAAAGTTCTCATCTGCTGATGTGATGTTTTGTGGCAACATCACCAGCCAACTCTTAACTAGTATGGAAGGTGGCAGAGGGAGCTTTAAAAAAGTCATGATTCAGAGTGACTACTCTGGAAGGGCAGGAGAGAAGAAGGGATGAGACAGGATTTGACTGCTAAAGGGACTTTGGGAATCCAGTCTGGTGACAAGTAGGAGCTGCCACATTCATAATCTGTAAATCATCATTTCCACAAGTCATTTTGGAGTTTGTCAATTTCAATGGCTGCAAAGCAACTTGCGTGTCCATTACTTATTAAACAGACTGCATCTTATAAAGTTGGGGGATGATGTTCTGTTATGTTTCTTCATAACTTTTATTTGGTTAGCTTTAATATTTTTCAAAATGCCTCCCTTGCTTTAAAATGATGGGGTCACTGTTAGCAGTAATTCTGCGTGTGGCTATAGCCAATGTTCTTAGAGGCATGAGGGCACATCACAGAAGATGCCCAGGCTGACATTTCAGGGGTCCCAGCCTTGACCTCACCACTGCTTACCCTGCTTCACTTTGCAGGTCTGCTCATCAGGGGACCTCAGTGCTCACTGCTATAAAGTGAGAGGATGCAGGAGAGCTCTAGAGTCCCTTTCCATTCCAAATTTCGATTCTGCTTTAGTGTAGTGCACTTGTGCCTTTCAAAGTGATTTCACAGAAATATGGACCAATCCAATAAGCCAGAAGAGGACAGCAGTGCACATAATCTGACAGTTGTCAAAACACTTATGAGCAGCTGATTCCGGGTTTGTCAGGGGTGAGACTGGAATCAGGCATCTCATTCATTCATTCATTCATTCAACAAATATCTGTTGAACATCTACTACGTTCCTACATTGTTCTTCCTGCTGCAGATACAAAAGTGAACAAAGTCAAAAATCCCTTGTAGAGTTTATGTTCCAGTAATGGGAGAGACACTGTAAATAAGACAAATCAGTAAACTCATGTAGCATACATGATAATAGAAAAGTGTTCAAGGAAAGGGTGATAGGAAATGTGGGCGTGTATGGAGGGTGCAAGGTGAAATTTTAGAAGCGGTTAGTACCTGACCCTTAATCCTATTTGTAAACCATCCATGATGCCACATAACCACATGCTGAGCAGACACAAGGCAGGCTGGGAAGGATGTGAGCTCAGAACTCGGTGGTCCTGGGACTGTATTCTTGCACCATTTCTCCTGAACCTATGATCTTAGAAGAGACGCTTAACCTCTTGGAGCTTAGTTTCTTCTGCAGTAATATGGGAATTAAAGACCTACCTTCCACGTGTGTCATGCAGATTCAACCATGTATGTCCCTGAATCATGGAGAGCCTCAGGTTCACACTCCAAGGGGAGCCACATGGGATGGCAGAGGAAGGAGGCTCCCCAAAGCTTCAGTCCCCTTCTGTGGGGAAAGGGACCATCTTACAGAGCATCCCTTGTCTCTATCAGGGAAGGGAGCCTGCAAGTATGGAGGTGCTCCGTTGGTGCCAGCAGGGAGCACCGCTGGCTCCTTCCAGATGCAGAGGGTCCTTCAGGAGGTCCTCTCCTCTCCTCCAGACCACTCTTCCCCCTGCAGCCAGAGGATTCCCCGAAGTGCCTCTTAGAGCCAGCAGTCCTGTGCTTTGACCCAAACTCCTGTCCTTAGAGGCCTTCCTCCATCTCCATCTCACTCGGTTCTCACACAGACCTTGTAGCATCCTAAAGCATCTGTAGCTATGGTGCCCCACCCCAATCCAACACCCTGCATCTAAACCTCCAGCACCTGCTGAACTTCCACAATCTGCTCTTGCCCCGAATCCTCAGGAGCCTCTGGGAGCCCTGCCCTTCCCTCCCACAAGTCTGGTGCGGGCCTGCTCCCATGTGCCCGGCACCCCACACAGACCTCTGTTTGGCATCTGTCACGCCATACACTAGGTTACAGACCCGAACAAGGACCATGGGCTGAATTCAGGGGTCTCCCCCGGGGACTGGCACTGAGCATGACACAGCAGGGGTGCCTGGGGGAGATCAATAAATGAGTGAATAAATGGCTGGCTCTGGGTAGAGAATAGAGGGGTGTGTGGGTGGAAGGGGAGGGGAAAGAGAGTCAAGGGGATGGGGGTCGGGTGGGCCAGGAGGGATGAGCTGCTGCCTGCACCAGGTGGGCACATGGAAAGAGAGAGAAAAGGTCAGGTTTGGGGGCTATGTGGGTGGATCCCTGGTCTCTGAGATGCCCCAGCAGCAGTTTCCCAACCACAGCCTGAGCTCTGCATGGGTGGCCCCACCAGAGGGTTGAAAATTGCAGATCAAATGAACATGTCCTCAAAGGGAAGTGGAAACCAGTCAAAAGAACTCACTGACTCAAAAGAGCTCCCAGCTGATGGCCTTACACACAGACTGGCCTGAGTTACCTCAGAGTTTAGGACCGGAGGTTTACAAGGACAAAGGCAGATAAACAGAGCAGTTACCGAGAGAAACACAATATGCAATAGGTTCTGGTAGCCAGAGCTTTCTTAATTCCCACAAGGTTTTAAGCCTAAACTGTTGTACATGATCACTTCCTGAGAGCTAAGGGGTGTGTGGGTCTGAATTCACATATTTAGAATGTGAAAAACAATGGAGCGAGTGTTGGTTGAATTACTCGTCCCAATTCTTCATGCCCCTTCGGTAGGATTTCACATCTGCCCCCTCATCATGGCCTCACTGTGGTCATCACCCATTTACTTTGGGCCTGGCCATTGACTTGCTTCGGCTGAGAGGATGTACGTAGAAGTGACCCAAGGGATGCCGGGATGGCTCAGGCAATGGTCAAACGTCTGACTCTTGGTTTCGGCTCAGGTCTTGATCTCAGGGTCTTGAGATCCAGTCCTATGTCCGCCTCCATGCTGAGCATGGAACCTGTTTAAGATCCTATCTCTCTGCCCCTCCCTCCATACTCTTGAATTCTTTCTCTCTCTCAAAAAAAAAAAAAAAAAAAAAAAAAAGGAAAAAGTGACTCAAGCAGAGACTTGACGTGTGCTTCTGTATTTGGATTTTCCTTCTTGGGTTCTTGGCATAAACATGAGAGAAGTATTACCTGAGAAGCCCATCAGTACTAGAGTAAAACATATGAACTTAGAGATGATTTGTGACCTGGAGCCAAGCCTAGCCAAGACCAACTCAACCCTGCCAACCCATAGACCCTCAAGTGAGAAATAGATGCTTTAAGTTATTTGCCAGTGAAATTTTGTTATTTAACAATAGCTGACCGACCTGGACAATAATAAATATCATTTACTTAGTGATCACACTGCGCCAAGTGTTATGCAAGCTATTTCCACACATCTTCCCAAATAACCCTGACAACACCCCTAAGACACAGGTGTTCACCCTCTGCATTTACAGATAAGAATACTGGGGCTTTAACTCGGATAAAGCAATGTGTCCAAGGTCATAGCTAATATGTGAAAGCTTTGAATCCAGGTTTGTCTGCCTCCAAAGCCCAAACTTGCCTCCACATGGAACAAACAGAAAGGTGACAGGAGCAGGACCTCCATGTTGTGCCTCACAGTCCCGATGCCCTAGGTTTACAAAGCATATCATTTTATTGCATGACTTTATTTCGATCAAAACACATCAGAGCTGAGGATTCTCTTTTTCAAGGACTTCTCTTTTTCAAATGATGACCAAGCTGTTCGTCTACAAACTCAATGCAGATGGTCCTGCAGACAAGTCTGACCAGCCTTTCCAAAGGAAACACCCGTGAGCCATCTCTGGTTCCATGCCAAAGCCTAGAAGCTTCCCCTACAGGTTTGCTCCACGGACACTAACTAACTGTGAGAAGTCATGTGCCGAGACAGGTGGTGGCGCTCCCGGAAGTATTCATGGCAAATGGGACATGTGAGGGCTTCTTCTCTCAGCTTCTTAGAATGTAGGTCAGGCCTTGCGTGCTCCTTTTTGTGGTGGGACCGCATGTGAAAGACCAGGTCAGAGGTCAGGCGAAAGGACAGGTTGCACTTTGCGCACCAGTTCTGGGTGGACAGGCCCAGGGATGTGAACGTGGGTGGCAGCAGAGCCCAAGAGGCAGAGGAGGAGGACGATGAGGGCATGGGCATCTGGCCCATGGCATGCTTTTGCCACAGTGTAGGGGCACCCACTAAAGCACTCCAGACAGGAGCATTTTGTGGCAACATTTGCAGGTGCCAGAAATCACCTACCAAAAACTTAGAATTTGAAACTTGACCCCAACAAGGGACATCCACCGTGTTGATGAGTCCCAACAGCTCCCCAAGGACATCGGCCGGTCCGCCTGCCTGGAATATAGAGGTTGGCCCCGGTCTCCCTGTGGGACACCTGGCTGGTTTGCTGAAGGCACTTCTCTGTTCCCCTCGGGCTTCGCTGGGCCACACAGAGAAGACCTTGCTGCCAGCTGGATCCCTGGGGATATCCTGGGTCAGCTGCTGGGAATCACGCTGGCCTGCGGGGTTATCATGCTCCCTTTCCTTGGCCTGCACACCCACCAGCCTCTTGTTGAGCCGAGGCACCTCCGTGAAGGCGCTTTGCCCCTGTCCCCAGCATACCTTCTGCGACGTTGGCCTTCCCAGTCTGAGTCTGCCTGGGGTGGCTGATGGCACCAGTTCAGCACAAGCCTCATGCTGGCCCCCACTGCCTGGGGCAGCCTCAGAGTCCAGGTGGTTGGTTTTCTCCAGCAGCACTGGCTTGCAACCCTTGCCCTGGTCGGCTTCACTAAGCCGCCATCTGTTTTCAGCCGAAGAGCTCCACACAGCACCCTTCCCAGCAGCCATGTTCACCAGCAGGGTGTGAGCCGGCTGACGAAGGTAGAGGCCCCAACAGCTGTTGGTCTTCGGGGGTGCTGGTGTTCTGGAGGGCTTGGCCCAGGGAGGAGCCCTGAGACTGGAGAGCTCCCCTTGGCTGCACCAGCCACGCTTGGACCACAGGACTCTGCACAGAGAGGAAGCGACACCAGTGAGACATGCGCTCTTCATCTTTGTCTTGTGCATCCAAAGAAGCCTGATTGCTGCAGATGCAGCCGCTCACCCAGACTCAGAGCACTGTGCCACCTGCTTTCACCTCCAGGACTCCCTCAGGGAGGAAGGACCACACCACGGGCCCTGCCCCACAGGAACCAGGCTCAGCACTGCCCCTGCACCTGCCCGCATCCAGGCAGCAGCTACTGTGTTCGCACAGAACACAAGGTGTCAACCACCTGGGAGTTCTGACCCAGCTGACAAATCTAATGTGTTTATACCCTGATTTATGAAAAGCTTTCAATTTTTTAGAGCAGTCTTGCTGCTCAGTGTGTCCATTTTCCTTCCACACCATCAGACGTGGCAGGACACTGAGCACCTGGGAATGGAGTTCCTGCAGCACACGTGGCCAGAGGGTAAAGGCTGAACAATAAAATGCTCAGGCATGCCTGTGTGGGTCTGGGCCCTGACCCCACTCTTGGGGGACAGCCACCTCTTCTCCACCTGGCCCTGGCCCTGGAGCAAGCGTGGGTCTACCCTGTATCCACTCGCCAGAGTGCCCACACTTGGTTCTCCTCAGACATTAATCCATTTCCTTCTCCTCTGCTCACATTTCAACTGTCCTCTTGGGCCGGTCTGCTGGGCCTACTCAGGCAGACCAGCCTCCACTTTGCCCTGGAGGTGCTCAAGGCTTGGAGAAAAGTCATTCATGGCCATGAGGACGAGAGAGGACCATCAGCTCTGCTGGGGAGGCTTTCCTCCCTGCCCTTCCCTAATCAACTCCACCAGCCAGTTCTTGAAGCTAGAACACCCATCTTCAAGCTTCCCCCCCACTGTGAGCAGCACTGGCTGAACTAGACTCACATGCACACACACACACACACTCAAAGACACATACACTCAGAAAAACAAACACATATACACACGTATATACAAACACTCACCTGTACACACTCAGACATACACACATACACACACATACACTCGCACTTATATCGTCATACACACACACACACACACACACACACACATTCCCCCCAATACATCTCTCTTTCTCCCCCCAGATATGCCTCAGAAAACCCTCCAGATAACAATTTAGAATGACATGATATCTTTCCCAAGCCTGGACAGGCACCCATGCTACTGTCCTCCCATGTCCACCCATGCTACAGCGGGCTGGGCTGTACCCTGCACCCCTCTGCATACAGGCTCACTGGGCTGCCTTCTCAGCTTGGGCAACCTCAGCCAACCGCAGCCATGTAGACCCAATCATCAGAAATACCCAGAGTGCCCTGAGCCACAGACGTGACAACTCTGCTTTCAGCATTCAGATTTGAAACATGGGATCTTACTGCGGAATGAAATATTTACTGCCAGAGATGCTTCATCATGTAAACATAGCAGTGACTGTTTGTTGAGTATGTAGGTGAACACATGCCAGAGACAACAGAGGCTTCATACGCCTTATTGCATGGAATTTTCACCATAACCACATGAGGGAAGCTGCATGATTCAACCCAAGTGTATTCATCTCCAACCTGCCAAATGCCATATTGCTGAGTGCAGTGCTGCCTTCCAGCTTCCTGAGACCACTGTGGGTCTGATTTCTGTCAATCATTGTATTAGATATCCATCCGATTTCATTCTCCATCAATTTTATTATTCAAATCTTAATAATAATAATGGGACCAATAGGAGGAGGAGAAAGAAAAGGAGATAATATAAAATAATAATAATGATGATAATATTGAGGAGCAGAAGAAGAAGAAAAGGAGGAGACAAGGGTACTGAACTGGCTGGCTGGGGACCTTTGGCATGACCAAGCTCCCTGAGGGTCACCTCTCTCATGCATCAGCCTTGCTGGGCTAAGATTACTCAGCTAAGTACAAACCACGTCCTACAACACTGGCTGAGGCTCCATCTAACCGGTCTACTATGTGACATTGCCAGATAGAAGCCTCTCAACGAGAAAAATGATGTGTGTCTGACGTGGCCTGTCCCCAGTGAGCCTGTGCCAACTCCTGATGCTCATCTCTTCCTGTCAAATGGCTCACAGACCCTTTCCCAGGGTCAATATTGGACCCTGGGTCTCATCCAGCTCCAGGCTTCACGCACCTCTCCTGTGATCCACCTCCCAGATGACCTGTACAGAGACACGATGTCATCTCTGGGGTCATATCGTGCCCTGACCGTGAGTTCTGGGTCAGAAGACCACATGCACAGCTGCTCGTGCTGCCTTGCTGCTTCTTCCTTCTTCCTACGTGGACCTTCCAATGCCCTTTGTAACTGGAGGATGGTTCTCTGCCAGACGTTCAATCTATGCAGCTCTTGTTCTCCCTGCTCCCATGCAATAGTAAGGGACCCTTTGCTGTCCCTCCACTCTCCTCAATGGTCTCAGTTCATTCTGTGCTCTCACCTCCTGACACGATCTGCTCGTCCTCATCAGTCTGTTGTGTGTGTCTTGAGAAGGATTCTCTTGTCTTCCTTGGATTTTTTTCAGTCTGACCTTAGCAAGAAACCCCCTGAGCCACACAGACATCATTCAGTACCACACCATAGTCTTCCTATTGAAAGGACCTCATTTTGATCCCAGACTCTCCAACATTTCTGAGCCCTTAGATCACGGGTTTATAAGTGATCTTCTTTGAAACCTTTTGAATCTGAGCTCCCCAAGTTGACATGGTGTCTGACTATATCCATCCTTCCCTACCATACAGGATACTTCTCTCTCAGGCTCTCAACCTTCCTGGGCCACCAGTGAGGATTCCACTGATGAACACAAAAAGGGCTACATTCTTGGGAGATGAAGCTTCACCCACTTCACAATGTTACAAGCACATGTGTCCTTGTTTATTACCCATTTCCAGGGCACCAAGTGCAGACTCTGATCATTCTTTCACCTGGTCACATTCCATTCATGCTATGCCCAGGCCATCCCATGATCATCAAGCCACATATCACACAGAGGATAAGTGCATGGGCTTTCACGTCAGATGCGGCGACCAAACTCAACTCTGCTCTTACCAACCCGGTGACCACAGGCAAGGTGTTGATCCTCTCTCTGCCTATCTTCTCAACTAAAAAGACACTTTCTGAAAAAGGATCACCTTGGGGCCTACTTCATCAGGTGGTTGGTAAATATTAGATCGATTAAGGTATCGAAAGTGCTAAAGAGCCTGGTTCAATAAATGTTAGGTAGCATTAATTTATTCATTATTATCACACAAGTGCAAAGGGTAAGAGTCAACTTCCTGGCTGCCTTTCCTCTCCTCATGTGCTCCCAGGAGCCAGTACACAGTAGTGACCAGTGCACAGTGAACCAGTGCACAATGAGTGACCAAATGGCCTGCCTGTTTTCCTCCTTCCCCCTTCATTCATGTAAGAAAGAACTTTTAGTAAACAACTGGATGACCTCCTTTTCCTGAGGTATCTGGGGGTACTCTAGAACCTCAGTTAGCTGACCAGTCTTCAGCCTTTCCAAGCTGCATCTCACTTAAAAACTGGATCTTATTCAGTGATACCATTTATACCACCACCTATGTCTTCCTCTGCCTGCCTTCCTCTTTAGCTAAAACAAACAAGGCAGATAATATCTCCTGTGCTCTAATCCTTTGGTTTCCTTAGACCTTGGAGATGCTTCTCAGACCATTCTGGAAGGTGCCAGAGAATAATTATCTATCCACCTCTTCTACATATGAATTCTAACGTCCTGGGTTTTCCTGAAAGGGAAATACACATGCATCCTCCTAGCTCCAGAACCCTGAGAAAATTAAAAACTGGGGAGCTATCCAGGCTTTCCTGGAGGCTGGCTGATGATGCCACAGAGCTGGGAGAAAAGAGATCTTTCCAGCCAATCCCCACAGGCTCTACGTCCAGCTCTGCCTATACTCCTTCAGCAACAATGCCTGCTGTGTTCAAGCAAAACCAAATGCAGAATTCCCAGAATGTAGCCAGTCACCAGGCCCATAATATGTTCAACTGGAGTCCTAACACAGCTTGGCCATGTAGACCAATGCCACTGGCAACCTTCTGGGGAAAGTCTATAGCTTGTATATCAAACTGTTCATCCAGACTTTACCTGATGCCAATCATAGCATCATCATCTACTAGAATGGAGAGATACAGCCTACCAAAAGAAGGAAATGAAATTCAAAAGCATTGCAGCTCAACACATAACCTTGAAAAAATCTTTTTATTGTAATTATCTCTTTTTTAAAAAAATGAATGTTTAAAACAAGTAAATAAAACTTTATTTTTCTATTATGTTAGTCACCATACAGTATTACCTATTTTAAAGAAAAGTTGTCAATTCCTGGGTTTCTGAAAAAGAAATCTGCTAAGCAAAGCAGACATGATGGTTTTAAATCATTTGCAAAAGCATCCCTTCCATCCCACCTCTCCAGAGTTCTGATACATTGGAAGTCCACAGTACAATGACTTAAAAGTCAATTTGACTCTTCAGCACAGAAAACAACCCCCTGAATCAAAGTTCCATGCATATACTTAAGAATTTGTCCAATGTTCTTTGATTTAAAATGAAAAAATTCTTTCAATAAATACACTGCAATCCTCTTCCATCATGCTTCACTTTTGTTTGTGTGATTTATGGAAGGTCACATTTCCTTTCCCATAACAACTGAAAAGTCAAAGAAACTGAAATATCATTAAAATCATAATAAACCAAAAGGTAAAATTATTTTTTAAAAACCTGTGTTAGGTTAGCTTTAAAAACAAACATATATATATATATACATATATATATGTGTATATATATATAATTTTATATATATAGTGCATGTGTGTGTTTGAACATACAGCTATATGTTGTAAAAATAACATAAAACAATGAAATCACATCCCTCCAACAAAATCACATTTTTAACAAGAAGAAAAACATTGCTTTAATATACAATATTTCTACTTTATTCTCCCCAAATGAATCAGGTTTGTTTTTCTAGATTTCTTCACTTAGTATGTGTCTAAGACAATCTTTGATATTAAGATGAGGATACTTTCAACTGTGGTCCAACCTAATGTACACAAAAACATTAATCTTAAATGCCACAATAATTGCTATAAAATGCCTGCCTGATTCACCATAATTATGGAACTTAAATTCTGCACATCAGCAGCACTGACAAGTATCTATTTTAGAAACATACGGTTAATTTCATATTTTAACTATCAATGGTCTCACATGAAAAGCCCTGTCATCTCTATTGTCTTCCCACAAGTAAGCTCTGAATTCCACCCATCCCCTCCCTATCAACCTGGCCTTACACGATTTCCAAGGAAGGATGGTGTGGGTCCCAATGTCCCCTCAATGTTTCTGCATGATTTAGCTTCCTGGTGTGCTGTCTGTGCCTATTACTACAGGCAAATGTCAAGAAAACGATTCATTCAATGCCTTGTCTCTAAGAACTATTTTCTTCCAGCTCACCCTAAACCTCAGATATTTATAACTAGATCATTTATGTATTTTTCCCAAAACAGGCGCTGAATGCCCAAATGTTTGGATAGAGTCTGTTGGAGAAAGGATCTGGAACAGAGGCACCATTATTACCCTAGTGCCCAGCGCAAGCTCCAACTGAGTATAACAGAGCAACCCAGGATGAGAGGATGGGTGGATGGATAAATGGATGGATGAAAAGAACTGCAGCCTCAAAAGTCATCCTAGGAGAAAAAAAAAAAAAAAATCAAAAGACAAAATTCCTGGGGCGGTGGTGGGGGGGGGGTGGCGAAGACCAAGAGAGAGAAAGAAAAGAGAAGGGGTAGGACAGGGAAAGTAGGTAATGAAGAAGAGAAAGACAAGAAAAAGTGAGATAGACGACGGAGAAAAACAGGAAGAGACAAGGAGACAAAAGACAGAGGCAGAAGGCAGGGACTGGGGGGCACGGGGAGAAAAAGGGGGGGGGGGGCGCGCGCGGTGAAGGACGCTGGCGCCCAAGGGGAGGAAAAAGCCAGGCAGTCGAGGGCAGAACTGCTCACTATGCCCTGGGGAAAGGCCAGCAGAAGTGGGATGAAACGCACCCCCCACGTCCACTCGCAGCCCGTCCCGGGGGCAGGACGGCGCGTCTCACCTCGGCTTTTCCGCGGCGCTGGGCGCTGGAGAGGCGCTGGCAGCCGCGACCGCTTCCAGGTCGGACCGCACCACACGCGAGTGGGAACCTGGCGCGCGAACCCCGGGGGCCCGGCCGGACCCCGCCCTCCCGGACTGCTCCCGCCTCCGGGGCGGGGCCTCGGGCAGCCCACCCCCACGGCCCCTTCCGGGAGGGGCCTGCGAGTCGACGCAACCCGCTCAGAGAGGAGCGGCGTGCAGGCCTCCCGCGCTCTGCACCGCCAGCCCGGATCCGCCTCCAGGGGTCTCGGCGTCCGCCCACGCCTCGCAGCAGCGGGGCTGAAGCGGAGCGTGCCGATGCGGGCCACGCCACCGAGTGCCTAGGGAGGTGACGCCTAGGCCACGGCGGAGCCGCCCCTGCCGCTGCTCACCCGCCCTAGACGCCGCGACTTCTCCGTGGGGCTCGGGGTCCCAGGTTGCGGCTCGGGTGTTAGTGCGGGGATCCCCCCCCCACACACTCCCGGAGTCCGGGCAATTCTTCCTCCTGCCCGCTGAGCCGCGGAGCCCACTGCATCTCTGCATCGCCGCGAGAATCTCCCAAACTTCGTTGGAACTGTCCCTCTGCTTCGGGGACTCCTCTGCGGGGAGATGGCAGCACTGCGCCAGACCACGGTGAGTTCTGCGACCTCACAGAAAGCAAAGGTGTCGGGGAACTTAAGCACCCACGGAGGTGGGACGCGCCGCTGGGCGGCGGAAGGGAACGGCTTCTGAGGGGGGACATTCATGACAGGACTCGAATGAGCTCGTAGTGACAGGTGAGAAGAGATTGGAGAAGTGTGTCAGGTCACCAGAATGGTTGCAATGGCAGCCAGACGTGAGGGTCCCATTGTTGGAGCGCGAGGGAGTGCAGAGCAGATTAGACTGAGGAAAGGAGATTCCTGACGGACTGAAGAGAGAACAGCCCTGAGTCCCTGCTCCGTCGTTCCTTCAGTCACTCAGTCAGTTTTCTGGATGCCCGTGGGGGGCAGGGGATGCAGGGACAGAAGGGGACAGGTTCATTGCTTTTCCCCAGGTTTTGGAGCATCTATTAAACGAATAACATCGTCAAAAAAGAAAAAAATGTTTTATGGTAAATCTGGGGTGGGGGGGGAAGCTGATTCAGAACATACATTAGAAGATCCACAAAGCAAAACTTTTCTTTTGATGAATCTGGAAATGAGACATCAAATCCCTAATGTGAGTATTTATATAGCTTTAGTGAAAGAGAAGCTTAGAGGAAAATTTGTGGCCAAAGATGGTTATGTTATGGGGAAAAAATGGTGAAAAATAAATGAGCTGATAATTAACCTAAAAGTATTTGAAAAAGAATACTAAAATGAAACCCAAAGAAAATGAAAGGGAGAATATTTTAGAGAAAAAATAAACACCAAAAAATAGTAAAGTAGTAAAACAAAGCCAAAAGTTACTTGAAAAGATTATTACTATAGATAATATTCTAATGAAATTGATTATAAAACAAGACAGTGCTTCTCAATGATGATTATGATGATGATTATAACCTCCCCCAGGAGCTTTTAAAATTTTTTTTCCTTATAGACCCCCATGAAATCTTAATACCAAGAACTTACTGTATATTTCTTTACGTACTGTGCTTTGTAATTAAAAACCATAAGAAATATTTTCACCCTCTTGGGGCAATATGCTCCCTGTTGTGAATGCATAGGCTAAGGAATGATATGAGTAATATTAGCAATTAAAAAGATATACTACAGATAGAGCTGAAATAGAAAACTCAAACATATTCTGAACAACTTTATGCCAATACATGGAAACAAATGTCCAAATTCCTAGGAAAAAAAAGGTATCTAAATGACTGATAAAAGAAATACAAGCACAAAATAAGCCAGTGTGTTCGTCTCCTCAGATTGCCATAACAAAGTACCACAAAAAAAAGTTCCTCCTCTTATGAAACCAGACCTATAGGATGAGAGCCAATTTCTAATGACCTCCTTTAACGTGAATCACCTCCTCATAGTATAGAGTACTATGTGACTGTAATGTGACATTATATATTAGATATATAGTTAAATAATAGTCACATTATTAGAGCTTCATAATATGAATTGAGGTTGGGGAACACAAATCAAGAATATATAATATATAATATATAATATATAATATATAATAATATATAATGTCCAGGAAACATTAAATAAATGATACCAGTAGTTTAAAAAATTCTCACAAAGAAAACACCAGACACAGATGATATTATACCAAATATACATGGAGCAGATTGTTAGGCTCACATTGAAAGTATTTCCAAGATCTTGGAAAGAAAAGCAAAAACACACTAAGCACATTTTCTGAGGCTACTATTACCTAACAAACGAGTTAGGACAGCATAAAAATAGTAAATTACAGATCAGCCCCTCTCATGTATATAAATAAAAAAAGATTCTAAACAAATATTAAACTCAATCTAGCAGTGTTTACAGAAATCATGGCCAAGTTGGGTTTATTTATAAAATATTAAAATTGGTTTTGTACACATTAATGTAGTTAATCATATTAATAGATTACTGGAAAAATTAAATCCATCACAAAACGGTCAGAAAAAGAACTTAGATAACTCATTAATGATTTGTAGCAAACTAAGAAGAGTAGTGAAACTGCCTAATTTGTGAGAAGATGTCCACCAAAAGAAGTATTCTTTCTAAAATCAAGAATGCCTCTATCACATCTTCCAGTCAACATGTCATTAGAGAACTAGTCAGCACCATGTTTTTTGTTTTTTATAGAAACCCAAATGGCTCTACAGATATATTTTAGAATAAAAGAGTTTAGCAAGTTAGCTGAATAATCAATAAATTAATAAATGTGTCCACAACACCAATTAACAGTTTAAAAACTGTATTTTTAAAATGCCATTTATAATAGCAGCTATATGTATGTGTATATGTATGTAAATATATGTGTGTATATGTATGCATGTATATAAGCAGACATATATTGGTATATATACAGTATAGAAAGGCATGTGGCTAAATAGTTTAAGATGTTCGTAGGGAAGTTTATATGAAAGCGTTAAAAAAGACCAAACAGAGCTATTGCCATGTTCACCAATAGGTGAGGCTAGATGACAATTTCATTTTTTTTTTAATTTTTTAAAATTATTTTATTTTATTTATTTTTTAAAAAATAGATGACAATTTCAAATCCTTTCAAATGTATCTATATATTTAATGTTATTGTAATCAAATATTAAGAGGGTTTGGGGGAGTGGAGAATTGATGATCTGATTCTAAGATTTACATGAAAGAACAAGTGGCTATAAGAAAAATAAGGTAGCTGATTTATCTTGCCCCTGCCAGAACTTGCTGTAGACCTCTGTATGCTAGATTAGTAACCAATGCCCTGTGTGTATCATATTTGGCCAGGCTGTCTTCTGATAACAACCCCCCAATCTGATCAGCTTAAGGCACAAATATTATTTTCTACCCATGTTTCTCACTCTCCCACATATATACAACCACCTCAGATTCCCAGGAGGGCACTACCATTGGGATTGCTGTTGGGTCCACCAGAATCATATCTAGATTCTTAAAGTGTCTGTCCAGAAGTGGCACATGTACTTCTGTTAACATTTCACTGGTGGAATCAAGTCCAAGCCTGTCCTGAATGTGGTAGGGAAGCACAGTTCTTCTCTACGAGAGGAAGGGACAGCAAGGAAAAATAATACAAACATCCACACTATAATAATTGAGATAGTGTGGTATTCACACTATCAATATAAACCAGTAGATAGATGCACGGAATGGATAAGAGAGCACAGATCCACATCCATACCTTCATGGGACTTGCAACACATCAGAGGTGACATGAAAATCATTCAGAAGAAAATAGAACAGTCAATAAATTGAAAAGGATGGCATTGAGACATACACATAAAGGGCTAGTATCCAAAATCTATAAAGAACTTATCAAACTTAACACCCAAAGAACAAATACTCCAATCAAGAAATGGGCAGAGGACATGAACGGACATTTCTGCAAAGAAGACATCCAGATGGCCAACAGACACATCAAAAAAATGCTCAACATCACTCATCATAACGGAAATACAAGTCAAAACCACAATGAGATACACCTCACACCAGTCAGAATGGCTAAAATTAACAAGTCAGGAAAGGACAGATGTTGGAGAGGATGCGGAGAAAGGGAACCCTCCTACACTGTTGGTGGAAATTCAAGCTGGGGCAACCACTCTGGAAAACAGAATGGAGTTTCCTCAAAAAGTTGAAAATAGAGCTACCCTATGACCCAGCAATCGCACTACTGGATATTTACCCTAAAGATACAAACATAGTGATCTGAGGGGGCACATACACCCAAATGTTTATAGAAGCAATGTCCACAATAGCCAAAATATGGAAAGAACCTAGATGTCCGTTAACAGATGAATGGATAAAGAAGATGTGGTATATATATACATTGGAATACTATGCAGCCATCAAAAGAAATGAAATCTTGCCATTTACAACAGTGTGGATGGAACTAGAGAGTATTATGCTGAGTGAAATAAGTCAATCAGAGAAAAACAATTATCATATGATCTCCCTGATATGAGGAGTTTGAGAGGCAGAGTGGGGGGTTTGGAGGGTAGAGAAGGGAAAAATGAAACAAGATGGGAGCAAGTGGGAGACAAACTGTAAGAGACTCTATATCTCACAAAACAAACTGAGGGTTGCTGGGGGGGGCGGGTATGGTGAGGGTGGTGGGGTTATGGACATTGGGGAGGATATGTGATATGGTGAGTGCTGTGAAGTGTGTAAGCCTGACGATTCAGACCTGTAACCCCTGGGGCAAATAATACATTATATGTTAATAAAAATAATTAATAAAAAAAGATGTTCCATGGTTTTAAATACCACTCCAAAAAAAGAAAACAAAACTGCCTTTTTATCACTTGTAATTTTTATATAATAAACATTGGAAGATCTATTTTAAACTTAGAAGGATATTTAGTATATATCATTCTTGTTTTGTGTATATAAAAAATGAAGAAAATAAAATCAGTTAATGAATTTCTAAATGCTTTTTACATTGCTTACTGACTTTTTGCAATCACTTTTGACTCAGAGTTGTCCATGCCTGTGTTTTTTCCATGAAGCACAGGCAAGCCATCCCCTCTCAGCCTTCTCTGCATTTCTGATCCACAGAACCTGTGCACATAGGAAATGGTTCTCTTGTATGTCATTACATTGGGGTGGTTTGTTACATAGCAGTACCTAACTGGAGTGTCCCTCATTCACAAAGGACTTTGGAATGCTTGCACAAACCTTCTTGACCTTCTAGATCCTTCCATGTCCATGGGTGTTCACACCAATGACTATTATTGTACTCTAGTATCCCGGTTCCTGGACCTTCTCACCCACAGGGATGGCCTCATCTAAACCACCTCAGCTACCTGCTTTGAGTTACAAAAGGGCAGGGTCTTGAGAATTTGAATGGCCATCTGGAGGGTTTGGGATAAGGGAAAAATGGCAGCCTCATCTTATCCCCCATTCAAAGATCCCATGACCACATGGGGTTGTCAACAGGCAGGACACTGAGCAGAGCTGCAGGTCACAAAGTCACCATGCCAACCCTCCTGTCCATCATAAGGAACACCACAGGGAATTCTGCCTCTGTGGGGGCAGGGGAAGGGCCACTAAGGCAGTGGGGCCATCTTTCCAGAGCCAGCCATTGGCCTCTTCTGCCCAAAGGGCAGGTACCAGGTGGGGCTCTCAGAGCATCTTAGGGAAAGGGCTGGAGGGGACAAGGCCTCAGGGCACAGGGGTTGCGGGGAGACAGTGGGTGAGGCAGAGGCCTGTGGTGGTTGGGCATGGCCAGCACTAATCCCACTTCTGCTCCAGGAGAGAGTGGGGCCTCAGGGACAGCTAAGAAAATAGGGAGCAGCAGCATCTGCATCCCAGGCCCTGCACTTTCCCTGTTCCTGCTCCTGCTGCTGCCACCTCCATTGCTGAGCACAGGGAGCTTCCTGCACCACCTCCCAAGCTGAAGAAACTCCCACCAGGGCACCAGGTACTACAGGAGCAAGACAGAGAAGGTGAAAACCTGCGAGGGTGCCTTTGATCTCTACTTTATCCTGAACACGTAAGCAGCCCTCCCACCCTGATCCGGGGTGCCCCTCAGGGCAATTCTGACCCCATGGTCACTGCTGGCATGAAGGTGTTCAAGGAGACCCCAGCCTCTGGGAAAGGGGAGGTAGTAAAATTCTTGACAGACCTAACATAAAACCCTCTTTAAGCACCTTATTCCTGAGATAGAAGGAAAGCCCCAAGAATTTGTTCCCTGAGACTCTTCCTTTTAGAAAGGAAAAAAGGCCACCATAGAGTTTCTGGGTGGCTCTCAGTCCCTCCATCAGCATGGCCTGGTTCTGTAATGTGAATGCCCTTAAACAGTCGGAGGGGAGGTGATTGCTAGAAGCTCCTCCTCAGCACTTGTTAGAAGCTATCTATGGGTCTGGGCTTTTGTCTGTTGTTTTATACCCAAATGAGTTCTGTTTTTATAGGACCACAGAGATTGACATGTTGCTTCCATTGGGCATTCTTATAGTATCACTGATTGGGAAGTTCTTTGCTTTCCTGCTGCTAAGTGTTTTCCTTCTTTCTTTGACAGCTTGGAGACCACTTTTCTGAAAGTGTGTACTTTCAGAATAGTTTGATCTGACCAGGTTTTGTCCTAGGCAGCTGTGCTATGCATTAGACAATTTGTGGCCCTTAAGAAGGAAAGAAGGTGGATCTTCATGCTTGGAGAGATTGCAAACATTACCTTGGTTCCATTTTCAACTTCTCTAATAGGTTGAGAATGAACTTTACTAAATCTACAGTAACAGTAACATGACTGTCAATAAAATGTTAAAGCACTTTTTTATTTCCAGAGCCCATTTTACTGCACTTTTGTCATTCTCAAAGCCACACTGGGGGGGAAAAAGCATCCTGGGATGTAGAGTAGGGAAGGTATTTGCATTTTTGATCTCCTAGAAAGGTGGGAGGCATCTAGAGGTTTGAAGTAGCTTCCTGCATGCCCTGATTGCAGCTTCTTAGGCTGTACTGCCTCTGATTCCTTCTATTCTCCATGGAGGCTACTGACTGGGGAGATGTATGCCCGGTCCACTAGCATTTAAGGAAAGCCAGCAGAGGTGGAAGCTACTGTGCCCACTGAATAAGTCCCTTCACACTGTCCCATGGAGGGACTTCTGAGTTGTCCTGAGCAGATTGTGCCTCATTGGTACCTGGCATAGCCCAAAGGGATGATGGTTTCTCACTTGGGCATTGGGGCTGGGGTATGGATGGGAATTGTGAGGAAATGAAGTTTCCCTTTCTGTCAGTTTTTGCAGAGAATAGCATTGAGTCCAAAGGGCTCCCTCTGGTGCCATCCTGTTACAGTGCCCCAGTCCAAACCTCTCTTTCTGCTATTATGCCCAATGTGGGCACAGTCCAACCCTGCAATGGATATGAAGGGCTCTTGTCACAGGTAGAATATAAAACAATATTAATTGAGCACTTTTTGTATGCCAGGCAATGTGTTGACCACTTTAAGCCTCCTCCTGCTTGGAGGAGCAAGATCTATTTTTCTATTTGGGGTAATGCAACAGATTCTGGAGAGTCAAGTGATTTTCTCAGTATCATTTAAGCTAGTTTGCTGCACAACATTAAACAATAGGGGTTGGTCTCTTCTCCTCTCTCCCAAAGAAGGTGTGAGGTGGGGGAGTGAGAAGGCATTCTAAAGAGGTGGTCAGAAAAGGCAGGACTGATAGGACTATGAGGAGGTTTGGTGTGGGGACCATGTTTTTGAGCAGAGGAGAAGTATGTGATCAGAACCTGTTCTAAAAGGATCATAGTTTGTGGACACAAAGACAGCAGTGAGGAGCTGGTGCAGAGGTCCACAGGTGACCTGATAATGGTATAGACCAATAAGGTAGGGGTGATAATGATAAATGGCCAGATTCTACATTTAATTTGAAACTAGAGTTCACAGGAATCCAGACAGATTGGATGGGGGAGACCAAGTATGGCTCTAGACTGGGGGTAAGAGTAAGGTAGGAAAACAGCTTCATCACTGAATCTTCCTCACAACTGTAGATAAATGTAATTATCCCTATTTTATTGATGATGGAGGGAGGCTTCTCAGGGCAGGGAATTAGGCCCTTAGGTTTGGCATTGCCTGATTCAGACCCCTCAAAGAGAGAGACATGGAACCAGAACTGACACTCCGAAATGTCTGATTCCAAAGCCCATTTCAAAGACTTCAAGGCTGGGTAAATTTCTGAGAATACGTGTGCTCATCTTAAATATAAAAGGAATCTGTCACCTGTAGGAAGGTCTTGAAGGTTTGCTTCCAGTTTATTCATTGGATTCCTTATTTATTTGGTCATTCATTAGACTGAAAATGATGAAAATGAGTGACTTTCCCAGTGTGCCTGCCTTATTGGTATGTGAAAGCCAGGGAGCTCCAGGCAGAGGGAGTGGACTTTGCAAAGACCTGAGCTTTGAGGCTCTCAGGGGATCCCAGAAGATCCAAGTGTAAGGAGAAAGAGGGTGAAGGAAGAAGACAGGCTGATGGGGGTGGGAGTGGTACTTAACCTTAAGCTGAAGGAGGAGGTGTGTACTTCACCTTAAGGGTAACTGGGAGTCCATGGAAGGAGGGCTCTTATCAGACGAGAGATGGATCAGATCTGTTTTTGTTAGAGCCAGTTGGCTTCCTTGGGGAGCATGGGTAAGAAAGAGTGAAGGATAGAAGTAACAGCTGTAGTGAAAAGGGGGAAGGTCTTGGGAGTTCCCAGGAGGCCTGAAAGGCTAGGGAAAAATGGGTAGGATCCCAGGGCAGATGTGTCCCGTGAAAGGAGAATGGATGGACTGACCCCAAGACAGCTCCTGCCTGTGTGGTATGGATGTGGAAAGAGAAGCTGATGTAGAGGGGAGAAGCAGAGCTTCAAGATCCATTCATTCTAAGGACATTGGAATTCTAGACATTGTCACTGTGGGCGCATTGGGGATGGGAGAGGAGCTCACAGCCACCTTCCTTGGTGTTAAAAGATAAACTGAGGCACTTTATAATTTTTAAGGATTTGAGTGTGCATAGATTTGAATCAGGAAGCTCAAAAGCCCAGTTGTTAGGGACACTCCACTGATAGGAGTTTTATATAGAGAAGATGTGGAAGAAAATCAAAGAAATTATTTGAATAATTATAGTTTAAGCAGTTGCCTTATTTGGGAAAGCCTATTTCGCTACTTGTGTTTGGTGTGCATATGTATGCTTTCAAGGCATTAGAGCCACCTCAGTACAATGGCTCTTTGTGTTAACACTTTAATAATTCCCCCCTTTTGGTCATCCTTTCATATAGGAGAGACTGATCCACAATTCAGTATGATGAGCACTGGGTGTTATATTCAACTAATGAATCATTGAACATTATGTCAAAGACAAACAATGAGCTTACCTTGGCTAATTGAATTTAAATTTAAAAAATTGATATTAGTGCCACTTTTAGTTACCATTAGGGTTAAATTGTTCTTGTCTTGTCATTAAGCTTGAGGTAATGATGTCAGATACATTGGAAGAATTGTTTTTGCTATTTATCTGTTCATCTTTTTTGTTTCTCCAAGTGCACTGAGACCATCTGATGTACTGATGATGGTTGCAGACATATATTTAAGACTCTTGAGAGAATATAGCACACCAGGGAGACTACCATGCTGACTATCAGGAGGACACTAGTAAGAAACTGAAGAATGTACCTTAGCCAGTGCATACATGAATAAAACCAGTTGGTATCAAATAAATCAAAGAATATACCAGAAGAGACAGCCACCTGTTTAGTTAAGTGGCTTATTTATTAATTTCTCATATTTTAATGTATATAATATCAGTGTTGAAATAATTACAGCAGGAAGTAATTGCTATGTCAGAGACTCCTCATTGTTAGCTTGAGTCTTGTATCTAAAACCACCTTAACTCGTTTGCCTTCAGCTCAGGTCATGATCCCAGGGTCCTAGGATCGAGCCCAGCATCAGGCTGCCTACTCAGCGAGGTGCCTGCTTCTCCCTCTTCCACTCCCTCTGCTTGTGTTCCCTCTCTCTCTCTGTCAAATAAATAAATAAAACCACCTTAACAGCTTGAAATAATCCTTAAATCAGGCACACTTTGAAATTTCCTCAAGAATTTTCAGTCTGGAAGTTGAGTTGGTAGTTTGTTTCCTCCCATTGAACCCATCCCTTAGTCTCAAGAATAGGTCAGTTCAGTTAAACAGTGACATCTCATTTCAGGAGATGGTATTGTAGGTGCACTTCCAAAGTTTGACTTATACCATGTCAGCAATCAGGTATTTAATTCGAGGCATTTCAGTGAAAACAGTCAATGATTGAAGCAGACTCTTCATAAGGTTCTAAATTCAGAGAGAAGCCAGATGAGAAGACTTCTAGTCATTGGGTTCCTAGATGTTGGTTCAAAGCATCTTCTGTAAATTGATTGTCTCTGGTGATGTTATTGGATCCTAAAGTAAATGTTCTGAGTGGCCCACATAGCAATAGACACAAAAATTATCTGTTCATGAGTCATTGTGTTGATTTCTTTGAAGTTTCATATCAAGTTATCCAGCTCAGTTTGCAGGGCTTTGGGAAAAGGGCAGTTTTTGTTCTTGGTAATTCCTAATATAAGGGTGGAAGAAAATTGAAACCATTAGTTTGGAGAGTTGGAGACAAATATTGGAGAAAAACAATAATTTAGAATCCATTTCATTTTACAAGTAGATAACAACATTCAAAGTCAGTGAACAGGTCTAAAATCTGATACCCATCAGGGTGTGTTATAGTTTCTATTGAAAATACTTTTTATCTCTACAATTCCTCCAATTTCTACCAGAGACTATCATAGTAAGACTAATCTGTTTGCAAAACATGTCTAATCCTATTAAACTGGGTATGGTTATTTTCCTAAGTAGAGCAAGAATAGTGATTTAGCATATAATCTCAAATACAATATTCCAGTTAAAGCTTTGGTGATAGCTAAGGGGATTTATTGCCTTTATAAAGTCCATGTTGTTTTCTTAAACCTTGTCATAACTTAGATTTCATTTTTAAAAGCCTTTTTAGGCTAATAAACCAGACTAAGCAGTTGCCCAATTTTGTCCTGTAACAAGAACAAATTTTCATTGAACTTATGCAAATACCTATATTGTCATGTAAAACAAAAATACTCAAGAATTTCTGGATAATAGAGGAGTCAGATAGAAAAAGACAGCTACAGTTGACCTTTGAACAACAGGGGTTTGAATTGTATAGGTCCATTTATACATAGATTTTTTAAATATAAATACTGGACATCAGTAGAAAGAGACATTACATTTCTCCTCATCTGCATCCAAAGTTAGCAAAGCTGGATCCTTAAATGATGCCCATTTTTTCCTCCCTCCCTCCCTTCCCTTTCTTTCTTGTTTTTGGGTTTTTTGTTTGTTTGTTTGTTTTAAGTTTAAATTCAATTAGCCAACAGATAGCACATCATTAGTTTTTGACATAGCGTTCTATGATTCATTAGTTACATGTAACACCCAGTGCTCATCACATCACATGCCCTCCTTTAGGAGCTCACAGAGTTCCAGTGGTGGAATCAGTTAGCAGGCAGTACTTATACCACTCCTTGCTCTCTACCCAGGAATATGGGAATCCTTCTTCCTTTTTTTTTTTTAATTTATTTATTTGACAGAGAAAGAAGTCATAAGTAGGCAGAGCAGTAGGCAGAGAGAGAGGGGAGAACAGGCTCCCTGCTGAGCAGAGAGCCCGATGCAGGGCTCAATACCAGGACCCTGAGATCATGACCTGAGCCAAAGGCAGAGGCTTAACCCACTGAGCCACCCAGGTGCCCCGGGAACCCTTCTTCCAAGCAAAGTCTGGGGGAAGACAGAGCATTTTTAATCATCTCTCTAGGTCACTTGCTCCACCTGGCCCCTCTTATGTGGTTGTAATGCAGTTCCTACTTGCAGGAAATTATGACAAGCCTTAAGCCTCCAGTTCCCTGGTGGTATTAGTTACCAAGCCCAGAGAATTTTCAGCACCATGAACAGCACCCTATTGCTGTCTGCTGTCTGCTGCCTGCTGCCTGCTGCTATCCCGCACCTGGTGTTCTGTTAGACCCCCATCCCAGAGGTCCTTTTTCTGTAGTCCTTCGCTGACTCTGGCCAGTGACTGGACCCACCACTTTGGCAAGAATCCCTCCACAGAACTGGTTTCTTTATGCCTCTCAGTTTGGGATCTCCATGATCTAAGCTTCACATAAGAGGGCCAGGAACAGATCAGAACCCTGCTGCTTGCTGTTCCAGCCTTCCCTACATCTTTCCTCCACCTTCCCTTCACTTCTAGTCATTTGGCAACTTCTACCTTACTTTTAAATCACAGTGTGATTTAAAATACAGTTGAATTTTGAGGGGAGGTAAATTTATATGTGAATTTTCAACTCCACAAGGGGTTGGCACTCCTCTAACACCCATGTTGTACAAAGGCCAACAGTATTCCATTTTTGTTGTAAAAAGTTTGCTTTAGCAAATTGCTATGTTATAGATAGATTAAAAGAAAAGAGAAATGATGCTTCTTAACTCTGGAAAACAAAATGTAGACAAAACAGCAATGTTTCAAAGTCTTACAAAATTATAATCATCCTTATCAGTTCTTTCAGTCCTGTGTACTTAATTCTTGTTAACAGTTTTATGAATCTATAATTCTCTCAATTAGAGTTTAAAAAAAATTCTTGTAGTATAACCAGCTGAAAGTATGCTCTTAAAGTTATCAAAAACCTGTATTCGTGGGTGTCTGGGTGGCTCAGTGGGTTAGCCTCTGCCTTTAGCTCAGGTCATGATCTCAGGGTCCTGGGATGGAGCCCTGCATTGGGCTCTCTGCTCAGCAGGGAGCCTGCTTCCCCCTCTCTCTCTACCTGTTTCTCTGCCTACTTGTGATCTCTGTCTTTCAAATAAATAAATAAAATCTTTTAAAAAAAAAAAACCTGTATTTGTCAGTCCCTTTCATGAATCTCTTTGAAGAGGAAGCACTTTTGCAAAAGCATTAAAGTAAAGCAATAACTGTAAATGTCAAAAGACTTAAAGGTAGCCAATTGGAAAGATTTCATGAGAGTCTGTTACAATGAAATTGACAAGAAAATTTTATTTTTTCTGACAGACATTTTAAGATAATAATTAAAATTATGACTGATAACATTATACCAACACATATCAGATTTCTAGAAATGTCATACAATCTCTGGAACATATATCAGTAACATATATCCATACAAATATAACCTAAAGAAGGTTTAGCATCACTTATTATTTGACAATGTTTCCCATGTAATTTGACATGTTAAATTAACCTAATTAGTCTAACATGTATCTTTTATAAAGAGAGAAAAAAATCTTTTGAGATGTTCCAGGGACCTTCTTATATATATCAAAGTTAATTCAAGATCAAAAGGACTTCATTTAGAATTTCTATGGGAAGTTTATAAAAAATATCAAAAGGTGATCTGGGGGCGCCTGGATGGCTCAGTGGGTTAAGCCACTGCATTCCGCTCAGGTCATGATCTCAGGGTCCTGGGATCAAGTCCCGCATCAGGCTCTCTGCTCAGTACGGAGCCTGCTTCTCTCTCTCTCTCTCTCTCTCTACCTGCCTCTCTGTCTACTTGTGATCTCTGTCTGTCAAATAAACAAATAAAATCTTTAAAAAAAAAAAAAGGTGATCTGGGTTAGCTATTCAACAAAAGTGACAAAGATTTCTAAGGCAAACTAAAAAAGTTACATAGTTGCTAAAAAAAAGTTTAGCTCTTTTAATAGAGAAGGCTCAGTACCCCAAATAATCAAAGACCTGATAATGATAACATGAAGCACAAGAAATTATTCTGGTAAGATGAAATATATTTGCTTTCAAAATAGATTACAGGGTAAATAACAACCTTTCTTAATCTCTTATGAAGAGCACACCAATAGTTTAAGAAAACTTTCTGTTCAACAAAAGAAAGAATTACATTTTAATTTTGCATAGGTATACCATTATTTTTAAAACCCAACAATAAATTCATTCATTTTTCATCAGCTTTACTAAATAAGATTTTATCTTGCTTTCTGCTTTCTACTTCCATTTGGTTTTTATCTTCTATTCCTTTTTTTTCCATTCTAAAATGACCATCCTCTTTAGAACAAATTTACTTTCTTTTCCCTTAACAAAAGTTCGTTTTCATATCTCATACCTTTTCTTAACAAAAATACTTTCTGTTCTCCCAGTAGAGAGTCATTTGTCTTATGATTTCTAGTAGTTTTAATTGCACATATTAATTAAAATTATTAGCCCTTGGAAACTTTAGTTACTAGTGAAAACTGAAAGGTGAGCTATTATGTACTCTTCTCCCAAGATTCTGAAGATTGGCAAATTTATGAATACATTTCATAATTTCTGGAAGTATATTCTTCCTCACTATAAACTTTTCAGTGTTGCATACAACATGTTTATTAAACCCAAATAGCTTTAGTTCCTCTGTAATAAAAGACCAATGTAGATAAACTTATGTTGAGTAATTAATATTTCCATGTTTTATCTTACTTGGAAATTGATGTAGTCATTACTGGAGGAAAGAGGAAGGGCCTCTTTGTGGGTTTCTTTAATTCATATGACATGGGAAAGACATGACTTGTCATAGATCCAGAAAAAGAGTCTAGGCTAGGTATCCAACTGTTTCACCTTTTGTCATCAGCAGGATCTTGACCAAAACACTTAGTGAACCTCATTTGCGAATCATAAATTTGAATTAGTACAGAACTATAGATTATGTATGTTGGACTGCAAAGATCTTTGAACCCTGGGCTGGTAGAGCACATTTAAGAACTTCTCATCTAGACATAGGGGATATCATAAGGCTCCACCCCCATTCAGCATCTTCACTATCCAGGAACTAAGGTGGGAGCTGATGAGTAAGAAATGGAAAATAGGGAGAGGAAGGATCTGTGGCTTTCCTTGCTGGTCAGCGCATGATGGCAACAGAACATCAGTGTCCCAGGTCTATTCCTATCTCTCCTCTTGCAGTGGTCTTCGAATAGGCCTTTCATGTCCAGAGTGGCTCAGCTTTGAAGGATGGAGGAAAATAAAATTGTCTGAGTAGCACATCCTTCCTGGCCTGAGGTGTAGTCCCCTATTGTGAATGTCTCTTCCTGCTCTGTGAGTGCTGGAAACCATGAAGGTGTGAGAAGAATTTGTGTGTATCATGAGGGATGGTTGGCAGGTCAGACTTAGGGTTACAATGGATCCCCAATCTAAGGAAGTATGTAAGGGTAGCCTGATACCCAAGAATCCAGAATCCAGCAGAGGATTACAGGACTGGCTTGGGCTACCTTCTGAGGCTGTATCTGTTGGTTCAAAAAGGTATATAATAGAATGCAGTGCTAAAAGCCCTGCCTTGCACCCCACTATACAACTTTAAAGAATAGATGAGGAGCATATGGCTGTTAATAGCTATTCCAAAGGAAAATGGGGAACCAAGAGAGCTAACATGTCAGAATCAGAATGTGTTTTCTAGCAAATGTATCCTCCTTCATTTCTTGTCCACCTACTGTAACCACCTACCATAACCAAACCCACCATCCTGGTTTGCCACCCAAAGTCCTTCCTCCCTGGAACTCACATGGTCCCAAGCATATGGGTCTGGTTATTCAACATTCCCACCATCCACACTGATGAAAATCACCACCAGGGTGACCTAAAGAGGTCACCAAGGGTGCGTGGCAGACTTCAGTTATGTGGGATAAAGAGGACTTGCTAAAGGAGCTATGGGAGGTATTGGGCAGAAACTTCCCACCCAATGTATATGCCTCTTCTGTCTGACTCAAGTCTTTGTTTTTAGGTCAGAGAGTGTGAACAACAATTGGATGATGCAGTGAAGAAGTTTCCAAAGTAAGGCTCTCCATGCTGCAGGGTATTTTCCTCTGCCAGGAAGATACACAGCTGCTTAGATTCAGTGGACATGGGAGTCCCTCAGGCCAAAAGCACAGTGCTCACAATGGTGTTCTGAAACAGGAAAGAGGGAAAGTCAAATTGTCCATTGCTTCTCAGCATATTTTGCTGGCTCTTGCCTGAGAGGCGAAATTAAAGGAAACATAGTCTGCTTCTGAGAACCTTACCAGCTTGGAAAGGAAGTTAAAGCACACTGACCAGTAGTTCAGTAACTGAACACCTGGTTAAATGATACCAATGGCCAAGAGAAAGGGACAAAAGTCTTACATGGCAATATAAAGGTAAAAGCAAGAATTCCTAGAGGAAAAAGTCAAGGATAATTACCTAGAATATGTGGAAATTTGAACTAGACCTTGAAGAATGGGGAAAGCCAAAGTAACAGGAACCATTAAGAAGATGTCTTGTGGAAGAAATGGTAGAATATGTTTAGTCAGGAGAAGACTTGAAGATGAGGCTGGACCAGTCAACTTGGAGCCAAGAGTATAGGGGCTCTTAATGCCAAGCCACAGGGCTTGAATTTCCTGCTGGAAATTCCTACTTCCTATAGAAAGTATAGGATTCTTGAGTAGGGGTCTCACATGATCAAGGATGTGCTTCATAAAAAGAAGTCTGTTACTAAGTGGATAAAATTAGTTGGAAAGGAAGGGATGTATATAAATGGCTTCCAAGAAAGAGAATAATTTCTTTGGCAAGAGAAGGAGATGAAGAAGGAGTTAGGAGGGAAGGGAATGAAGGTCCAAAGAATGTTAAAGTAGAAGAGAAGACAGGGGCGAGCTCCGCATGCAGGAATGTGAAGGTGTTTATCTCCTTGTGATATGTTGTATATATGCCTCTTTGTGTGTGTGTGTGTGTATGTGCATGTGCATGTGTGTGTGGAATACATTCTTTAAGAATGTAAGAAGGGAGCAGGATGCCATCTTGGCATTCTATTCTGAGGAGGTGACACATCTTACCAGCCTCAAAGTTTTTCACTACATTTGTGGGAACTTCCAGTGTTTGGGAAATGGACCTGAAATCAGAAGAGTTATAGTGGGAACTGTAAAAACTGACATAGACTGCCTCTCACTGGCTGCAGTGAAACTTTTTTTGGGGGTGGGTGGTTTTGGGTGTTTTTTTGTTTTGTTTTGTTTTTTGTTTTTAGCTTTATTGGCATCATTTTGAGCCTGTGTTGATGGCTTCTCACAAGCACATGCTTCCTCCCTAGCTTGAAAATGCGGATGCCCTTCACTACCTACTCCACACAGGGCCACACCCTTATGGAGCTCACCTCAGACAGGTAAGCACTGATTGGATCCCCCATGGCAGACATGAAGAGCAGAGTCTCAGGGACAGCCAGGAAGCTGAAGTATTCCCTGAAGCCACATTGGAAAGGCCAATGGAGTGCAGGCTGCTCTGGCTTGAGGTCCACTCATTGTGCACCCTGACTCCCAGATCTGGCTCCCTAGCCTTCTCTGAGCCCTGGCTTCACTGACATTGGCAGATGATATGTTGCTAGACCATCTCCACCACTCTAAGCCCTGACCTAGAGCTGTCCTGAATGCTTTCCTCCATGCTATTTGATTTTTGAAGAATGTGCTATATGTGAGGACTCCTAGGATTGTATGGAGCAGATGTGCAGGTCCTTTATGAACAGTGACCTGTGTTGTGTATCACTCTCTGCCCTGGTCCAGTGTGGGAGTAGGGGTGGATGGGAGACAGATCAGACACAGGAAGGAAGGGATGGGCAGCATCGAAGTATCGATGTTTTCAGTGGAGGGGTTTTGCTCCCTTGGTGGGTCTGAGACAAGAGAGCACATGAGTAGGGTTCTGAGCACAAGGCTGGGATAGGGCACTTGAGAAAGGCATGATGTGCCTGCATCCTAGGTGGACCATGGTGGGCCCAGCAGTTTACCAAAAGTCTGAAAGTGGAAAATTATGGTGGTTAAGATTCTCATGAACACAAATGGCTGAAACCTAATTTAGAGAGGGGGGATACATAAAAGAGGCTGAGCACCCTTAGAACTGGATGGACACAGGATTTGGAACATAGAGCCGCCATTCAATACCATGGAGACCAATCAGGAGCAGCAGAGTGCTGATGTCAGTGCATGGAATCAGCACTCCCATGTCTGACTCCAGGAGAAGCAGGGCGTGGGCTGGCTGCTCCAAGCATTAGTGGAGGCATGGATTTGTGCATATGTGTGGTTACGTGTTTAGAACAGATAGACCTGAGTGCATATGAGGTGGAAGAAAGCATGTTCATTGGGGGTGATGCTGGCAGGTGGCAGAGAGATGCAAGACTACTGGGCATGGGGCTCTGGTGGAAGGGCCGTCCTTTGGGGAGGGAAAGGCTTCTGCCTTCTCCAAGGTGAGAGTCTCGGGGCCCAGATGTGAGAAGCTGTGTGGGGGCTTAGGGAAGGCCTCCTGGTCCTCTCTGGACAGTGAATATAGTGACATCTTCCCCAAATGAAGGTACGGATTATCAGTGTGCCCAGAAGAGTGGAAATGATGAGTAATTATGTTTTGGCAAGGGAGTAATACCTTAAGAGGAGTCTGTCTGAGGGTGATAAGAGCCTGTATTCCTTCCAAGTTCAGAGCTAGGAGTAGGGCTGGAGAGGCAACACTTCCTTGGGGGCATTGGGGCAAGCAAGTGTATGCCTGGCCAGGGGATTCCTAGGCCAGAGATTAAGAAGGGATGAGAATTACCCCATATTTGAGGGTTCAGGAAAAAAAAATCCAAAATATGGCAAGAAGAAGGAGAATGATTCTGCTGGGCTGGGTAGTGCCTGGTGTGGCCTCTACTGGCCTCAGGTCCCAGGCCTCACCTCCTGGGTTGGGTGGGCTGGGCAGGGCTGGACCTGGGGCTCTTAAGTCTCCCCCACAGCAACATCTGCACAGTGAGAAGCCTTCTCAGGGTCCACACTCTCCTAGACTGGCTGTGCCAGTCCAGATTGTCACATGGGATTGGCCTGAACCTAAACACCCAGCCCCTCCTATGTCCCCATCCCACCTATGAGATCTGCCTTCACAGCAGTTGTCTGGCCACAGACCCGTGGCTGCCAGGGGATCACTCCTCAGGGCCACTTCCCCAGGTTTTGGCCTTTTTCTTCAGGAGCACATGAGCTCAGGAGCTCCAGTGTACTCACAAAGCATCTTGCTACTTCCTTTAGCACCAGTCCAGAAGGGAAAAAACCTTGGGGGTACTGGGTCAACCTCAGGGGTCTGTGGCAAGGGAGGATGGGACAGAGCAGGAGCATCAATCAGAAGGATGACTTTTCCAAACTCAGCCTTACATGTTGGAGGATAGTGTGCCTTCCTGAGGGACCTAGTAACTTCTAGCATCCCTGCCCATCACATCGTGAGTGGGATTCACAGTGACACCTCCATGGGTGTGCCCCATATTGACCGTGGATGGTCAAGGCAAGCCCTTGGGGGTCCCCGAGGTCTGTGTGCCTGACACAGTGATGAGTGCAGAGAAAGCCAGGCCATACCCATGGGACTAGCAAAGCAGCATCCCCCACCCTATGCTCACCCGAATGGAGACAGTGGAGGCCTGAGCATGGCCTGTCAATAGCAAGGACAGGGGGCTGAAGGTCATGACCCAGCTAATTAACTTATGTCCTGTCCCAGCCAGACATGTGCACACTGCACAGTGGCTCCAGAACGGCTTGGGGCTGCCTTTAATATCAAGACCAAATTACACTTCAACCACTTTTCTGATTTTTTTTTTTTTTTTTTTTTTTTTAGAAATGAAATAAGTGATGGGCTCACTAAACTCCAGAATATAGTGCCTACCGGAGCCACAAATATGCAGGAAGGATTTAAAAAGGTACCGAATCTAGAGTTCTGATGACTTCTGCTTTATGGAGTTTTTAGAGTATTCCTGGGTCCTCCCACTGTCCTCCCCCAATACTCTTCCATTTCCTTGCAGGCAAATGAGCATATTGAACAAGAAAATGCTAAAGGTAAATTGCCTGGTGACTTCACTATGGGCAGGTTTGGGGGCAGAGCAGGCCTGGGCCTCAGGGAGGTCTGGTGCAGACCCTGGTCAGCCCCTTACTATCACTGACTCTTGGAGCAAGGTGCTGTCCTCTCTGGACCATGGCTCCCTCCTCTGTGCATTGAAAATGAAAACCATCCCTAGTGATGTGTCTCAGAGTAATATGAGGCCATATGTGTACCTTCTAAGTTCTTGGTAACTGAGAGGTGCTTGAACTATACTTGGGATGCCTGAACAAGAAAACGGAAAAGCCAGGGGACCTAGAGCAGACAAGATTCCATTTCCCGAAAAAAGTGATGGATTCCCCCCTTGCTGCCCACACTTTGTCTCCATTACATTTCTGGTCCTGGCTCTTTTCCCTTCCTTTCCTTCCCTTTGGCTGATATCATCCTGCGACTGTGTTTCCAACACTGGGAAAGGCTGTGCTCTGCCCAGACCATCTTCATCTAACATCCTGGCTAAGGCTCCTTTTCCTTCCAGATCTGGCCTTCTAGTCCTCCAGATGATTGTGATGGCAGGTGCTGAGGTCTTGGCACTTTTCACTTGGAGAAGGAGGTACGGGGAGCAGTGTTGTGGCTCCAGCAGCCTGCAAAGCCTCATTTTCTATGCCCCTACCAATGGAGTCACTCCCCATTTCCCCTGCAGGCAACAGTGCTGCCAGTCTGATATTGCTCTGAACACAGGACCATTGACGCAAAAAGCATTTGAGGAGGGGCGCCTGGGTGGCTCAGCGGGTTAAGGCCTCTGCCTTCGGCCCAGGTCATGATCCCAGGGTCCTGGGATCGAGCCCTGCGTCGGGCTCTCTGCTCAGTGCAGAGCCTGCTTCTCTCTCTCTCTGCCTGCCTCTCTGCCTACTTGTGTTCCCTGTCAAATGAATAAATAAAATCTTTAAAAAAAAAAAAGGCATTTGAGGAGACTACGTCTGAAGTGAGTCCAACCAGTTGTTACCAGCATTTTGTTCCATGTATTTGGTACTTTGTACTCAAAGGGTTCTTTCTCTTAGGCTGAGAAGGCTCGAGATATGGGTGCCAAAGTTTATTGCATGAGTGTCGTATGTGCATGTAACACAGTTGTACAGAAACATTTTGGGCATATGAGTGTGCATGGAGCATAGTAGTACAGCTATGTTTCACTGGAGTGTGCATGTCAAGCATGGGTTGTGGTGTGATGATATCCTTAATAACTGTTTCCCCATTATTATAGAGATATAATTGACACATACCTGTGTATAAGTTTAAGGTATTCCATGTAAAGACTTGACATGCATATATCGTGAAATGATTACCACAATAAGAACAGTGTCATTACTTTTTAAATCTCACAGTCAAAAGTTTATACATAACAAGAAAAGATATATTTAAAAACCTTCAACAGAACACTGTAAAATGAAATCTGAGAATATATAAAAAGCACAGCACATCAAGAAGAATTAGAGACAACTCCCACAATACAAGTCCGATTCAGTATGTAAAGCATCAGTGTAACTTACCACATCAGCAACGTGCAGAAGAGAAACATTATCTCAATGGATGACTAAAGAATTGAACACATTTCAATGGCCAGCGTCATACTGGGAACACAGCCAGACAGAAGGCATCCATACAAATACAGCTAACATCTCATCCAGTGGTTATATGGGGAACTCCTCTCCCTCACATCTGGAACTTCACAAGGGTGCCCTCTCCCCATCCAGGGGTCTCTGTGTCAGTCTGGTGAGAACTCCTATGCAGTGACTACTGGGACAGAAGCCCCCTCTCTGTAATGGGCTCTGTGTGTGCCCACTGGGGATCAGTACAGCGGAAGTGGAGGGAGAAGCACATTTCTTCCACTGCTAACAGCACTGAGCTGGATCTAGCCAGATGCAGACCCAGAGGCCTGCTCTGGCCTCTGCACTCCTAACTGTAGGGGCATACTGCCACAGACCATGGGGTCAGACAGACCTGTGTTCACATCTGGTTGTGCTGCCCATGAAATGCCACCCAGAACAAACCACTGAACATCTGTGAGCTCCCGTCTTGTCCCCCAGAAGTAGCAATAACACCCATGAGCAGATGTGAGATGGAAGGCCAGGGGATTTTATGAGGACTGGCACAGGGTCTAGAAGTTGGTCAGCCCTAAGCAGGAGTAGTGGTACTAATATTCCCATCATCATGGTGCCCCCGACCCCAGGGCTGAGGCCATGTGTGGAGGGTGTGGGGAAATCATCCCTGATGAAAGCATCTCCAGCCAAATAAGCTGTGGGCCCGCAACTCTCTGATTCCTCCTGTCTTCTGCACCAACCTGCTGCGCGAGGAGGGAGGTGGGCAAGAGACCCCACATAAGGCTCTTCTGGTTTAAAGCACTGAGCCGTGTAGCTGACCTGACAGCTTCGTTTCTCTGATTATGTCCCCTGGACACGCACAGGCCATGGCGTCGCAGCAGCCTGTCAAACTGCAGGTGCAAATGGCAGTCATCGTCCGTCCCCCATGGTGGCCAGGCCGGGGTGACAGGTGCCTGCCGCACACCCACTGACAGCTTAACTCAGCATTCCTGTTCTGACCTTTTCAATTGTTGCCCTCTTGAGGAAGCTGCCACAACGTGACAGTCACTGAGAGGCCAAGCTCAAGGCAGGATCCTGGACCCCAAATGAAATCAAAGGAGGCATTTCATCAGGCTGTCAGTTGAAATAAATCAGTGGGTCAGGGAGCCTTGGGAAGCAGACAGGGGACGAACATGAGACTCAGGACCTTTTCAGCCCCTCATGGTACTCTCCAGGGTGAGGCAGAGGCCTCTGCTAGCCTTCCTGCCTTTATGTCTGGTCCCCAGCCCATCCTCAGCTCAGTGCCCTCTGGCCCTGTGTGGGTGTTTGGTGTTAGTGTGACTTCTGTTGAGTGCTGGTCTTTGCATGGTGAATAAATCCCATGGCCAGAGCACCTAGAAAAGCTGGCAGGGTGAGCACAGACTCAGTTTCTCCACTGTGGTGGCTCAGGCTGGCATCTCCTACACAGGGCCCGAGGGCACTGAGCAAGCCTCTTCCCAACCCCCGCCTGGCCTGAGAGTGTGAGGTCCCTAGCCCCCATCAAGGCCAGGCAGGTCCTCCCTCAGCTCTAAGGCTGGGGCACGGGGTGACACTGGGCTTTCTGCAAGCCCCTCTGTCCACTTTCCCGGGTTCAGTCCACCCCTCCCTTGAGGCCTCACTCCCAGGAGTCTGCCCCTTGCCCCTTCCCTGATTCACTGGCCCCCTGGATTCACACAGCCCTTGGTCTGTCCCTCTCATTAGTCACTTGTCACTTTGTACCTGCCATGACTTTGCCTTGGCTGTGTCACCATTTATTTTTACCATTCAGTACTTTGATATTTTCTCGGACTTTGTGAAGGAAATTTCCAAACCTACAGCAAAGTGGAAACACCAGTACAAGAAACAGCCCCATCTCTACTACCTGGGTTTTACAGTTCATATTTAATATCTGACCATATTTCATTATAATTTTGTCTATCTAATGCTTTCTCTCTGTCTTGCAAACACCCATCTATGCCCACACACAAATACAGACACAATGCATCTTAATTTTTTGTGCGCTTCAAACCAGTTACAGGCATCAGGCTACCTCATCCCCAAAACCCATCATTCTGTATGTATTTCACTGTTTACACCGATATTTGTTAAGAGTTCTCTTTTTTAAATTGCAGCAAACTTTAGTGTATCATTTGATGACTTCTGGTAAATGCACATCTCAGGAAGACAAAGAGTTTACCACTGACCCCAGAAAACCCCTCAGATCACTTGCCAGGCGATCCTTGCCCCCCTCCACCCATCCTGAAGGCAACTGCCCTTCTCAGTTTTTCTCCCATAGGCTAGTTTGCTGCTTTAAAACATCCTCTCGGTGGACTCATGTGGTACGAACACCGTGTTTGAATATCATGCTTGCTCTGGTACTCTTGGCACGGTGGTTTGGAGATTCATCCTTCCTGTGTGTGTGCTGGCTGGACTTGGAGTTTTGTGTCAGGGAGGAAGGCTGGAGGGGGCACGCTGTCATTCTTTTTTCTGTCTGTGACTGGCCCAGAGCGAGTCCGTGGTGGCACGTAGCAGGACCCAGGACAGAGGAGGGCTCTCCTCAGAGATCCAGTGAGCACGGCTGCACTGTGTGCAGAGGGCAGGGTGGGCTGTGTGGGGCAGGAGCCCCCAGAGGGGGAAGGCAGGACCCACGGTGCTGGGCAGAGACACCTTTGCCACCAACGTGGGTAGCTGCTATCCATCTACCATGATCAAGCTCCCCTTTCATCCCATCCTCTGTCTGCCCGAGATAACTACCATAGACAGTTCATCGTATGTCTATACAGAGCTATCTAAATATGCTTTCCAAGGATGTTTTTACATGAATGGGGTCATGCAGTATGTAACATTCCCCAACCATCAGCACATATTCCATTCTACAGATGGAGGAAGTTTATTTCACTAGTCTCCCTGGTCAATATTCTGGTTGTTCCTAACGTGGCTACAGCAGGCTGTGAACACCGTGAGGCTCACTCTGTGGGCATGGGTCAGGATTCCCTGGGTCAATCCCACAAGTAGGATTGCAGCATGAAGAGGACACACAGGATAAGTATTGGTCAGTAGAGTCGGATTTCTCCCAAAGAGCCTGTGCTGAACAGCAGGGGGTATTCCCAGAGCCTGACCCTCCCCAGGGCAGTCACGTCCACTTGTGTTACCTTGTCAGTCACATGGTCAGTGGGTTGCCCTTCCTCACTGCTGGTTTCCTCCTGGCCTCCTTGGGGAGCTCCTCTCTCTGGAGCCCTGGGCGGCCCACTGTACAACTTCTTCTCCAGAAAGAAAATTCTCCATCCAGAAGGACCAGTCTCCCTTCCAGGGGATTTGGGTCCTCATGCCACCCAACCGCTGCGATGCAATGGCCCCTTGTGTTGGAAATGCAGCTCCCTCAAGCTGATGTTAGTCTGTGCTTCATTTTCATCCAGTGGTGGTTACTGTTTGAGGAATTGGGTGGGGGGTCTTGGAGCAGAAGGCGCAGTTACTGGACAGAGCAAAATCCTTTAACTCCACATCTCTTCTGCTCAAAAATCTGAGCCCATCACCATGCTTTCCACTTACAGAGTTTTGCCAAAGTGACAGGACCCTCTGAGAGCAGCAGTGCCTGGGGACACAGATGGCACTGCTACAGAGGAGTGATGATTGAGGAGGGCCCCGAGGGCTACAGTGCACACCTCATGGGAAGGGGGCATGTGGGCAGAAGGACAGTGTGCAAGATTCCCGAGGAGTGCAGGCTCTGTGAGATCCCCGGCTGTCAGGCAGCCTTGCCCTCAGCGGCCGCCCTATATCCTGCGCAAACTGGTGATAGCTGCTCAGAACTAAGAGAAGAGCAGAAGTGGGACTTGCCTTGGGCACATGAGGCCAGATCCTAGCCCTGTACCTGCCAGGGCTCCAGGGAAAGCCACCTGCCCTCTCTTAGCCTCAGCTTCCTTCTGTGTAATTTAGGGCATAATGCCTAGTGCGGGCATGTTGGGAGGTGAGGGAAAGTATAGATCAGCCCATAGAATATGCTGTTCGTGGGGAGTGTTATTTTGGATGAACACCGGCATTACACACCTTGGCCTGGCACAGATTTGCCCACTTCTGGTTCCTTCTGCCTGTTTGCTAGTGGCAGGAAGAGTCTACTTGCTGTTTTGGCCTCCTCTGGAGCCTGATCTCACCTGCTGCCACACACAGCCCGCTGAATTTTCCCTTCTCTGCCTGTATCTAATAACAATGTGGGCTATGCATTTACTGTTGTCTTGCAAGGAAATACTTTTTTGCAATAAAAAATCCTGGGATAATGTGTAAATGCTACTTCTGTGAGACTGAGGGGCAGCAGCTGTGTTCAGGGTGGCCTTAGCTGGGCTGGCTAATGGTTTCAGGGGAGATAACCCCAACTGCTTGTTTCAGGCCAATTACGGAGCGCTGTGTCATGGCTGGCAGGGTGAGCAGTGAGTAGGCAGCCTAGCGCAATCGAATTCAAAGCAGCATTGTGGTACTGGCTACTGTATGTGGGAAAGGACGTGTTCCTTAGGGATATGAAGTCTACCCGGAGTAGACTACATGCAGATTTCTTTGCATAGGCCAACAGCTGGACTTTTCTGTCCTCTATCAAGTCCTCAGTACTCTCATCTTGCTTCCATGTGGTTCATGCTCCTTTAAGGCAGAGACGCTGGTGTCAGGAGCCTTCAGAGGCCAAGCAGGTACCATGAGCTGAAACAGTGAGTCAGGGAAAGCCAAGGATGATGTGCTGCAGTGTAATGGAGAAAAGGCAGCCACTGGCGCCAGGGAGATGCTCCCTTGTGAGCAGGACTGTGGCCCCTGGCTAAGCCAATTGTTGCCTTGCAGAATTGTAAACCCACTGATGCCAGGTGTTCCCATATTCCAAAAATCCAGTAATCTGGATTTTTAGGGAAACTATGTAGACTTTGAGTGCTGACTTCCATTTTTAGAAAATACTTGAAAGACAAACATACCATGTCAGGAGGTCTGCAAAATATACAGAGTAAGAATCTGTTTTCTTTAAAGCAGAAAATTTTCAAACTTTCCCTCAATCAGTGGGAGATGCAGTAAGAACTGAAGTAGGAGAAATCAGGACAGCCATATCCAAGGTTGCACTGGAATTCTGAGAAATTGTTCCAATAACTCATTGACCTAAGGCAAATCAAGCTTTAGGAACTGGAATGACCTATGCTGGGAAAGGTACAGAGGAGGATGCTAATGACATTGCGCTTGCAGCTGAAGACCTGCCTGTTATCCTGGCTAAATCCTTACTAGGATTTATCCCTCCTGGCTAGAGCCTATCTACTAACTATCCTCTCTGTCCCCTGCTGTTTACCTCCAGCACCAGGAAGCACCAGGGGCATATAGCAGCCTGGTGAAGGTCTAATATCTCAGTGTCTCCACACTGAGAGAGGAAGTGTTTGCTGAACCCCAGGTGGATTAGTAATGTCCATGAAGCTTCAGGAGGAGGCAGTGGAGATGTAATCATCTGTAAACTTCCAGAACCACAGTTGAGACTGGATTTCTCTTTCCCTGGCAAATTCTTCTGCACAGGGTCCTGGGCTCCTTGCTTGCCACGCCTTAGTCCAGGTCCTACTCCTGGGATCTCCAGCCTGCACAGAGGAGGAGAGGCAGGATGAGAAAACCCTAAGCATCAGAAAGTCACACAGGCACCAGGCCTGGGTAACCAGCTCAGGCATGGGACAGGGCTGTCTCCAGGCTTGTGGTCCTGGCTCTTCTCTCATTCATGTGGGAGACCCCATGGAGAGCATTGCCTGTACCCCTCAGGGAGTACTTGGGCATTTCAGGGTTTGAAAACCAGGACTAGCATTGCCCCCATGGAGGAGATGAAGCTGGATGCCTTCATGGGCTCCGTGGGTCAGGGATGGATGTGAGGGGACCCTGAGTGTTCAAGTCCCCTCAGCACTCCGAGAGGACTCTCAGTGACACTGGGTGAGGATCTGGCCCTGGAGTGTCACACATGTTGGTTTGAACATAGTTGCTTCCTCAGGAGGAGACCCTGGGAATAATATTCTGGGGTGACCTGCTATAACTAGCAGATAAGAGGGGAGGCAGCCCTAAGTTCTGCCTCACACAGACCTTCAAATGTTGCCTTTGCAGAAGAATATGCTGTGACATTTTATGATACTGCCTTAGATCTATACACAAAGGATGAAATTGTTTGCAGATACAAGTTGGAATTCAAAGCAGCATTTTCTACGGGTAAGTAGCCCCAATGTTGCCTCCAAGTGACAAATCCCCCACTTCAGGCTGCCTTCCCCTCAGCCAGCCAGGCCTTCAGAGCCCTTGCTGACCATGCACTGTGAACATTGTGAGGATAGACCCATGTGGACAAGGGGAAGGAGGGATCTGACTGAGAATTTGGGAAGTCATCAACCCCAAAACACAAGAGCCTCTTGGAGCAGGGCTTTCCCCCTACTGAGAATGGCTCTGGGTGCGGGGTGTGCCCCAGAGCTGCTCTCCCCTCCCTTGGCTCAGCACTCACTTGTTTTGAGTGACAAGGACCCAAATCCATGGAGATTGCTGGTGGAAACAGAGGCAGCCCTGGGGCTCTGAGCATGGGCCAGGTGCACTGGTAGTTTCCCCGGAGGGTACATCACCTGGGACGGAGAGAGGCTGCCAGCTGCCAGGCCCGGACCCTGGAATCCTGGCACAGGCGTATGTCACATGTGTGACCTTCACCAAATGAGGAATCTATTCTCAGCCTCTCTTTTCTCTGCCATAAAATGAGGCCAATATGGTAGCTGAACTAACTAAGCCATGTTGCCTATGTAAACCAACGTTTGGGAAACAGGTTCAGGCGTACCTCTGTAGGGTCGAATGGCTTGAGGAAGTACACAGGTGGACAGGCAGATATGCCCTTAGTGCTGAAGTGGGTGTGATTCTCCCCAGAGATCTGGGGGGCAGGAAGACTTGCTGTGTCGTCCTTTGCTTTCCCATTTAGCCCCCTGATGCCATCATTTGACCTGATTATAGTATGTTCAGTGACATCCTCCTCCAATCAATCCTTAGCAAATGCTCTCCCCTGGGGTATCTCTAGACTCTCTTCTTTCCTGTGGGCACACAGAACAAGATAGGGCCCTGCTGTGGCCACATTCCCACAGCTGCAGTGTGTAGATGGCCTCAGGGGATTAGATTTTCCTCACTCAGTACTTTCTCAGGAGTGGCTTAAGGACTGAGGAAGCCTTTATTTGGAAAACAATGTTCATGGAGCCCTTACTGTACCAAGTAATGCGCTAAGCGCCTTGCATATACCATGTCCCTAATTTCTTAAAACAGACCTATTGTTATTTCTTAGTATAGCTCTGGGATGAGGCAGAGGGGTAATAATGAATTTGCCCAAGGTCTGGAGCCACTGTAGAAAGAGCTGGAAAGCAGACAGAGGCGATCTTATTGCCTAGTCTGGGCCTTGCCTTGCTCAGGTGACATTTTTTTTTATATAATTTTTTATTTTTTATAAACATATATTTTTATCCCCAGGGGTACAGGTCTGTGAATCACCAGGTTTACACACTTCACAGCACTCACCAAAGCACATACCCTCCCCAATGTCCATAATCCCACCCCCTTCTCCCAAAACCCCTCCCCCCAGCAACCCTCAGTTTGTTTTGTGAGATAAAGAGTCACTTATGGTTTGTCTCCCTCCCAATCCCATTTTCTTTCATTTATTCTTCTCGTACCCACTTAAGCCCCCATGTTGCATCACCACTTCCTCATATCAGGGAGATCATATGATAGTTGTCTTTCTCTGCTTGACTTATTTCGCTAAGCATGATACGCTCTAGTTCCATCCATGTTGTCGCAAATGGCAAGATTTCATTTCTTTTGATGGCTGCATAGTATTCCATTGTGTATATATACCACATCTTCTTGATCCATTCATCTGTTGATGGACATCTAGGTTCTTTCCATAGTTTGGCTATTGTGGACATTGCTGCTATAAACATTCGGGTGCATGTGTCCCTTTGGATCACTACATTTGTATCTTTAGGGTAAATACCCAATAGTGCAATTGCTGGGTCATAGGGCAGTTCTATTTTCAACATTTTGAGGAACCTCCATGCTGTTTTCCAGAGTGGCTGCACCAGCTTGCATTCCCACCAACAGTGTAGGAGGGTTCCCCTTTCTCCGCATCCTCGCCAGCATCTGTCATTTCCTGACTTGTTGATTTTAGCCATTCTGACTGGTGTGAGGTGATATCTCATTGTGGTTTTGATTTGTATTTCCCTGATGCCGAGTGATATGGAGCACTTTTTCATGTGTCTGTTGGCCATCTGGATGTCTTCTTTGCAGAAATGTCTGTTCATGTCCTCTGCCCATTTCTTGATTGGATTATTTGTTCTTTGGGTGTTGAGTTTGCTAAGTTCTTTATAGATTCTGGACACTAGTCCTTTATCTGATATGTCGTTTGCAAATATCTTCTCCCATTCTGTCAGTTGTCTTTTGATTTTGTTAACTGTTTCCTTTGCTGTGCAAAAGCTTTTGATCTTGATGAAATCCCAATAGTTCATTTTTGCCCTTGCTTCCCTTGCCTTTGGCGTTGTTCCTAGGAAGATGTTGCTGCGGCAGAGGTCGAAGAGGTTGCTGCCTGTGTTCTCCTCAAGGATTTTGATGGATTCCTTTTGCACATTGAGGTCCTTCATCCATTTTGAGTCTATTTTTGTGTGTGGTGTAAGGAAATGGTCCAATTTCATTTTTCTGCATGTGGCTGTCCAATTTTCCCAGCACCATTTATTGAAGAGGCTGTCTTTTTTCCATTGGACATTCTTTCCTGCTTTGTCAAAGATGAGTTGACCATAGAGTTGAGGGTCTATTTCTGGGCTCTCTATTCTGTTCCATTGATCTATGTGTCTGTTTTTGTGCCAGTACCATGCTGTCTTGATGATGACAGCTTTGTAATAGAGCTTGAGGTCCGGAATTGTGATGCCACCAACGTTGGCTATCTTTTTCAATATCCCTTTGGCTATTCGAGGTCTTTTCTGGTTCTATATAAATTTTAGAATTATTTGTTCCATTTATTTGAAAAAGATGGATGGTACTTAGATAAGAATTGCATTAAATGTGTAGATTGCTTTAGGTAGCATAGACATTTTCACAATATTTATTCTTCCAATCCAGGAGCATGGAACATTTTTCCATTTCTTTGTGTCTTCCTCAATTTCTTTCATGAGTACTTTATAGTTTTCTGAGTATAGATTCTGTGTCTCTTTGGTTAGGTTTATTCCTAGGTATCTTATGGTTTTGGATGCAATTGTAAATGGGATTGACTCCTTAATATCTCTTTCTTCTGTCTTGCTGTTGGTGTAGAGAAATGCAACTGATTTCTGTGCATTGATTTTATATCCTGACACTTTACTGAATTCCTGTATAAGTTCTAGCAGTTTTGGAGTGGAGTCTTTTGGGTTTTCCACATAGAGTATCATATCATCTGCGAAGAGTGATAATTTGACTTCTTCTTTGCCGATTTGGATGCCTTTAATTTCCTTTTGTTGTCTGATTGCTGAGGCTAGGACCTCTAGTACTATGTTGAATAGCAGTGGTGATAATGGACATCCCTGCCGTGTTCCTGACCTTAGCGGAAAAGCTTTCAGTTTTTCTCCATTGAGAATGATATTTGCGGTGGGTTTTTCATAGATGGCTTTGATGATATTGAGGTATGTGCCCTCTATCCCTACACTTTGAAGAGTTTTGATCAGGAAGGGATGCTGTACTTTGTCAAATGCTTTTTCAGCATCTATTGAGAGTATCATATGGTTCTTGTTCTTTCTTTTATTGATGTGTTGTATCACATTGACTGATTTGCGGATGTTGAACCAACCTTGCAGCCCTGGAATAAATCCCACTTGGTCGTGGTGAATAATCTTTTTAATGTACTGTTGAATCCTATTGGCTAGTATTTTGTTGAGTATTTTCGCATCTGTGTTCATCAAGGATATTGGTCTATAGCTCTCTTTTTTGGTGGGATCCTTGCCTGGTTTTGGGATCAAGGTGATGCTGGCCTCATAAAATGAGTTTGGAAGTTTTCCTTCCATTTCTATTTTTTGGAACAGTTTTAGGAGAATAGGAATTAGTTCTTCTTTAAATGTTTGGTAGAATTCCCCCGGGAAGCCGTCTGGCCCTGGGCTTTTGTTTGTTTGGAGATTTTTAATGACTGTTTCAATCTCCTTACTGGTTATGGGTCTGTTCAGGCTTTCTATTTCTTCCTCGTTCAGTTGTGGTAGTTTATATGTTTCTAGGAATGCATCCATTTCTTCCAGATTGTCAAATTTATTGCCTTAGAGTTGCTCATAGTATGTTCTTATAATAATTTGTATTTCTTTGGTGTTAGTTGTGATCTCTCCTCTTTCATTCATGATTTTATTTATTTGGGTCCTTTCTCTTTTCTTTTTGATAAGTCGGGCCAGGGGTTTATCAATTTTATTAATTCTTTCAAAGAACCAGCTCCTAGTTTCGTTGATTTGTTCTATTGTTTTTTTGGTTTCTATTTCATTGATTTCTGCTCTGATCTTTATGATTTCTCTTCTCCTGCTGGGCTTAGGGTTTCTTTCTTGTTCTTTCTCCAGCTCCTTTAGGTGTAGGGTTAGGTTGTGTACCTGAGACCTTTCTTGTTTCTTGAGAAAGGCTTGTACCGCTATATATTTTCCTCTCAGGACTGCCTTTGTTGTGTCCCACAGATTTTGAACCGTTGTATTTTCATTATCATTTGTTTCCATGATTTTTTTCAATTCTTCTTTAATTTCCCGGTTGACCCATTCATTCTTTAGAAGGATGCTGTTTAGTCTCCATGTATTTGGGTTCTTTCCAAACTTCCTTTTGTGGTTGAGTTCTAGCTTTAGAGCATTGTCGTCTGAAAATATGCAGGGAATAATCCCAATCTTTTGATACCGGTTGAGTCCTGATTTAGGACCGAGGATGTGATCTATTCTGGAGAATGTTCCATGTGCACTAGAGAAGAATGTGTATTCTGTTGCTTTGGGATGAAATGTTCTGAATATATCTGTGATGTCCATCTGGTCCAGTGTGTCATTTAAGGCCTTTATTTCCTTGCTGATCTTTTGCTTGGATGATCTGTCCATTTCAGTGAGGGGAGTGTTAAAGTCCCCTACTATTATTGTATGATTGTTGATGTGTTTCTTTGATTTTGTTATTAATTGGTTTATATAGTTGGCTGCTCCCACGTTGGGGGCATAGATATTTAAAATTGTTAAATCTTCTTGTTGGACAGACCCTTTGAGTATGATATAGTGTCCTTCCTCATCTCTTATTATAGTCTTTGGCTTAAAATCTAATTGATCTGATATAAGGATTGCCACTCCTGCTTTCTTCTGATGTCCATTAGCATGGTAAATTCTTTTCCACCCCCTCACTTTAAATCTGGAGGTATCTTCGGGCTTAAAATGTGTTTCTTGGAGGCAACATATAGATGGGTTTTGTTTTTTTATCCATTCTGATACCCTGTGTCTTTTGACAGGGGCATTTAGCCCATTCACATTCAGGGTAACTATTGAGAGATATGAACTTAGTGCCATTGTATTGCCTGTAAGGTGACTGTTACTGTATATGGTCTCTGTTCCTTTCTGATCTACCACTTGTAGGCTCTCTCTTTGCTTAGAGGACCCCTTTCAATATTTCCTGTAGAGCTGGTTTGGTATTTGCAAATTCTTTCAGTTGTTGTTTGTCCTGGAAGCTTTTAATCTCTCCTTCTATTTTCAATGATAGCCTAGCTGGATATAGTATTCTTGGCTGCATGTTTTTCTCGTTTAGTGCTCTGAAAATATCATGCCAGCTCTTTCTGGCCTGCCAGGTCTCTGTGGATAAGTCAGCTGCCAATCTAATATTTTTACCATTGTATGTTACAGACTTCTTTTCCCGGGCTGCTTTCAGGATTTTCTCTTTGTCATTGAGACTTGTAAATTTTACTATTAGGTGACGGGGTGTGGGCCTATTCTTATTGATTTTGAGGGGCATTCTCTGAACCTCCTGAATTTTGATGCTCGTTCCCTTTGCCATATTGGGGAAATTCTCCCCAATAATTCTCTCCAGTATACCTTCTGCTCCCCTCTCACTTTCTTCTTCTTCTGGAATCCCAATTATTCTAATGTTGTTTCGTCTTATGGTGTCACTTATCTCTCGAATTCTCCCCTCGTGGTCCAGTAGCTGTTTGTCCCTCTTTTGCTCAGCTTCTTTATTCTCTGTCATTTGGTCTTCTATATCACTAATTCTTTCTTCTGCCTCATTTATCCTAGCAGTGAGAGCCTCCATTTTTGATTGCACCTCATTAATAGCTTTTTTGATTTCACCTTGGTTAGATTTTAGTTCTTTTATTTCTCCAGAAAGGGCTTTTATATCTCTCGAGAGGGTTTCTCTAATATCTTCCATGCCTTTTTCGAGCCCGGCTAGAACCTTGAGAATTGTCATTCTGAACTCTAGATCTGACATATTACCGATGTCTGTATTGATTAGGTCCCTAGCCTTCGGTACTGCCTCTTGTTCTTTTTTTTGTGTTGAATTTTTACATCTTGTCATTTTGTCCAGATAAGACCAAATGAAGGGGCAAGTAAAATACTAAAAGGGTGGCAACAACCCCAGGAAAATATGCTTTAACCAAATTAGAAGAGATCCAAAATCGTGAGTGGGGAGAAAGGGGATAAAAAGAGGTTCAAAAAGGAAGAAAGAAAAAAATAAAAAACAAAAAGAAAAGAAAAAAAAAAGAAAAGAAAAGAATTTTTTAAAAAAAGAATACACCTAAGAAAAATGTAAAAAAGAAAAAATATATATATTAGATAAACTAGTATAAAATCGTTAAAAAAGAAAAAGGTAACAGTTAAAAAAAAATTTTACCCGAAGGCGAGAAAAAGAAAAAAATGAAAAAGAAAAAATTAAATTAACTGCAAGACTAAAAAAAAATCACAGGAAAAAAGCCATGAGTTCTGTGCTTGGCTTTCTCCTCCTCTGGAATTCTGCTGCTCTCCTTGGTATTGAAACCGCACTCCTTGGTAGGTGAACTTGGTCTTGGCTGGATTTCTTGTTGATCTTCTGGGGGAGGGGCCTGTTGTAGTGATTCTCAAGTGTCTTTGCCCCAGGCGGAATTACACCGCCCTTACCCGGGGCCGGGGTTTGCTTTCAGGAGCTTTTGTTCCCTGAGCGCTTTCCGTAGAGTTCCAGAGGACGGGAATACAAATGGCGGCCTCCTGGTCTCCGGCCCGGAGGAGCCGAGAGCCCAGGGCCGCACTCCTCAGTGCGCGCTCAGAGAACAGCACCCAGTTACTCCCGTCTGCCTGACCTCCGGCCGCGCTCCGAGCTCACCGAGCCTACGACCGGTTCAAGGTAACACGGAGCTGCGAGCTTACTGTCGGCTCTGTCTCTGTAGCCGGCTTTCCCGTTCCAATACCCGCAAGCTCTGCGACACTCAGACACCCCCGATCCTTCTGTGACCCTGCGGGACCTGAGGCCACGCTGACCCCGCGTGGGCTTCGCCCCGGTTTAGCCTCTGGAGCGATGTCCCTCAGCGGAACAGACTTTTAAAAGTCCTGATTTTGTGCGCGGTTGCTCCGCCGCTTGCCGGGAGCCGGCCCCTCCCCCCGGGGTCTATCTTCCCGTCGCTTTGGATTCACTTCTCCGCCGGTCCTACCTTTCAGAAAGTGGTTGTTTTTCTGTTTCCAGAATTGCTGTTTTTCTTCTCTTCGATCTGCCGATGGATTTTCAGGTGTTTGCAATCTTTAGATAAGCTATCTAGCTGATCTCCGGCTAGCTGAAGCAGTCTCAGCTTGCTACTTCTCCGCCATCTTCGGTATTCGTCCTTTCTGATGGAGGCATAATACTCCATAGTGTAGATGGACCACATCTTCCTTATCCATTTGTCCTTTGAAGGGCATCTTGGTCCTTTCCACAGTTTGGCGACCGTGGCCATTGCTGCTATAAACATTGGGGTACAGATGGCCCTTCTTTTCACTACATCTGTATCTTTGGGGTAAATACCCAGGAGTGCAATTGCAGGGTCATAGGGAAGCTCTATTTTTAATTTCTTGAGGAATCTCCACACTGTTCTCCAAAGTGGCTGCACCAACTTGCATTCCCACCAACAGTGTAAGAGGGTTCCCCTTTCTCCGCATCCTCTCCAACACACGCTGTTTCCTGTCTTGCTAATTTTGTCCATTCTAACTGGTGTAAGGTGGTATCTCAATGTGGTTTTAATTTGAATCTCCCTAAGGGCTAGTGATGATGAACATTTTTTCATGTGTCTGATAGCCATTTGTATGTCTTCATTGGAGAAGAGTCTGTTCATATCTTCTGCCCATTTTTTTATATGATTGTCTGTTTTTTGTGTGTTGAGTTTGAAGAGTCCTTTATAGATCCTGGATATCAGCCTTTTGTCTGTACTGTCATTTGCAAATATCTTCTCCCATTCCGTGGGTTGCCTCTTTGTTTAATTGACTGTTTCCTTTGCTGTACAGAAGCTTTTGATCTTGGGACTTCGTCAAGATCTTCTGCCCATTTTTTGATGTGATTATCTATGTTTTGAATGTTGAGTTTGAGGAGTTCTTTATAGATCTTAGATATCAGACCTTTGTTTGTAGCACCATTTGCAAATATCTTCTCCCATTCCATGGGGTGCCTGTTTGTTTTGTTCACTGTTTTCTTTGATGTGCAGAAGTTTGTTATCTTGATGAACTCCCAAAAGTTCATTTTCGCTTTTTTTCCTTCTGTCTTTTTAGACAAGTCATGAAAGAAGTTGCTGTGGCCGATTTCTTTATAGATTTTAGATAGTAGCCCTTTTTCTGATATTTCACTTGCAAATATCTTCTCCTTATCATTGGTTGACTGTTTCCTTTGCTGTGCAAAGGCTTTTTATCTTGATAAAATACCAGGAGTTCACATTTGTCCTTGCTTTCCTTGCCTTTGCAATGTATCTAGGAAGATGTTACTGGAGCTGAGGTTGAAAATGTTGTTGCCTGTGTTCTCCTGAAGGATTTTAATGGATTCCTGTCTCACATTGAGGTTTTTCATCCATTTGGAGTCTGTTTTTTTTGTGTGTGGTGTAAGGAAGTGGTTCAGTTTCATTCTTCTGTATGTGGCTGTCCAATTTTCCCAACACCATTTGTTGAAGAGACTTCTTTTTTCTCCTGGACATTCTATCCTGCTTTGTCAAAGATTAGTTGACTGTAGAGGGTTCATTTCTGGGCTCTCTATTCTGTTCCATTGATCTATGTGTCTGCTTTTGTGCCAGTACCATACTGTCTTGATGATGACAGTTTTGTAATAGAGCTTGAAGTCTGGAATTGTGATGCTGCCAACTTTGGCTTTCTTTTTCAACATTCCTTGGGCTATTTGAGGTCTTTTGTGTTCCATATAAATTTAGAATTATTTGTTCCAGTTCTTTGAAAAAAGTTGATGGTGTTTTGATAGGGATTGTATTAAATGTGTAGATTGCTCTATGTAGCATAGACATTTTCACAATATTTGTTCTTCCAATCCATGAGCATGGAACATTTTTTCCATTATTTTGTGTCTTCCTCAATTTCTTGCATGAGTACTTTATAGTTTTCTGAGTACAGATATTTTGCCTTCTTGGTCAGATTTATTTCTAGTATCTTATGGCTTTGGGTGTAATTGCAAATGCACCCAGTTCCTTAATTGCTCTTTCTTCTGTCTTGTCATCAGTGTATAGAAATGCAACTGATTTCTGTGTATTGATTTTATATCCTGACACTGTAGTGAATTCCTGTATGAGGTCTAGCAGTTTTGGAGTGGAGTCTTTTGGATTTTTCATATAAAGTATCATATCATTGGCAAAGAGTGAGAGTTTGACGTTGGTTCGGATACCTTTTATTTCTTATTGCTGTCTGATTGCTAAGGCTAGGACTTCTGGTACTATATTAATAGCAGTGGTGATAGTGGACAGCCCTGCCATAGCTCCTGAACTTAGGGCAAAAGCTCTCAGTTTTTCCCCATTGAGAATGATATTCACTGTGGTTTATTCATAGATGACTTTTATGATATTGTGGTATGTCCCTCTATCCCTACACTGTGAAGAGTTCTGATCAATAAAAAATCCTGTAATGTGTCAAATGCTTTTTCAACATCTGTTGAGAATCTCATATGGTCCTTGTTCTTTTTTTATTAATGTATTGTATCACATTGATTGATTTGCTGGTGTTAAAACACATTGCATCCCTGTAATAAATCCCACTTGGTCATGGCGAATAATCCTTTTAATGTACTGTTGGATCCTATTGGCTAGTATTTTGGTGAGAATTTTTGCATCCATGTTCATCAGGGATATTGGTCTGTAATTCTTCTTTTTGGTGGGGTCTTGTCTGGTTTGGTGAATCAAAGGAATGCTGGCCTCATAAAATGAATTTGGAAGTTTTACTTCCATTTCTATTTTTTGGAACCATTTCAGGAGAATAGGTACTAATTCTTCTTTAAATGTTTGGTAGAATTCCCCTGGGAAAGCTGCCTGGCCCTGGGCTCTTCGTTGTTGGGAGATTTTTGATGACTGCTTCAATCTCCTTACTGGTTATGGGTCTGTTCAGGTTTTCTTTCTTCCTGGTTCAGTTGTAGTTTATACATCTCTACGAATGCATCCATTTCTTCCAGATTGTCAAATTTGCTGGTGCATAGTTGCTCATAATATGCACTTATAATTGTTTGTATTTCTTTGGTGTTGGTTGTGATCTCTCCTCTGTCATTCATGATTTTATTAATTTGGATCCTTTTTCTTTTCTTTTTAATAAGCCTGGCCAGGGGATTACCAATCTTATTTATTCTTTCAAAGAACCAGCTCCTAGTTTCATTGATCTGTTCTACTGTTCTTTGGTTTCTTTTTCATTGATTTTTGCTCTGATCTTTATTATTTCTCTTTTCCCATGGGGTTTAGGCTTTATTTGATGTTTTTTCTCCAGCTTCATTAGGTGTAGGATTAGGTTGTATACTTGAGGCTTTCATGTTTCTTGAGAAAGTCTTGTATTGCTATATACTCTGCACAGGACCGCCTTTGCTGCATCCCAAAGATTTTGAACAGCTGTGTTTTCATTTTCATTTGTTTCCATGCATTTTTAAAATTCTTCCTTAATTTCCTGGTTGATCCATTCACTCTTAAGAAGGATGCTCTTTAGCCTCCATGTATTTGAGTTCCTTCCAACTTTCCTCTTGTGGTTGAGTTCTAGCTCCAAAGCACTGTGGTCTGAAAATATGTAGGGAATGATCCCAATCTTTTGGTACCAGCTGAGACCTGATTTGTGACCCAGGATGTGATCTCTTCTGGATAATGTTCCATGTGCACTGGAGAAGAATGTGTAGTCTGTTGCCTAGGGATGGAATGTTCTGGAGAGATCCTTGGTGTCCATCTGGTCCAGTGTGTCATTTAAAGCCTTTATTTCCTTGTTGATCTTTTGCTTAGATGATCTGTCCATTTCAGTGAAGGGGACATTAAATATCATTGTATTATTGTCTATGTGTTTCTTTGATTTTGTTATTTATTGGTCTATATAGTTGTCTGCTCCCATGTTAGGGGCATAGATATTTAAAATTGTTAGATCTTCTTGTTGGACAGAGCCTTTAAGTATGATATAGTGTCCTTCCTCATCTCTTATTATAGTCTTTGGCTTAAAATCTAATTTGTCTAATAGAGGGTTTGCCACCCCAGCTTTCTTTTGATGTCCTTTGGCATGGTAAATTGTTTTCCACCCCCTCACTTTAAATCTGGAGGAGTTTTTCAGTCCCAAATGAGTTTCTTGCAGACAGCATATCAATGTGTCTTATTTTTTTTTTATACATTCTGATACCCTGTCTTTTGATTGGGTATTTAGCCCATTTATATTCAGGGTAACTATTGAAAGATATGTATTTAGTGCCATTGTGTTGCCTATAAGGTGACTGTTACTGTTAATTGTCTCTGTTCCTTTCCAGTCTGTTTACTTTTAGGCTCTCTCTTTGCTTGGAAGACCCCTTTCAGTATTTACTGTAGGGCTGGTTTGGTGCTTGCAAATTCTTTTAGATTTTGTTTGTCCTGGAAACTTTCTATTTCTCCTTCTATTTTCAATGACAGCCTAGTTGGATATAGTATTCTTGGCTGCATATTTTTCCCATTTAGTGCTCTGAATATATCATGCCAGTCCTTTCTGGTCTGCCAGGTCTCTGTGGTTAGGTCTGCTGCCAATATAATATTTCTACTATTATATGTTACAGACCTCTTGTCCTGAGCTTCTTTCAGGATTTTCTCTTTGTCTCTGAGACTTGTAAATTTTATTATTAGATGACAGGGTGTAGACCTATTTTTACTGATTTTGAGGGGAGTTCTCTGTGCCTCCTGGAATTTGATGCTCGTTTCCTTCCCCAAATTAGGGTAGTTCTGTGTTATAATTTGCTCCAATATGCCTTCTGCCCCCTCTTCTTCTTCTTATAGGATCCCAATTATTCTAATATTGTTTCATTTTATGGCATCACTTATCTCTCGAATTCTCCCTTTGTGGTCCAGTAGTTGTTTATCTGTCTTTTTCTCACCTTCCTTATTCTCATCATTTGGTCTTCTACATCACTAATTCTCTCTTCTGCCTCATTTATCCTAGCCACCATAGCCTCCATTTTTTATTGTACCTCATTAATTGCTTTTTTAAAAATTTCAACTTGGTTAGATTTTAGTTCCTTTATTTCTCCAGAAAGGGTCTTATTTTTCCAAAAAGGTATTCTCTAGTATCTTCCATGCCTCTTTTGAGCCCAGCAAAAACCCCTTTCTCCACATCCAGCTAGCACCTTGATAATCATCATTCTGAACTCTAGTTCTGACATCTTACTAGTGCCCTTATTGATTAAGTCTCTAGCAGTGGATAATGCCTCGGTTTTTTGTTTTTGTTTTTGTTTTTGTTTTGCAGTGAGTTTTTCTGCCTCATCATTTTTTCCAGAGAAGAATAGAAGAATGAGAGAACAAAATGCTACAGAAAAATATACATTAACCAAATTAGAAAATACCAGAATCCAGGGGAAGAAGAAAGGGGAAAAATATGATTAGGCTGGTGAATAGATCAGAGCCACACACATGTTTGGGTGTATTTTGGTCCATTAGAAGAAACTGCCTCCCAAAATTTTAAAGAAAGAAAACCATATATATGTAAAAATAAGAGTAAACACAATGAAGGGGTGGAATATGATTGTAAAGATGAAAATTTAAAAAGATTTTGAAAGGGAATTAATAAGATAAGAAGTTGGTTGAAAAAAATGAAGAAAAAAAAAAGGAGGGAATACAATCAGGATAAGACTTAAAAAAAAAAGCTATATGCTAGATTTAGGGTATATTTTGGTCTGTTAGAAGAAACCATATCCCAAGATTTTAAAGAAAGAAAAACTTATATGTATACAAAAATAAGGTTAAATACAATGAAATAACAGAATGTGACTATAAAAATGAAAGTTTTAAAAGATTTTTAAAAAGGTACCCCTGGGGATAAAAATATATGTTTATAAAAAATAAAAAATTAATAATTCAAAAAAAAGTATTGATAAAATAGTTAAAATAGGAAAGAGAAAAAATTCAAGATTCCATAAATTCTGATTCCATAAATTTTAGGATTATTTGCTCCAGATATAGTGAAATGAAGGGCCATCTGTACCCCAATGTTTATAGCAGCAATGGCCACGGTCGCCAAACTATGGAAAGAACCAAGATGCCCTTCAATGGACGAATGAATAAGGAAGATGTGGTCCATCTACACTATAGAGTATTATGCCTCCATCAGAAAAGACGAATACCCAACTTTTGTAGCAACATGGACGGGACTGGAAGAGATTATGCTGAGTGAAATAAGTCAAGCAGAGAGAGTCAATTATCATATGGTTTCACTTATTTGTGGAGCATAACAAATAGCATGAAGGACATGGGGAGTTAGAGAGGAGAAGGGAGTTGATGGAAATTGGAAGGGGAGGTCAACCATGTGAGACTATGGATGCTGAAAAACAATCTGAGTGTTTTGAAGGGGTGGGGGGTGGGAGGTTGGGGAAACCAGGTGGTGGGTATTAGAGAGGACACGGATTGCATGGAGCACTGGGTGTGATGCAAAAACAATGAATACTGTTCGCTGAAAATAAAGTAAAAAAAGAAATTAAAAAATAAAGTAAAATAAAGGAAAGGTATTGAATTAAAAAAAAAAAAAGACTAATTTTCACCCCTGGGGGCAATATCCTCCTAGAGTAAGAAAAGACATAATTAAGTTATAAGAATTATAAAGAAAGTATAGCTGCAGATAGAGCAGAAATATAAAAGTCAAATATAACCTGAACAACACTATTCCAATATATGTGAATACATGTTCAAATTACTAGAAAAACTTAATACTTAATGACCTTTTTTTTTTTAAAGATTTTATTTATTTGACAGAGAGATCACAAGCAGGCAGAGAGGCAGACAGAGAGTGGGGGGGGAAGCAGGCTCCCCACTGAGCAGAGAGCCGGATTCGGGGCTCAATCCCAGGACCCTGAGATCATGACCAGAGCCGAAGGCAGAGGCTTAACCCACTGAGCCACCCAGGCGCCCCCTTAATGACTTCTAAAAGAAATAGAAGCACTAAATAATCCAGTGTGTGTTGGGTCTGGCTGGCATAACAAAGTACCACAGACTGGATGACTAAACAGAAATTTATTTCTCACAGTTCTGGAGGCTGAAAGTCCAAGATCAAAGTGCCAGTATGGTTGTTTTCTGAAAAGACATTTCTGAAAAAGACATTTTCAGACATTGTCTGAAAAGACAAAAGGCAGCAGGCATCTGCCTTCTTGTTGTATCCTCACTTGGCCTTTTCTCTGTGTCTGCACGGAAGGAGAGCTCTAGTTTCTCTTCCTCTTCTTATGAGGACACCGGATCTGTAGGATGAGACCCCAGCCTTCAGACTTCACTTAACCTTTATCACCTTCTTAAAGTCTCTGTCATCTCCAAAAACAATCACATTGTGGGTTAGGGTTCAAAATATGAATTTGGGGATGGGCGCTACAAGTCTATAACATTCAACAAATATTAATTAAATTATATGGGTAACTTCAAGACTTTCCACAAAGAAAACATGCACAGATGACATCATACCAAATATTCAAGAAGCAGATTGTTGTGATCATATTCAAAGTCTTACCAAGAGAAAAGAAAGTAAAACCACTCCTAGGTGCATTTTATGAGGCCAGTATTATGTGACATTAAAACTAGAAAAAGATAGTACAAAGATAGAAATTGTAGGCCAGCTTCTTTCATAATCACGGGTAATTACAAACTAATGGTAAATTTAATCCAGCAGTGTTTTAGCAATATTTTCATAGCCAAGCTGGTTTTTTTTAAATAAAATGTTAAAGTTGGTTTTATATGCATTAATATAATTAACTACAGTAATAGATAACTGGAGGAAAATACATTTATTCATGACTTGTTGCAAACCAAGACTAGTAGGAAAACACCTAATCTCATAAAGTATGTCTATCAAAAGCCTTCAATATAGATTATTCTTCATGCTGGTGTGTTAGAAGCAATCTCTTTAAAATCAAGAATTCCTCCATCACAGTTTTTAGGCAACATTTAACAGGGGAAGTAGCAAAATGTGTGTATGTGTGTGTGTGTATCTGTAGAGAATATATATATATATATATATATATATATATATATATATTCTAAAACATTACTGAAGAATCACTATATATTATATATAATATGTATATATATATAATATAATACAAATTATATAATATATAGTGATTCTCCAGTAATGTTTTAGAATAAGAGAGCCAGCAACTTGGGTTAATAATTAATACATTAAAACATTTCTCCACAATACCAATAACAGTTCAAAAACTTAGCAAGAGAGATTAAGATCTTCATGGGAAATTTTACACGAAAGGTAACAAAAAGACCTAAATAAATGGAGAAAAAACCAGGCTCTCTGGCATGTGGAGTCCAGATAGCAGATTCAACTCTCTCCAAATGTATCTATATTTTTAACGTTATTGTAATCAAATATTAAGACAGTTTGAGGGAGTGGAGAATTGATGAGCTGATTCTAAAATTTACATGACAGAACAATGGCTATAAAGAAAAATAAGGTGGATGATTTATCCTGTCCCTGCTAGGGCTTGCTGTAGAACTCTGTATGCTAGATTAGTAAGCATTGCCCTGTGTGTATCAGATTTGGCCAGGCTGTCTTCTGATAACAACCCTCTCCCAATCTGATCAACTTAAAAGCACAAACGTTATTTTCCACCCATATTTCTCACTCTCCCACATATATACATCCATCTCAGATTCCCAGGAGGGCACTGAACAGCACAGCTGCTCAGGTACCAGGCTGTTGGGTCCACCTGAATCATACCTAGATTCTTAAAGTTTCTGTCCAGAAGTGGCATGTATACTTCTGTTAACATTTCGCTGGTGGAATCAAGTCCAAGCCTACCATGAATGTGGTAGGGAAGCACAATCCTTCCCTACAAGAGGAAGGGACAGCAAGGAAAAATACAGTCATCCACACTATATAATTTTAAAAAGTGTGGTATTGACACTATCACTATAAACCAGTAGATGGATGCATGGAATGGATAAGAGTGCACAGATCCACATCCACACCTGCATGGGACTTGCAACACATCACAGGTGACATGCAAACCATTCAGAAGAAGATGGAATAGTCAACAAATGGAAAAGGACAGTGCTGGGACATGTTGCTCTATATGTCATAAAACATGAAGTTAGATTCCTGGCATAAATCACACTTCTTATTTAAGATCAATTATATACTTCAATATGAAATAAATCTTCAAAACTTTAATATAAAATGTGTTACAATTTAACAAGGAAGAATTTCTTAAATAGGCTACAAAAGAGGATATAAAACAATACAAATCTTAAACGTTTTCCAAAATGACATGCCAACCCATTAAAATCAAGAACTTCTGGCTTACTAAAAGGCAATAAATAGAGGGGGAAACAAGCCACATTCCAGAAAAGAATAGTTGCAACAATTGATAAAAGATTAGTATGCAGAGACATGTCCGCTAAATAAAATACTTCAATTTATGTTCATCTCTCATGGCAAATATATTCAACTCACACATTCCCTCAGATAATATACTTATTGTGTTTAGTGTTTTCCCCATATTTCCCCAAATACACCATGTGCAGATGCATATGGACCAAAACCCATTTTAATGTCTAATTCTATAAAACTGTCTGCAGTTTTCCTAACAATAGCTTAAGTTCTGAAGATCTGTAGGCAGCAGAGAGAGTCAATTATCATAAGGTTTCACTTATTTGTGGAGCATAACAAATAGCATGGAGGACATGGGGAGTTAGAGAGGAGAAGGGAGTTGAGGGAAATTGGAAGGGGAGGTGAACCATGAGAGACTATGGACTCTGAAAAACAATCTGAGGGTTTTGAAGGGGCAGGGGGTGGGAGGTTGGGTACCAGGTGGTGGGTATTATAGAGGGCACGGATTGCATGGAGCACTGGGTGTGGTGAAAAAATAATGAATACTGTTATGCTGAAAATAAATTTTAAAACATTTTTTAAAAAAGAATAATATCACTTATTTGTGGAGCATAACAAATAGCATGGAGGACAAGGGGAGTTAGAGAGGAGAAGGGAGCTGGGGGAAATTGGAAGGGGAGGTGAACCATGAGAGACTATGAACTCTGAAAAACAATCTGAGGGGTTTGAAGCCGTAGCGGAGTGGGAGGTTGGGGGAACCAGGTGGTAGGTATTAGAGAGGGCACGGATTGCATGGAGCACTGGGTGTGGTGCAAAAATAATGAATACTGTTATGCTGAAAATAAATTTTTAAAAAAGAAAAAAAAAGAATGAAGATCTGTAGGCAAACCTAAGTCCTTGTAAATAAAATACTTCAATTTATGTTAAAAAAAGATTAATATGCAGGCCATATAAGGAAAGATACAGACATAGTGAAAAGAAGGGGCAGGTGTACCCCAGGGTTCATAGCAGCAATGTCCACAGTAGCCAAACTGTGGAAGGAGCTGAGATGCCCTTCAACAGATGAATGGATAAAGAAGATGTGATACAGATACACAATGGAATACTTTTCAGCCATCAGAAACGATGAATACCCAACACTTGCATTGACATGGATGGAACTGGAGGGATTATGTTAAGTGAAGTAAGCCAAGCAGAGAAAGACAATTATCATATGATTTCACTCATATGTGGAACACATGCAATAGCATGGAGGACCATGGGGGAAGAGAGGGAAATCCAAAGGGAAAGAAATCAGAGGGAGATGAACTGTGAGAGACTATGGACCCCAAGAAACAATCTGGAGGTTTCAGAGGGTAGAAGGGAAGGTGATGGGTATCGAGAAGAGCATGTGCTGTGATGAGCATTGGGTATGACACTTAACTAATGATTCACTGAACACTACATCAAAAACTAATTATGTACTATGCAGTGGTTAACTGAACATAAAAAAAATTTTTAATTAAAAAAAAAGAAAAATAAACTAGGTTCTCTCCCAATGCCTCTAAGCTTCTCCCTTTTGTCAGCACTATTTGTGAGACTATAGTCAGAAATCACAGAATTTTTAAGTTAAAAAAAAAAGGAATGCCAAGAACTTGATATGAAAAAGATAAACATCCATATCAGAGAATGAGTAGAGGCAGGAACCAGTGCTTCAGGAAAAACGAATATGCTAATGAGAGATGTATACCAAATCCTAAATATCATTTAAGATATCCTGTGATTTTAAAAACTACTTCAAAAATTCATACATACACAGAGTTTTTAATCACTTCCAATTTTTATGTAATAAGTATTGAAAGATATATTTTAGACTTAGAAGGATTTGGGGGATATATCACTCTTCCTTTGTGCATATAAATATGAAGAAAATAAATTTGTTAATGAGGGGCACCTGGGTGGCTCAGTGGGTTAAAGCCTCTGCCTTTGGCTCAGGTCAGGATCCCAGCATCCTGGGATCAAGTCCCCATCAAGCTCTCTGCTCAGCGGGGTACCTGCTTCCCCTTCTCTCTCTGCCTACCTGCCTATTTGTGATTTCCGTCAAATAAATAAATAAATAAATAAATCTTAAAAAAAAAAAAATCTGTTAACGAATTTCTATATATTTTTCCCATCACAGTCTAAGTGATGGAATCGCCTTTGACTCAAGTTGTCAATGCCTTTATTTTTCCATGAAGCACAGGCAAACCATCTCCATGCACCCTCTCTGCATTTCTGATTCCCAGAACTTATGCACATAGGAAATGGTTCTCTTGTATGTCACTACATTGGGGTGATTTGTTACATAGCAGTACCTAACCAGAATGTCCCTCATTCACAAAGGACTTTGGAATGCTTGCACAAACCTTCTTGACCTTCTAGATCTTTCCATGTCTATGGGTGATGTCAGTGTTCACACCAATGACCTGTACTGTAGTCTCCCAGTTCCTGGACCTCCTTACCTACATGGATGTCCACTTCAGCTGCCTGTTTTCAGTTATCAAAAGGCAGGGTCTTGAGGATTTGAATGGACATCTGGAGGGTTTGGGATAAGGGACAAATGATGGCCCCATCCTAATCCCCACCCAAAGATCCCATGGCTCCACCTGGGGTTATCAACAGGCAGGGTACTGAGCAGAGCTGCAGGTCACAAAGTCACCATGCCAACCCCCCTGCCCATCATAAGGGACATCACAGGGAATTCTGCCTCTGTGGGGCAGGGAAAGAGCCACTCAGGTAGTAGGGCCATCACCCCAGAGACAGCCACTTGCCTCTTCCGCCCCAAGGGCAGATACCAGGTGGAGGCTTTCAGAGAAATTTGGGGCAGTGCTGGAGGGGACAAGACCCCAGGGCACGAGATTTGGGGGGAGACAGTGGATGAGGCAGAAGCCTGTGGTGGTTGGGCATGGCCAGCACTAATTCCACCCCTGCTCCAGTAGAGAGTGGGGTCTCGGGCACAGCTAAGAAAATAGGGAGCAGCAGCATCTGCATCCCAGGCCCTGCACTTTCCCTGTTCCTGCTCCTGTTGCTGCCACCTCCACTGCTGAGCACAGGGAGCTTCCTGCACCACCTCCCAGCTGGGAGATCTTTCCACCACCGCGCCAGGCACTACAGGAACAAAGCTGATCTGAGAAACTGCGATAGTGCCTTTAACATCTTCTTCCTCCTGGACGCGTGAGCAGCTCTCCCACCCTGGCCCTGGATGTCCCTCAGGGCACCTCTGACCTCAGGGCATGAAGTGGTTCAAGGAGATCCCAGCCTCTGGGAAAGGAGAGGTGGAGACAGTCTTAACACCTAAGATAAAACCCCTTTTTCCTGATGTAGAAGGAATGCTCCAAGAATTTATTCCCTGAGAATTTTCTTTTTGGAAAGGAAAAAAAGCCACTGTACGGTTTTTGGGTGACTCTCAGTCCCTCCTCTGACATGGCCAGGATCTGTGCCCTGCATGCCCCTTAAACAGCTGGATGGGCAGGTGATTGTTAGAAGCCCCTTTTCAGCAATTTTTAGAAGCTCACTGGGTTTCAGATTCTTTTTTTTTTTTTTTTAAAGATTTTACTTATTTATTTGACAGACAGAGATCACAAGTAGGCAGAGAGGCAGGCAGAGAGAGAGGAGGAAGCAGGCTCCCTGCTGAGAAGAGAGCCAAATGTGGGGCTCCATCCCAGGAGCCTGGGATCATGACCTGAGCTGAAGGCAGAGGCTTTAACCCACTGAGCCACCCAGGTGCCCCTGGGTTTCAGATTCTGTCTGTGCAGTTTTCTGCTTGTGTTGCTTTTCACCCAAGTAGATTCTATTTTTATTAGACTCCAGAGAGATTCCCTGTTGGTTCTGTTGGACCTTCACTGCTTAGAAAGTTCTTTGCTTTCCTGCCAAGGCTTTTGCTTCCTTCTTCAACCACTTGGAGACCAAATTCCAGAATGTGTTACACTTGCAAAACAGCTAGGTATGACCAGGTGTTATCCTGGGAAGCTGGGCTGTGCATTAGGCACCTTGTGGCCCTCAGAGAAGAAAAGGGGGTAGATCTTCATGCTTGGAGAGACTGGAGTTTTGCTTTGTTTCCATTTCCAACTTGTCTATTGGGTTGACCCCTTCAGTAGTAATAATAATATGACCATCCATAATGTCATCGTTGAAGCACATTTTGATTTCCAAAGCCCATCCACTATACTTCCATCACCCTCAAAACCATCCTAGAATGTAGAGTAAGGAAGAATGTAGGGTAAGGAAGACATTTTGCATTTTCACTCTCCTGGAGAAGCGACAGGATCTAGAGGTTGGATAAAGTAGATCCAAGGCTGGTGGGTGATTCCAAAGACCCCCCTGATCTGCCATCCTGTTACAGTGCCCTTCTTCATGACCCTAGTAGTGTGGGCAAAACCCAGCCCTGGGTTGTATTGGGAAGGATTCTGGGTATAGGTATGGCCTCTGAAATAATAGTAATTAAGCAATTTCTACATGCCTGCGATGAGCTGAACTAAGCCTCCCAAAGCTTAGGGAAGTAGATTCTATTTCTCTATGAGGGTGACGAAAACGAGGCTGAGAGGGATTAGTGATTTGCTCAATGTCAACTGAGTCAGTTTGTTGCAAATCATTAGATAGTGGGGGAATGTTCCCTTTCCTCTCTTCTGAGGAGGGTATGCAGTGAGGGAACAAGAAAGGTGCCAGAGAAATGGCTTCCTGAACAAAGAGGTCCCCACTTCTTGTCCCTTTCATAGCTCTGCTCTTTCCCCCTTTAGCTTTTAAATGCTGGGAGGTGATACCGTTCTCTCTGATCACAGCTGGCTGTAGCTGTATGTTGATGTGAAGGGTATGGACCCTACTCTGAAGTCTGAGGGCAAGGGAGGAAAGGGAGCAATCAAATCCCCTGTACCCTCACTCATGCTCCAGGATCAAGGCCCCCCAACCCTTATTCTGACATGTTACCCAGGTAGCCAGAACTGAATCCTGCTGGATGTACTGATGGGAGGAGGAGCTGAGGGGGTCCATGAAAGAGCCCTTATACACCCCTTTCACAGCTCCCAGAGCCATCAGTGAGGGGTCTGGCTAGAGCCTGCCTGCAGTTAACCAGGCAAAGATTGTCTGAAACCACAGAAAACTCCTCAGCCCCAGGGAAATAATCTCTGTGTGACCTGGGCACAACTAGTGTGGTTGAAGATGGCTTTACGCATTGCTTTTGAGGGCCAACTTGATGAGAAATTCCTGGAAGGTGAGCACATAGTCCCTCCAGCATTTCTCCCTGCTGCTCTCAGAAGAAGGGGAGTAATGACCACTGAGGATCATTTTTGCCCACACTGGTGAGTGAGGCAGACTGCACTAACCAGTCCTGTCCCCCTGGGCAACATGTTTCACCTCTCTGTGCCTCAGATTCCCCTCTGTGATGGGGATATTCATACCCAACTCACCAGGTTGTGATGAGAATGAAGGGGAGTTTGTATGCAGTTTGCCCAACATAGCGTCTCATGGAATCATAGAAGATGAGTATAAAATGCTGCTAGGGAAAGCAGAGTCAGGCACACCAGGGCTGGGGACTCCCTGGCACTACAGGGGCCCCTGACAAAGCCCTGACTCCCTGGCTTGACTCTCTTCTGACATGCCCTTTTGGGGTCAAATGCCTGTGCTGGTGACACTCCCAAGGTTCTCTGGGGCCTATCATCCATGTGATGAACAGTCCTGTTCGTTCATTCATTCCCTTAACAATTCATCCACTCACAAATAATGTCTGAGCAACTGCTATACATCAGTCACTATTTGGATGTACAGGTAAGGCAGCAAACAAAACTGGACAAAGTCCTTGTCCTCCTGGAGTTTCCATGACTAGAGAGGGAATAAATCAAAGAGGAGAGGAAGTAGTGTATTAGGTAGGATAAGCACCAGGGGAGAATCAGGGAAGGAAGATGAAAGTACTGAGGGAGGGGCCTTTCTGATGAAGTGGTCAGGGAAGGCAGGGCTGGCAGACTAAAAGGTAGAGGGAAATAAGAGGGTGTTTTTGAGCAGAGAGGGTATACAACTAGATCTTGGTCTGAAAGGATCACAATTGAGGGGCCAAAGGACAGAACCCACCAGGAGACCACTGCAGAGGTCTCTGGGGATCCAGGGAGATGATGGTGGTGTGGACCCGTGGGGTAGCGGTGGGGGTGCAGAGTGGCTAGATTCTGAATCTATCTTGAGGAATACAGACAGTTTGGATGGGGGAGTCCAAATGTGGCTGTAGACTGGGAACAAGGGGAAGGAGAAAAAGTAGCTTCATCACTGAGTCTTCCTCTCCACTGTGGGTAAATATTTTCTATTTCACAAATGAGGGGGGAAAAAAAGGTCACTCAGGGCCAGAAATGACCCCCTAAAGCCCTCAGAAGGGAAGACATGGAGCAGTAATTGAAATCCTGGGATGTCTTCCTCCAAAGCCCATGCCAAAGAGTCCAAGGCTGCGTGGGTCCCTGAGAATCACTGTCTGCAGGAAGGTCTTGAGTGGTTCATTTCCACCTTAATCATTAGATTCATTAAGTTGAATTGGATGAAAATTAGTGAGCTCTACCATTGCCCCAGGGCTGACTCCCTTTGAGGGCCAGGAAACTCCAGATTAGGGGAATGGCCTGTGTAAAGTCCTGAGTGTGAGACCCTCAGATGATCTCAGAGTATGAGGAGGGAGGGAGGGTAGAGGAGGAGGAAGAAGGAAGGGGCTGGCCAGTGGTGGGCCCTTGGGCCTATCTGAGCAATGTGTGTTATATCTTAAGGGCATCTGTGGGATTCACTGAAAGAAATACTTTTATCAGAAGAGAGATGGATCGGATCTGTGTTCTTGAAAGAACTCCTATATTCCTTAAGGATTAGATAGGAAAAGAGACGGAGGGCACATGAGTGGAATTAAAGGGGAAAATTCTAGAAGTTCAAAGGAAGCCTGACAGGCTGGGGAAAAACAAGTGGGAAACAAGATCAGGTGTGCCAAATGAGAGAAAAGGGAGACAGACTCTCCCAAAGCTCCTACATATGTGGCACAGTTGGAGTAGGAAGGGCTGGTGTAGACAAGACAGGCAGTTCTTTGGATCCATCATGCCAACAACATGGGTATGTCACTGTGAGTGCACTGTGGATGACAGGTCTCAGCTTCTTTTTCTGATGTTAAAAGATAAACTGAGGCACTTTGTAATTTTTAAGAATTAAAGTATACATGGATTTACATTAAGTCACACCAAACTTAAGTTGTTAGGAACACTACATTGGCAGGATCTAGTGCCAAGATTTATATAGAGAATATGTAAAAGAAAAACAAATAAATTATTTTAATATAATAGTTTAAGTAGTTACTTGATTTGGGAAAAGTGCAATTAGCTGTTTTTTATTGGTTTTCTTATACAGGTTACCAAGACATTAGAACCACCTAGTCTAATGACTTTTGCCATAGATATTATGCTACTGTTCATTCATTCACCTTTTTTTTTAAATTTCAGAAGTTTTGCAGTCTAGAAGTTAAGTTACAGTTTGTTCCATCTCACTGAATTTGTCCCCTATTCTTGAGAATAGGTCAGTTCAGTTAAACAGTTGTATCTCATTTAATGAGGTATTGTTACAGAGGGGCTCCCAAAGTTAGACCTATACCATGTGAACATTCAGGTATTTAATAAGATGCATTTTAATGAGAACAAAAGAAAAATTAAGGGTTAGAGCAGACTACAAACCAGATTCTGAGACCAGAAAGCTGTCAATTGAGAAGGTGTGCAGACATAGGGCTTTAAATGTGAGCTTAAAGCATCTTGTGTAGTTTGAATGTTCTGGTGATGTCAATGGATGTTCAAATGATTGTTCTGAGTGGCCTACCACACAAATGTTTCCTGTGCATGAGACATTGTGTTGATTTCTATGAAGTTTATATCGAGTTATCCAGCTCAGTTTTGCAGGGCTTTGGGAAAAGAGCAGTTTCTGATCTTAGTGATTCCAAATCAGAAGGGAGGGAGCAAATTGGAAGCATTAATTTAGAGAACTGTACACAGATATAAGGAAAATAGAAGTTAGGATCCATTACATTTTACAGGTAGATAGCAACACCACAAAGACAAGAACAGGTCTAGCTAGAATCTGATCTCCATGAGGGTGTGTTATAGATTTTACTGCTTTTTACAGAAAGACAAAAAGCAGTTTTTATTGAAACATAATCTTCCTCTTTCCCATTATCCCAATTTCTAGCAAAAATAATCTCAGTAAGAATAATTTATGAAATCACTCTAGTCTCATTAAACTGGGCTTAATTATTTCCATGAGTGCAGGAAGAATAATTATTTTAAGTATAATCTCAGATATGATATACCAGTTAAAGCTCTGATGATATCTAAGAGGACTTATTGTCTCCATTAGGGTCCACCTCATTTTTAATTCTGGTAATAAGAAATTTTGATTAGATTTTGTCATTGTTTTCTGTGATTTTGTGATTAGACTTTTTTAAGCTAAGAAGCCAAACAAATCACTTGCCCAATTTCATCCTGTTAGAAGGAAATCAGATTCTTATTTAGCTTACACAAATACCTATATTGTCATGTAAAGTAAGAATACTCAAGGAGCACCTGAGCGGTTCAGTCAGTTGAGCATCCAACTCTTGGTTTCGGCTAAGGTCATGAGCTCAGAGTCCTGAGATCGAGTCCCACCTGGCTCTGCACAGAGTCTGCTTTGGATTTTCTTTCTCTCCACTTCTACCCCTCCTTTCACTCTCTTTCAGAATAATAAATAAATAGATTATCTTTAAAAAATGAATACTTAAAATTTTCTGAAGAACAGAAGGATCAGATAGAGAGTAAAAGATATTTTATTTTCAGTAAAAAGTTTGTTTACTAAATTTCTATAAATTATAATTAGATTAAAAGAAAGGATAAAAATGACTCCTTAAATCTGGAGATGGAGGAACAGAAAGGCCAGCAATGTTTAAAAATAAGATCATAGGGGCGCCTGGGTGTCTCAGTGGGTTAAAGCCTCTACCTTCGGCTCAGGTCATGATCTCAGGGTGCTGGGATTGAGTCCCGCATGGGGCTCCCTGCTCAGCGGGGAGCCTGCTTCCTCCTCTCTCTCTCTATCTCTGCCTGCCTGTTTGTGATCTCTCTCTGTCAAATAAATACATTTTAAAAAATCTTTAAAAAATAAAACAAAATAAATAAAATAAAAAAGGATCATAAATTCATAATAATCCTCATGAGTTCTTCTAGTACTATGTAATTAATTCTTGATTAATGTTTAATCTTCTGTTAGAAATTCTATGAATCCATCATTTTCTCCATTAGTGTTCAGAAAATTCTCCCCCACTTCAGTTAAAGTTATCTGAAACTTGTACCTGGAAAGTTACCAGAAAAAGTCCTTTCCATAAATCTCTTTGAACAGAAACTAATTCTGCAAAACCACTAGTGTAAAGCAGTAACTGTCTATAAATGTCAAAAGACTTAAAAGCTTAAAAGCTGGAATATTAAAGATCTGATGAGGGTTCATTACAGTGCAATTGACAAGAAATTTTACTTTTTCTTTGACATACTTCTTAAGACCATAATTAGAATTATGACAGATAAGATATTACCAAGACATTGATTTCTTGGAATTCCATACAATTTCTGGAACTTACCTTAATAACATAGATCCATACGAGTATAACCTAAAAAAAGTTTAACATATCTTCTTATTTGAGAATGCTTCCCACGTAATTCAACATGTCAAACTAGCAAAATTAGTTTAATATGTCTCTTTTATAAGGAGAGCAAAAAATATTTTGAGATGTTCCAGGGACCCTCTTAAATATCCCAAAGTCATCCTGAGGTTAAAAAGAGGTCATTTTGAAATTGGTAAAGAGAAGTTTATTTTAAAAAGAAAAGAAAAGAAATCAGCACAAGGGAGGAAGCAAGATGGTGGAAAAGTAAGGGACCTCATTTCATCGGTCCCTTGAATTTAGCTAGATAACTATGAAATCATTCTGAACACCCATGAATTCAACCTCAGATGTAGGAAGAGAGTAACCAAAACCCTGAAAGTAGAAAAGTGAGCACTTTTTCCAAGGTAGGAGATACAGAGAAGTGAATCTTGAGGAAAGATACCAGAAGATAAATGGAGTGGGGAGGGACCCTCTGTAAGCTGGCTACCAGAAAGTGATACAGCTCCAGAGGGCAAAATCAGAATCCTTAGAAATCTGCTCCAGTGAGAGACATCCCTGTCTGAATGGTGCTCAGGGGATTAAATGAGAAGATCTCTAGGTGGGACAATGTGGTCTCAGGATCCTGGAGTCACAGAATTAACAGGGACTCCTGAGCTGGTCAAGTTCCAAAGCAGTGGAAAGGGGAAACTTGTTCTGGTCAGTGAGCCCAGAAGGGGGCTCTCAGCTCAATTTGCCATAAACTGTAAGCCAGACCAATTGGGTGGCCACTCTCTTGCCTGTGGACCCTGCAGAGGACTGGAAACACAGAGACCATTCACCATCCCCTGGGAGGGGCAGAATGGGTGCACTCAGAATCCAGCCACTGTTCTCAGCACCACAGCCCTACAGAGAGCATTAACACAGGACCCTACAACTTTCCCCTGGAGGACTGCTGTGGACATGCACCACAAGAGTCTGCAGAGTTTGGCACACAAAAAAGTAGAGAGCCTTGATCCCCGAGAGTTTACTAAGGAGAAGGAACTGCGTCTTTTGGTTCTAGGGCCATTTGTAGCCATTTTTGTTTCGATCCTCTAAAGAGGCACAGAAAGTCTTAAGGGAACAAATGGCACACAAATGACATACAAAGGACTAACTTACACTGAGGTCAGACACCTGGCAAGGGGAGGGGCTACTCCACCCAGGAAAGACACCTGAGAAGCAGCACAGCCGGCTACCCCCCACCAGAAGACCAACTGAAAGAAGAGGAGCAGAGCAAGTATACAGACCCCACAAGACTTTAAAAATACAGTGCCAAGGAAAATAGTATATAGAATTTGAGGCCTTTTTCTCATGATTCATTTATCTCTCAGTTTAAAATTTTTCATTTCTTTTTTTCCCTTTTCAACTAGTTTCTTATCAACTCTTTGTTTTTTAAGTCTTTTTTAAACTCTCTTTTTAAACTTTTTTTAAACTTTCATTTTTTGCATTTACATTTTATAGATCTATTCTTCATTTTTGGCTTCCTTTCACTCTATTCAATTTTATTCACTCATTTTGGTTTCTGATTTTATTCACTCATTTTGACTTCCTTTCACTCTATTCAATTTTAATGTGTGTGTGTGTGTATAAAGTTTTGCTTTCTTTACAATTTTGGGATTTAGTGTCTTCTAACACATAGACCAAAATACACTCAGAAACAGGTGGATCACCCTGTTTTGTCCACCTAGTGAGATTATATTCTCTCTTCCCCTCCCCTCCTTTTCTCTTTTTTATTTCATTTATTCTTTTGCTCTTCTGTTTTGGTTTCTGACTTCTTAGGATTTTTCTAATGTGTAGTTTGCTTGAGTCATGGTTGATATTTTTTATTGTTCATTCGTATATCCATTCTTCTCTGGGCAAATTGACTAGAAGTAGGAATTCACAACAAAATAAAGAAGTAATACTCTCTGCACAGATCTAACTTGATATGGATATAAGTAAAATGTCAGACCTGGAATTCAAGATAACAATTATAAAGTTATTAGTTGGACTGGAAAAAAAGGGCAAAAGACACTAAAGAATCTGTTGCTGCAGAAAGGAGATTTAATTAGCCCAAAATTAAAAATTTTCCAACTGAAAGGCAGTCTAAATTGGATGCTCTAATAGCTAGAGTTAATGAGGCAAAAGAGAGAGTCAGTGACACAGAAGAAAAATTGATGGAAAGGAAGGAAGCTGAGGTAAAGAGAGAAAAACAACTAATGGGCATGAAGAGAGGATTTTTTTAAATTTTATTTTATTTTTTTTCAATGTTCCAAAATTTATGCACCACACCCAGTGCTCCAGAAATCAGTGATGCTACAAAACATACCAACATCAGAATTATTGGAATGACTGAGGATGAAGATGGAGGTGGGGTGGGTGGCAGCAGAAGGTGTATTTGACCAAGTCATAGCTTAGAACTTTCCTAATCTGGGGAAGGAAACAGGCATTCGTGTAGAAAGGACCTCTCCCCAAATCAATAAAAAATAGATCACTCTGATATATAATAGTGAAGCTTCCAAATTTCAGAGACAAAGAAAAAATACTGAAAGAAGTCAAGAAAAGAGGTTTCTAACCTACAGAAGTAGGAACATTAGACCTGCATCAGACCTATCCACAGAGACATGGTAGTCAAGAAAGGGCCGATATGATATATATTCAGGGTACTTAATGAGAAAAACATGCAGCCAAGAATACTTTATCCAGCAAGGATATCATTCAGAATGGAAGGAGAAATAAAGAGCTTCCAAGATAAACAAACTGAAAGAATATGTGACCACCAAACCAGCCCTGCAAGAAATATAAAAGAGAGACCCTATAAGCAAGGAGAGAGCCAAAGAGTAACATAAACTACAAAGGAACAGACAATTTACAGAAACAGGGACTTTACAGGTAATACAATATCACTAAATTCATATCTTTCAATAGTTACTCTGAGTGTAAATGGGCTAAATATCCCAGTCAAAAGACACAGGACATCAGATTGTTCCCCTGAAACAAATAATTCATTGTTAATTTAAAAAAAGAATGAATGGGTCAACCAGGAAATTAAAGAATAATTTTAAAAGTTCATAGATGCTAATAAAAATGAAAACACAACTGTTCAAAATGTTTGGATATAGGAAAGGGGGTTCTAATATGGAAGTACATTGCAATGCATGCCTCTCTCAAAAATTGGAAAAATCTCAAATATAAAAGCTAACCTTACACCTAAAGGAGCTGGAGAAAGAATAGCAAATAAAGCCTAAACCAAGCAGAAGAATAGAAATAATTAAGATTAAGAAATAATTAAGGTTAAGATTCAAGCAGAAGTGAATGAAATAGAAACCAGAACAGTAGAAGAGATCAATGAAACTAGAAGCTGGTTCTTCGAAAGAATTAATAAGATCAATAAACCCCTAGCCAGACTTATCAAAAAGAAAAGATAAAGGACCCAAATTAGTAAAATCATGAATGTAAAAGTAGAGATCACAGCCAAGACCAATGAAATATGGTCAATTTTAAGAACATATATAAGCAACTATATGCCAACAAATTGGAGAATTTGAAAGAAATGGATGCATTCCTGGAAACTTATAAACTACCAAAACTGAAACAGGAAGAAATAGAAGATCTGGACAGATCCCATAACCAGCAGGGAAATTAAAGGAGTAATCAAAACTTCCCAAAAGCAAGAGTCCAGGGCCTTATGGCTTCCTAGGGGAATTCTACCAAGTATTTAAAGAAGAAATAATACCAATTCTACTGAAGTTCTTTTTTTTTTTTAATTTTTTACTTCTTTTCAGTGTAACAGTATTCATTGTTTTTGCACCACACCCAGTGCTCCATGCAATCCGTGCCCTCCCTAATACCCACCACCTGGTTCCCCCAACCTCCCACCCTCCGCCCCTTCAAAACCCTCAGATTGTTTTTCAGAGACCATAGTCTCTCATGGTTCACCTCCCCTTCTAATTTTGAAGCTCTTTTTTAAAAAATGGAAATGGAAGGAGAAGGTCCAAACTTCTTTAGGAGGCCTATCTCACCTTGATCCCAAAGCCAGACAAAGACCCCAACAAAAAAGAATTATGGACCGATATCCCTGATGAACATGGATGTCAAAATACCCATACTATGAGAGACTATGGACTCTGAAAAACAATCTGAGGGTTTTGAAGGAGCGGGGGGTGGGAGGTTGGGGTACCAGGTGGTGGGTATTATAGAGGGCATGGATTGCCTGGAGCACTGGGTGTGGTGCAAAAATAATGAATACTGTTATGCTGAAAATAAATAAAAAATAAATTTTAAAATACCCATACTGGCCAATAGGATCCAACAGTACATTAAAAAGATTATTCACCACAACCAAGTGGAATTTATTCCTGGACTGCAAGGGTGGTTCAACACTTGAAAATCAACATGGTACATCACATTAATAAAAGTAAGGATGAGAATCATATGATCCTCTCGATTAATGCAGAAAAAGCATTTGACAAAATAAAAATCCTTTCCCTTTTTTTATTGTGTTATGTTAGTCACCACAAAATACCTTATTAGTTTTTAATGCAATGTTCCAAGATTCATTGCTTACATACAACACCCAGTACTCCATGCAATATTTGCCCTCCTTAATACCCACAACATCCTTTCTTGATTAAAACTCTTCACAGTGTAAGGACAGAGGGAACTTACCTCAATATCATAAAAGCCACCTACAAAAAGCCCACAGTATCATTCCCAATGGAGGAAAAACTGAGTTTTTCCCTAAGGTCAGGAACATGACAAGCATGCTAACTCGCACCATTATTGTTTCAACATATTACTAGAAGTCCTAACCTCAGCAAAAAGAAATAAAAGGCATTCAAATTGGCAAAGAAGTAAAACTCTCAGTCTTTGCAGATGACATGGTACTTTTTATGAAAAACCCAAAAGACTCCACCCCAAAATTACTACAACTCATACAGCAATTCAGTAATGTGGCAGGATACAAAATCAATGCACGGAAATCAGTTGCTTTTCTGTACACTAACAATGTGACTGTAGAAAGAGAAATTAGGGAATCAATTCCCTTTACAATAGCACCAAAACTCATAAGGTACCTATGAATAAACCTAAGCAAAGAAGTAAAGGATCTATACTCGAGGAATTACAAAACACTCATGAAAGAAGTTGAAGAAGACACAGATGGAAAAATATTCCATGCTCATGGATTGGAATAATAAATATTGTGAAAATGTCTATGCTACCCAGAGCAATCTGCACATACAATGCAATCCCTATCAAAAATACCTTCAACTTTTTTCACAGAGCTGGAACAAATAATCCTAAAATTTGTATGGAACCAGAAAAGACCCTAAATAGCCAGGGGAATGTTGGAAAAAAAAAAAAGAAAGCCCATGCTGGTGGCATCACAAAGCCTCACTTCAAGCTATATTACAAAGCTGTAATCATCAAGACATCATGGTACTGGATCAAAAACAGACACATAGATCAATGGCACAGAATAGAAACCCCCAAAATAGACCCTTGACAGCATGGTCAACTAATCTTTGACAAAGCAAGAAAGAATATCCCATGGAAAAACAACAATCTCTTTAATAAATGGTGTTGGGAAAATTGGACAACCACATGCAGAAGAATGAAACGGGACCACTTCCTTATACCACACACAAAAATAGACTCAAAATGATTAACTTATTTCACTTAGCACAATACCCTCCAGTTCCATCTACATCGATATAAATTATAAGTATCCATCATTTCTGATGGTTGAGTCATATTCATAAATATATATATTTAGATGCCACATCTTCTTTATCCATTCATCTGTTGAAGGACATCTGGCTCTTTCCACAATTGGGTTATTGTGGACGTTGCTGCTATGAACATTGGAGTGCAGGTTCCTCTTAATTTCACCACATCTCTATCTTTGTAGTAAATACCTAGTAGAACAATTACTGGGTCATAGAGTAGATCTATTTTTAACTTCCTGTGGAACCTCCAGAGTGTTTCCAGAGTGGCTATACAAGCTTTAAATCTGATGCCTTGACTTCCTCAAGGATGGATTCTGTAAATTTATTTAGTTCTTTGAATGAACAATGTTCTATTTCTTTGTACATTCTGTGATTTTTGTTGTTGGAAATTTGATTTGGATTATTACAATGTAGTAACTGTAGAAATAAGATTTTCTAAAAAAAAAAAAAAATTCTCACTGGTCTCAGGGGTGTTTTGCTCCTTCTACATGTGTAGAAGTTCATTTGTTTTGAGATCGTTCCAAATTACATTTTCAAAGAATGTATCTTGTGTGGGGACACTGGAGTTTCTGTTTCTTTGGCTAATTTTCAGCTTATATTTTGACAGCGATTCCTTTGAATGCCGGCAGTTTGAAACAAATATAAAAACACCGTAACATTTAAAAAAAAACAAAAAACACAAGAAACAGAGAAGAGAAACTCTTCCACTTCCAATTAGGTAGATGTTATTTACTGGGCTTTCCTTTACCACTTAACTAGACTTGTTCTGAACCTAGGGATCAACCGAAGGTGAAAGTTTATTTATTTTTTTAAAAGATTTTATTTATTTGACAGACAGAAATCACAAGTAGTCAGAGAGGCAGGCAGAGAGAGATGAGGAAGCAGGCTCCCCGCTTGAGCAGAGAGCCCGATGTGGGGCTCAATCCCAGGACCCTGGGATCATGACCTGAGCTGAAGGCAGAGGCTTTAACCCACTGAACCATCCAGGTGCCCCCAAAGGTGAAAGTTTAAAGTGTTCACAGAATATGCTTCTGGCTGAGCATATGTGTAGCTTTCTAAATTTATCTGTGTCCACAACTACCTTTGCAAATCCTAAATTAACCCCCACAGCAAGTTTAGAGAAAAGATGTACACAATAATTTATAAGTGAGGTCCACACTGCTCCCTCTGGTTCAAGAAGTTGGAACTGGACCACAGATCAGGACTCAAACTGCCACCAGACTGGAAAAAGAATGGGGGAAGGGTGATTTAAAATGCCACCAAACTTTCCTATTGTTACAGGATTTCCTTCTTTAGTGCCTGCGGTTCTTGGTCACACTGCTGCCAAGTATGAAGAGGTAGACCAGATGAAGAGTGGTGGGCAGCAGAGCAAACTTTATTGAGCCATAGTAAAGTGACAGTACAAAGCTCCTGAAGAGGGAAGGGATCCGAGAGGAGTTGCCACTGGAGTTTTTAAGTCTAAGTGTTTTGATGAGCTTGTAGGTGGGCTGTTTTAATCTGATTAATCCTCCCTGCACCTATCATCCAATCAGGGTTTTGTCATCTATCACACGGGAATGGGTGAAGGGCTCTTTCCTGGGTGGTGTAAAATCCTCTAAAGGGTGATTTCCTCTTAGGATGGGGGCACTTTTGCCTGCTTGCCTCTCTTCCAACTGTCCTCCATCAGTGTCATCCCAGTCTGCCCAGTCGAACAGGGAGAGCCTGAGCTGTACAACTGGATCTGGAGTCAGATCTATGCTACCCATGGAAATTGTGCCAAATTCTTTGAACTATGAGAGACTCAGTTTTCTTGACTGCAAAATGGAAATAATTCTGATATCACAAGCCTGCTCTGGAATTGGAAATCTTTAATGTAAAGTGCCTCATATATACAGGCTCCATGAATGATAATCTGGACATACTTAGGATCATCTATCCTTGTTTCCCTCACTATCTAGTGACAGTTTTAGAAGTAGCTTAGAGGAGGCAGAAGGAATGGTGGAGTGGAGAAAGGGTGCTTTTGGATGTGTGGGACACATGTAAAAACATATAAACATGACATTGGGAATGTCAATGAACATAGGGATCATTGGAAGAAAAGGAAGAGCCTCCTTGAGGGTTTCTCTGATTCTGACATATGTTCTCTGACTCTGGCTTATGTTCTCTGACATAGGACACGTAAAAGGCAGGAACCATTCACAGACCCAGGGAAAGAATCCAGGCACCAGCACCAGTCTGTTTCACTCTAACCATCCATAGAACCCTGACAAAAACACTTAGTCAATAAACCTTCAGAAACTGGAATTGTGCAGACCTACAGAGATATGACATTACAAAGAATTTTGAACCCTGGGCAGCTAAGGCACAATAAAGTTCTTCCCACCTAGGCAGAAGGGGCCATCATGAGGCATCAACCTTCTTTACTCTCCTACTCTCCATCCAGGGATTAATGTGGGAGCCAACCGGAACCAAGAATCTAAAAGTAGGGACAGGAGAGACCTGTAGTTTTCCCTTCTGGTTGTAGCATGATGACACCACAACAGCACTGTCCTGGGTCTATTCCAGTCCCTCCCCTGGCAGTGGGGCTAGAAAAGTCCTCCTGCATCCATAATGGCTCAGCTTTGCAGGCTGATAGGAAAGAGGGAAATAAAATAGTCCTAGTAGCACATCCTCTGTGCTGAGGTCAGGACTTCTACCAATGTGTTGGTAAGTGGGAAGGGCGGGCAATAGAACAACATATCAGAATCAGTGGGGACTTTTCTATCCTCCTTCCTTCCTTGCCTAATAGCCTCATCTAACATGACCAACCATCTGGGTTTGTATCCAAAGTCCCTCATCCTCAAGCATGGGTCTATGTGGTCATCTTCCCCACCACTTCCACTGATGATAGTCACCACCAAGGTAACCCACTAAGGTGTTTGGAAGACATCAGTTATGTGGGCTGTAGATGAGCTTGCCAAAGGGACTGTGGGAGGTAGGGAGGCAGAAATCCTGCCTACCTGATGGAGGCACATAATCCCTCTGATCAATGTTGTTTTGGCTTTCAGGTCACAAACTGCAAAAGACTACTGGGAAGAATCACAGAGACTTGTGGAGGAAATGCTGAAGAGGTTCACAAAGTAGGCTTGTGTTTCCCTCTGGGGAAACAAACACAGGGCAGTGTCTTGAAATAGGAAAGGATAGGTCAGTCATTCCATTGGTTCATGGCAGCTTTGACTGGCTCCTGCCTGAGAGTCAAGCCATATTGTTGGGGATACAGTCTGACCTAGAGGACCTAACAGATTAGGAAACAGGCAAAACAGTAGCAGTAAATAAACGCTTGCTTAAACAATGCCAGGGGCCAAAAGAAAAGGCAAATGACTTATGGCAACTTTAAGGAAAAATTAAGAATTCACAGAAAAAGTTCAATGATGGTTTCCCAGGGGATGTGAAATTTGATCTCATTTTTTAAAGATGGGAAAAAACAGGGTAACAGGAACCATCAGGGAGATTTCTTAGGGAGTAAGAGGTCTTTTTGGGTGCAGGATAGGGTTATAATGCAGGGGAGGGCTGAGAGATAAAGCCAGATGAGTCAGCATGGAGCCAAAACACAGTGACTCATGCCAGGCCATGGGGCTTGAATTTTCTGCTGTGAGCTATAGGAAGCCACAGATAATTCTTGTTTAAGGGTGTGAAAATACCAAAGTTGTGCTCTAAGAAAAAAAAAAAAAGTCTGATAATAGTGGTAAATGAGTTGGGAGAAGAACCAAAAGCAGTTTAGCTAAGGAATAATGAGAGTCAGCAGACCAGAAAACAGTGACCAAGGGGAGGAAATGAAGGGATGTATATGCATGGTTACCAAAAGAGAGAATAACTTTTTTAGAAGAGAGAGAGGTGGGGAAGGAGTTCCAAAGTATGTTGCAGTAGAGGAGAGGCCATTTGGGAGGCCCTCTTGCAAGAGTATGAAGGTGTCTATCTCCTTGAGTTGCACTGTGCATATGCCTGTGTGTGTGTGTGTCTTTTGGAGAGAGTGTAAGGGTGATTCAGGATGCCATTCTCACACACTCTTCCAGGAAGGTTGCCTATTTAACAGGCCTCAGAATTTCTTTGCTAAAATTACAAGAAGTTCTGGGGTTTGGAAAGCAGGGCCCAAAACAGAATAGTTGAGGTGGGGACACGGAAACTCTCATGCATTCCCTCCCTGATTGCCACTGGTTTCATCTGAAACTGTGTCGATGGCTTCTCACAAGCATGTCCTTCCTCCCTAGCCCAGCCGTGAAGATCAGCATAGTCACCTACAATTCACAGGGTGAGACCCAATTGCCACTCACCATACACAGGCAAGTGCCACGTCGACCCCCAAGGCAGGCCTTAGTGGGTGAGACCCCAGAAAGATCAAGGGAGCTGAGAGGTTCCCTGAGACCACAGTGGGAATCCCAATGGTGTGTGCATGGGCTGGCCTGAGATTCCTTCATTGTGCACCCTGACCCCCAAGCTCTGACTCCTCCCTTTCTTCTGGCCCCTGGCTGCTCTGAAAATGGCCAGTCCTGTACTGGTAGACCATCCCTGTCCCTCTAAGCCCTGTGATCACATGTCTGAGTTCTTCTCTCTATGCCCTTCCCTGTTCTTAGAAGTGGCTGTCAGTGAGGACTCCCTGGATGGGGTAGGACAGATGTGTGGCTTATTTATGAGCAGTACCAATGATGGGTACTTGCTCTTGCGTGTCACTTTCTGCCCTGGGCCAGTGGGGCAGGGAGAGACAAAGTCACTAGCAGAGGGGAAGGGATGGGATTGGCAGCATCAAAGTGTTGATGGGTGTCAATGAAGCAGATCTTGGTCCCTTAGTAGGTCTGGGACAGGGGAACCAATGAGTGGAATCCTGAGCACCAAGTTGGGATAGAATGATTGAGGGTGGGTCATGGTGCGCTAAGCAGTTTTCTCAAAAACCTGGAGATAGGAAGTTATGGAGCTTCTGGGTGGCTGAAAGGTTAAGATTCTCATGGACATAAATGGCTGAATCCCAATTTAGAGAGCGAGAAGGACCAAAGAGAGGTTGAGCACCCTTAGGACTGAATGGACCCAGGATTTATGACATAGACCCACCATTCAGTACCATGGAGAGAAGCCAGGTGTGCACAGTGGTGATGTCAGTGCATGCAGACTGCACTCTCATCTCTGACTCCAGGAAAAGCAATGAGTGGGATGGCTGCTCCAAGCATTAGTGGAGGCAAAGGTTTGTGCATATGTGTGGTTATGTGTTTAGGACAGAGAGAACTGAGTGGATATGAGCTGAGTGGAAGGAAACAAGTCCATTGGGGGTGACGCTGGCAGGTGGCAGAGAGATGCAAGGCTGTTGGACAGGGGGCCCTGGTGAAAGAGCTGTCACTGGGGAGGGGAAGTCTTCTGCCTTCTCTAAGGTGGGAGTCTCAGGGCCCATGTGAGAAGCTGTGTGGAGACTGAACGAGGGCCTCCTGGTCCTCTCTGGACAGGAAACATAATGACATCTTCCACAAATGAGGTTTCAGGAGTGGCAGTGTACTCAGGGGAGTAGAAAAGATGTGAAATGAGATGGGGCAAGATGTGCAGCTGGGAAGAGAGCTCACACTCAGATCATGGTCCTAAGGCTGTCAGCTCCTGAGAAACCCAGAGAATCTTGACAGGAGTTAGGCTCCACCTGAGACTGGGGCTTCCCAAACATGCCCCACTGCCTAGGTGTTGAGGAAGCCTATGGCTGAGAGCCCAGGTAGACCCTGGCATTCAGAGAAAATCCCAGAGGGGGCAATGTTACCTGATACAAGTGTGACTCTGGAGGTTCTGCAGAGAAGGTGGGACCAAGGCTAAGGACCTTGCTTGGTGCTTTCTGAGCCTGTCCTGCTAGGATCGAGTAGGCTGAGAAGACATAGTCCAAGAGGGGTTTTTTCCCGAATGTTGAAGAAACCAGATGGCACAGGGGCTAAGAAGACCCAGAGGTGTTGCCCAGGTGGGTGACAACAGGAGAGAGATGGAGAGGCTCCAAGGAGTTGAGACAGGTATTAAAGAGGAAGAGAGACTGCTAGGGGACAAGGAGCCTGGTGTCCCTCCCACGGACAGAGCTGGGAGTAGGGCCAGAGGGGCAGCACTCCCTGGAGGGAGCCTGTTGGACTAGACAGTGGTAAGAGATGAGTTCCCCCATATTTGGGATACTGTCACAAAATATAAATCTTCCAGTGTATGATGAGAAAGAAGGGGAGAGTGCTTCTGCTAGACAGGCAGTGCCTGGTGTGGCTTCCACTGGCCCCAGGTCCCAGGCCTCACCTCTTGGGCTGGGCTGGGCTGGGCTGTGTGGGGCTGGACCTGGGGCTCTCAGGTCTACCCCATAGCAACACCTGCACTCTCCACAATGAAAAGCCTTCTTGGGTCCACACTCTCCTAGACTGGCTGTGCCAGCCTAGCTCATCACATGGGATTGGCCTGAACCTAAACACCCAGACCCTCATGTATCCCAGTCTCACCCATGAGTTCTGCCTTCACAGCAGCTGTCTGGCCACAGAACTGTGGCAGCCCAGGGTCACTCCTCAGGGCCACTTCCCCAGGCTTTGGCCTTTTCCAGGAGCACATGGATTCAGGAGCCCTAGTGTGCTCATGAAGCAGCTTGCTACTTTCTTTAGCACCAGTCCAGAAGGGAAAGAATCTTGGGGAGACCATGTCAACCTCAGGGGTCTGTGGCAGTGGAGGATGGGACAGGACAGGAGCATCAATCAGAAGGATGACTTTTCCAAACTCAGTCTTACATGTTGGAGGATAGTGTGCCTTCCTGAGGGACCTAGTAACTTCTAGCAGCCCTGCCCATTACACTGTGAGTGGGATTCACAGTGACACCTCCATGGGTGTGCCCCACATTCACCCTGGGGCCTTGGGGGTCCCCCAGGTCTGTGTGCCTGAGACTGTGACGAGTGCAGAGAAAGCAAGGCCATACCCATGGGACTAGCAAAGCAGCATCTCCCACCCTATGCTCACCCGAATGGAGACAGTGGAGGCCTGAGCATGACCTGTCAATATCAAGGACAGGTGGCTGAAGGTCATGACTGGGCTACTTGACTTGAGCCAGACATGTACACACTGCACAGTGGCTCCAGAACGGCTTGGGGCTGCCTTTAATATTAAGACCAAATTACATTTCAACACTTTTTCTGATTTTTTCAGAAAGGAATTTGAAGAAGCTCTTAAAAATCTTAAGACAGTACAACTTTCAGGAGACAACCTATTGGAGACAGGATTTGTAAAGGTACTAACTCTAGAGCTCTGAGGACTTCTGCTTTATGGAATTCTCAGAGTATCCCTGGGTCCTCCCACTGCCCTCCACCAATACTCCTTCATTTCCTTGCAGGTAAATGAGGACCTTCGAAAACAGCATCTCATAAGTAAGCTGCCTGGTGACTTCACTGTGGGCAGGTTGTGGGGGCAGAGCAGGCCTGGGCCTCGGGGAGGTCTGGTACAGACCGTTACTATCACTGACTCTTGGAACAAGGTGCTGTCCTCTCTGGGCCATGGGTCCCTCCTCTGTGCAGGGAGGACGAAAACCATCCCTAGTGATGTGTCTCAGAGTAACATGGGGCCATACGTGTACCTTCTAAGTTCTTGGTAACTGAGAGGTGCTTGAACTACACTTGGGCTGCCTAAACAAGAAAACAGAAAAGCTAGGGGACCGAGAGCAGACAAGATTCCATTTTCAGAAAAAAAGCGCTGGATTTCACCCTCGCTACCCACACTTTGTCTCCACCACATTTCTGGCCCTGGCTCCTTTCCCTTCGGTTCCTTCCCTCTGGCTAATGTCATCCTGTGACTGTGTCCCCAGCACTGGAAAAGGCTGTCCTCTGCTCAGAACCGTCTTCGTCTAGACTGCAGGGTTACAGCCCTTGCTGGGAAGGAAGTGAGAGCCTGGTGGGGAAGTGCACTGAGCTGGCCATGGGGTCCACAGCCCGAGAGTCTCCACCTTGTCTTCTGGATCCCTGGGTGCACAGATAGAGCAGGACTTTCTGAGGGCACTGCCCTGAGCCAGAGCCAGGCTTTCCACTGCCCTGTGGGACATCTGGTACAGTCGAGTCTGGCTGTCCGTCCCTTTGCTCAACTGAAAGGCTGATGCTTGTGCAGTGAAGTAGCTGGAGTTACCTTTCAGAGCAAGGGTCGTATGTCTGGTCATAGTGACGGTTCAGTAGGAAGGGCCAGAGCGAGGCTCAGTGCTGTCATCTATAATGTAGGTCCTGGCTAAGGCCCTTCTCCCTCCAGGGCTGGGCTGCTAGCCCTCCAGACATCGCTGATGGTGGGTGCTCGGGTCGGGGGGCCTTTCCTCTGGAGGAGGAAGTGTGGGGAGCAGCACTGTGCTCCAGCAGCCTGTGGAGAGTCACCCTGGGGGCCTTTACTGATCAGGACACTCCCTGCCTCCTCTGCAGACCCACGTATGAACAGCCTGATTATTGCGGTGACCACTGCACCACTGAAACCATCATCAATACCGATGATCAAGGCCAAAGTGAGTCCAGCTCATCATTATTAGCATTCTGCTGCATATTTCAAGTATCTTATACTCAAAGTCTTATTTGTCTTAGGCTAAGGAGGCTCAGAGGATGAAGGGCTCCCTTTACTTCATGACTTTGAACAATTATGACAGAGCGCAGGTAATTACGAGCAGGTAACCAGGTGCCACCTGTGAGCCTATATGGAGAAAGCTTTCATAGGTGGTTTTCCCAGGGTTACATGAGGATGGATCTCTAACCCACCCCTAGTGTCTGGACAGCAGATAGCCACTGCAGAAATGAATGGCAATTGTTGTGTTAAACCTACATGCCCCATGTACATGTGTAAGAGCTTTCCTTTCCCGAAGGGCGGGCTGCCGGCTGACACCAGGGTCTGGCCCTCAGAATCTATAAGCAAAAGACTGTCTCCTGGAATGGGGACTTCTGTGTCTTCAACTGCTTGTGAACACCTCATAGTTACCACTTCCTGTGAGTCCGTGACACTTCTTCCTCTTTGTAGCTAGTTGGCATTACAGGAAGAGAATCCCAGGTGTATGCAACAAAGGGGCTCAAGGAAATGGATCTCGCTTATCAATCGGTGAGTCTGCATTAAATGTGAGAGGGGGACAAGGAGGCTTCTCACCATGCTACCACAATCCACTGTCCCTGACCTGCTACTCCTTTCTCTTTCTCTTTCAGCTTGTGGCCAATACCTGTAAGAAAATGAAGTCAGCCGGCGTTTACTTTGTCTGTTTATTTGGTAAGAGATGCAGCCACTGTTCTATATAGAAGGGTTTGGGGAGTGTGTGCATTTAAGTGTACATGTGTGACTGTGCTCATGGGCTCAAATGTGCAGGAGTCTGTGTTCATCTGAGTGTGTGTTTGGTGTTAGTGTGACTTGTGTGAGTGTCTTGTCTTTGCATGGTGAATAAATCCCAGGGCCAGAGCACCTAGAAAAGCTGGCAGGGATGAGCACAGACTCATTGTGGCTCAGGTGACATCTCCTACACAGGACCCTGAAGGCACTGAGTAGGCCCCTTCCCAAACCCCAGCCTGGCCTGGGAGTGTGAGGTCCCTAGCCTCCATCAAGGCCAGCCAGGTCTTCCCTCAGTTCTAAGGCTGAGGCGCGGGGTGACATTGGGCTTCCTGCAAGCCCCTCTGTCCACTTTCCAGGGTCTAGTCCACCCTGGAAAGGTGGACTTTGAGGCCTCACTCCCAGGAGTCTGCCCCTTGCCCCTTCCCTGATTCACCAGCCCCTCTGGATTCCCACAGCCCTTTGTCTGTCCCTCTCATTAGTCACTTGTCACTTTCTATGTGCCGTGACTTTGGCTTGGCTGTGTCATGGTTTATTTTTGTCATTCAGTTCTTTCATATTTTCCTAGACTCTGAAAGAAATTTCCAAGCTTATAGCAAAGTGGAAACACCAGTACAAGGAACAGCCCCATCTCCACTACCTGGATTTTGCAGTTCATATTTAATATCTGATCATATTTCATTATAATTTTATCTATCTAGTGCACTTGCTCCCTCTCTTCATGAATCCATTCTTAATTTTTGTTGCATTTTAAAGTAAATTACAGGTATAAGTCTACTTCACCAAACCCTTTCATCTACATATCTTACACAGGGAGCTAATATTTACTAAGAGTTTTTTTTCTGAAATATGACAAAAGTGTATCATTTCATGATTTCTGACAAAAGTACAAAATGCTTGTGTGACTCCAACCCCCATGAAAACACAGACCATTACGGTGGCTTCCAGAAAATCCATGCAAAACCCTTGTTCAGCAAATCTTGCTCCTGCCAGCTGAAGGCTGTTAGTGTTCTGATTTTCCTTGCATAGGCTAGTTTGCTCTGTAAAAAAAACATCTCCTTAATGGACTCAGGCACTAGAAACACTGTGTTTGGTTGAGGCACTAGGCACAGTGGTTTGGAGATTCAGCCTTCCCCGGTGTTTTCTGGGTATATTTGAGGCTTTCGTGCCCACTGAAGCCGGATGTTGCTGGCACCTTGTCACTCTTTTTCCCAGAGTGAGTGTCTGCAAAGAACAGACAGGGCACATCTATGGGGACACATAGTAGGACCCAGGGCAGAGGAGGGTTTTCCGCTGAGATTCAGTGGGCAGGTCCTGAAGGGTGGCAGGTAGAATCTTTGTGTGGAGCATGTGCAGGTTCAGCTGGGCAGGGGGAGCCTGAAGAAGGAATGCAAGACCAGCTACACAGTGCAGGGTCATGCCTGCAGCCAGTCCATTTAGTGACCCTTCCTCCACCCCACTATGATCAAGTTCCCAGGTGTCCCATCCATCTGTTTCCCACAGATAACTCCACCAGATGGCTGATCATGTGTCTGTACACAGCTATCTAAATATGCTTTTCAGGGATGTTGTTACATAAATGGGGTCATGCAGGGCCTTCAGGCTGGCCAGGAGACTCACTGTGTGCAGAGAGCAGGATGGGCGGTGTGGGGCAGGAGCCCCCAGAGGGGGAAGGAAAGATCCATGGTGCAGCACAGAGACACCTTTGCCACCAGCAAAGCTGCTATTCATCTACCATGATCAAGTTCTCTTTTCATCTCATCCTCCAGAAATAACTACCACAGACAGTTCACTGTATGTCTACACAGAGCTATCTAAATATGCTTTCCAAGGATGTTTTTACATGAATGGGGTCATGAAGTATGTAACATTTCCCAACCGTCAGCACATACTCCATTCTACAGATGGAGGAAATCTCTTTCACTACTCTCCCTGGTCAATATTCTGGTTGTTCCTAACATGTGGCTGTAGCTGGCTGTGAAAAACGTAAGGCTCACTTACTGTGGGCATGGGTCAGGATTCCCTGGGTCAATCCCACAAGTAGGATTGCAGCATGAAGAGGACACACAGGATAAACATTGGTCAGTAGAGTTGGATTTCTCCCAAAGAGCCTGTGCCAAGCAGCAGGGGCTGTTCCCAGACCCTCCCCAGGGCGGTCACTTCTACTCGTGTGCCATTGTCAGTCTCGTGGTCAGTGGATTGCCCTTCCTCACTGCTGGTTTCCTCCTGGACTTCTTGGGGAGATGCCCTCATGCCTTCTTGGGGAGCTCTTCTCTCTGGAGCCCTGGGAGGCCTGCTGTACAACTTCTTCTCCAGAAAGAGAATTCTCCATCCAGAAGGACCAGTCTCCCCTTCCAGCAGATCCAGGTCCTCATACCACCCAACAGCTGCAATGCAGTGGCCCCCTGTGTAGGAAATGCAGCTCCCACAAGCTGATGTTAGTCTTTCCTTGGATTCATTTTCTTCTTGTGGTGGTTGGAATTGGGTAGGGGTGTTGGAGCAGAAGGAGCAGGATAGTTGCTTTCCTCAGAAGGAGTTCCTGGGAATGGGGTTTTGGGGGAACCTGCTATAACTAGCAGATCAGAGGGAAAGTAACTCTTAGCCCTGTCTCATACAGACCGTTGGATGTTGCCTTTGCAGAAACCTATGATGTGGGATTTGAGACACCTGTCCCAGATCCAAGCAACATAGAGAACTTTGTTTGCGAATATACTTTGGAGGGCGATCCTTTACCCAGTAAGTAATCCCCTTGGTTCCTCAAAGTGACAAATTCCCCACCTCAGGCCCGGGTCTTCAAAGTCCTTGCTGACCATACACTGTGGACACTATGAGAACAGAACTGTTCTAAGCTTCTTATGTGCCAATTCCCAGGGTGCCATTAGGAAAAAGAAAAAAACACACAAAGACAAGGAGAGGCCCTCTTCCTTCCTCAGGCTTTGCTACCTCACTAAATGGCACCACCATCCACCCAGGCATTGTGGCCAAACCCTTCCAATCAACTCTGCTTCCTCTTTGCTTTCACTCCAACACTCCACTATTGCCTCAATGTCCAACACGTACCCGGATCTGGCCAGCCCCCGGTCAGATTCATCATCTTAGAATAAAATGCAAACCCCTTCCCAGGGCTCACAGTGCCCTGCCCACCTCTCCTCACTTACTTCTCTCCACAAAAGCTCAGCTAGTTATGCCCCAGGCCCTTGGCACATGCTGTTCACAGAAGCCAGACACTCTTTCCTTGGATCATTCCCTGGCTTTCCCCTCACCTGGTTTCAGTTCTAGGATCCTCTCCATCCTTATTTGGAATGGAAATTTTCAACAGTAAAGAAAAGTAACAAAAATTGTAGAATGAACTTGACACAACTTCACCTACTTTCAATAATTATCAACTCTGGACCATCTGGCTCTATTGACTCCTTCACCATGGACTACTTTGAAGCAAATCCCAGCCATCACATCAGTGAAGTCACTGAAGAATACAGATTTTTGTTTCTGTAAAAGGAAATGGTATCTCTTAAGGACAGGACAGGTCCCCCCATTCCTAAGCTGTGTCTTTTCCCTTCCGCTCTCTGTCCTCCCCTTGCTTCTTGTCTCAGCACTTTTCACTGTCTGCATTTATTCTGTTCCTTGTTAGTTATTTCAATGTCTGTCTCCCTCCAGTCCCTCAAATGTAAGGCCCTTGGGAACTGGGACTCAACCATCCTTTTCCATCCAACCGGAGCATTCTAGAGAACCTGGTGCACAGTAGGGGCTCAGAGGAAGACAGAGGAGAGAAGCTGGTGTCTTTCAAAGTGTTAACTCTGCTTGCCAGGGGCTGGCAGAAAGGACATGGCATTAATATTATTCTTGTGATTTTCTTTTTAGATAGAAGAGCAAATATTGTAACGTCACACAGTATAATTTGCCCTGGACACATATTTGAGACGGAAGATCAGTAAGTGCCTCAGGTCAGGGGCCAGATGGACATTTTTCTACCATGAGGTATACAGAATGTGGGATGCCAAGCTACAGGCAGCACATGTCTAATTCAGGGAGGGCTCCAGGCATGCTCAGGACCTACTCTTGGTGGTTGTCCCCAGAGGTATTCAAGGATTCCCCCATCCCTGGCTCTGCTGAGGAAGGTAGGATTCGGGAGATGATGTACTCTGTGGTGGTACCTTTGCTCCAGACAGCTATTCAAAGCTAAGTCAACGTACTCTGTAAATAGTCAAGATGGTGACACCAAGCAGCTCTCCCTGGAAACTTAGCACATGGCCATGAGGGTATCAGACCAGATGTAAGACTCTTCATGCCTGGTCAGTCATCACTGCAGAACTGACCTTGTAGTGCTTAAGGTAAGCCCCCCTTACTTATGCTATATGCTCACTGATGGACCCAGTGCCTGATGATCAAAGTCATTGCAATAAACAAAACTAATGACTATGGCTGACTCAAGTGCAAGAAGTATACTATCCATACTAGTGATCACTGTCTGCTTTTCTACACTTTAGGGAGCTCGTCGTGAGATACAGCATGGATGCTGGAGTCACATTCCAAGACAGCATGGTTTTCAGCGGCACCAACTGTGTGAGTGCTAATGTAGGGTGGCAGCCTCACTCCTGGGCTGACCAGAACCACTGCACAGAAGGAGCAGACACCAGGGACACAAAGGGCAAGAATGTCCCAGGCAGTCTCAAGAGGTGGCTCCTGCAAATACAAAGCTAAGGCAGCTCCTCACAGCCAGCTTGGGGCCCTCAGCCCGTCATTAGCAAGCCATTCCCCCACACAGGCTTCTAAGGTGCCCTGAGAGCAGGTTCACAGGAGTCCCTGCAATGCAGCCACCTGTCTCCCGGCCTTGCAGAAACTCTGCTCTCTGTGATCCAAGTGTCATTGGAGGCACATGAAAGGGGAAAGCCAGAGCCCTGAGCAGACTCTAGAAATGGTGCTGAGCCTCTGACACCTGCCTCCCCCCTTGCCACCTCTCCTGGCCCTGCTATTTTGGGGGGGAGCTCAGGGCTCCATCCTGCATTACAGACAGGCAGCTGAGAGAGCCTGGGGGACTATGGGCTAGAGCCAGAGTCCAGGACCTCTGGGACACTGGGACACTCCAAATCCAGGTCCCAGACACAGGGCATCTGGAGGATGGGGCCAGGTGTGTTTCCACCATATGGTTGCAGCTGCTGGTACAGCTGAACCCACACATGCCCATCACTGGCCCAAGCCCCAGCTCACACGGGGAACAGCCCCTGTCATTTTGCAGAGGCCATCAGCCTCCCCTCTGCCTCTGCTGTTTTCTTGTGATCTTCAGCTGTCCCTCTCTACTAGTGCTCTCTGACCTGACTCCTCTGGAATGGAAGAGGAAGCAAGCAGGGCTGTGGAAAGGGTCTGGGGCTCAGCTCAGGGACAGGCACATGGGGGAAGAAGGTTCTGCTCCCAGGTTCCTCCTCCTCAGAGCTCCATATCTCCTCGACACCTGGCATAGGGCACCATGACATGGGCGATAGAGAGTGTTAGGATGGAGAAAACAGCTGCCTGGGAGGAGGGATGATGGTGCCTAATTGTCACCATCCTAGTGTCCAGTCCCAGCCTGGGAAGGTTTCAGCAGTGCTGACAGTCCTCCAACTCTGTCTTCGCTTGTGCCTGGACATACATTTCTGGATCAGCAGACTGACTCACCCATGTGCCCATCAGGAGTCCCACCAACTCACAGCCCGCCCCCTGCAGACACATGTCAGAAAGACTTCAGGAGGAGCCACACCACCCTGGGCCCCGACCCTGCCTCCCCCTTCAGCTGCTTGTCTCCTGGACACAGACCCTCAGCCCTCTCCCTCCCCTGCCTCTGGGAAAGGAGGCCACTTGGTTTAGGACAGGGCTTTGCAGCATGTCCATCGAGAGGTGCAGACTGGCTTTGTTCCACCATGGAGATTCTGCTCCCTGGTCGGGGTTCTGGAACAGAGCCTCTGAACAGGGCTAGTGGTGCACTCTGTGACCCAGGGCTCCACAGTGGTTCTCTGGGTGCTGTCTCTGTTCTCCAGCCTTCAGTGTTTCCTGGGGTGGGGAAATCTGAGATCCATGGGAACAGGTTGATGGGGAGATCTGCGTGGTTACTAGGGTATGCTCCCTGTAAGAGGTCACTCATGCCCACCCCTGTCACTGACATGTCTATATATTGCAGGAGGACCCATTAAAGACTGCAGAAACAACCACGATGCCCTTGATGACCACACCTATGATGACCACAAACACCATGACAACCACGTGGATGCCCGTGGTGCCCATTTCAACCACGACGACCACACAGACAACCACAACATCCACAACAACCACGACAACCACGCAGACTACCACAACAACCACGACGACCACAATGACCAGGTGGATGACCACAACATCCATGACAACCACGCAGACGATCACCACGCAGACGGTGTCCACCACCGTCACATGGGAGAGGAGTGGGAAAGCAATAGTCACACCAGAGTCCACAGGGGCCATGATTGTCACAGAAAAGCCAATCCTTGACAAATCTCTCTACGCAGCGCTCGCCTCCACCCTGCTCATCATCCCGGTGGTTATCTTTGGCATCTGCTGCTGCACGAATGTGAGTGAGCCCTGACCACACAGCCTGTGAAGTGGCTCACCCAAACCACAAGGGACCCAAGCCCGTTCCACCCCCAGATTCTGCCTGTGGCAGCTGCCCATCAGCAACCAGGTCCTCACAGGAACAACCAGAGACACAGCCCATCTTCTGCTCCCAGGCAGAGACTCACCATGTGTCTAAGGGCTGCTGGCCTCACGCATGTCTCTGGAGGTGGCCTGTGAGCTGCCCTGGACGCTGGTGGAGAAGCCACCTTAGAGTCCAGGTGCCAGGGAGGCCTCAGAGCAGCGAGACCTCTGGAGACTCAGGCAGACCGAGAACCACACAAGGGCTCTGAGGGAAGAGCGTGGGCCCTGCAGGAGGCACTGAGAGCCTCAAGGGAGAATCCTGCTGGCTGGCAGGGGTCCTGACCTCTGGGACAGCTGAGCCTCGGACACCAACAAGAATCTCTGCCCTTGTGCAATGGGTCTGGCCTTCCTTCCTCCTTGCTAAGGTCCAGGGCATGCTAGGCCCCTTGCTGGCCATAGAGGGACAGGAATGGACCTGCCACCAGCCTTACCCTCAGGAGCTCACTGTCCTGTGTCTGGTCTGGATGGGTACCTGGGCGTGGAAGATAAATTGTCACCTTCATAGGGTTTGGCAAGCAGAGCTTAGCAAAGGACAAATACTGGCCCTGCAGGAGGGAGGAGCGCAGACACACTGGCCGCTGGGTTTGAGAGGGCCCTGGCCAGAGCTGATGAAGGAAGAGGGGATGGCAGATGGTGGGAAAGGACAGAACAAACCTGCAGGACACAAGCAGGTCCCATTGTGGCAGAAGGGGAGGTGTGAGGACAGAAAGAGGAGGTGAGCACTGCCAGCCCGTAGGGGGAATCAGAGACGGTTGCTAGGAATTGGTAGGTACGGGAAGGGGAGGAAGGGAAGTGGGGGAAGTTCTCCCATCTTCATGTGATGGAAAGGCTGCTGACAAAAACTACCAGCTGGGGTGCCTCTGCCAAGGACCAGGAAGCCTACTCCGATTGTCTCCCCGTGCACCCTGGAGGGAGCTCCGATCCCCCTTGAATAACCCAGGAGCCTGAGGCTCAGGGCAGTGCAGCTGGTTAGCCAGAGATCATGGGCAGTGGGCTCATAGACTGTCACCCTAAAGTCCATGTTCAGTTTTCGTGCTGCTGAATAAGGTCTCCTCCTGTCTGCATGGTGGACCCAGCTCCCCCCATGCCACTCCAGCCTCTGTCCATGTCTCTTTTTAACATTCTAGACTGACAAGGAGCCACCACCAATGGAGATAATAGAAAGGGTAAGTCATGATTTTGGTCCTGATGTGGTCTGCATCCTCGATGCCCACACTGAACTTCACACACAAGGGCTCCTGCTGCCTGTGGGATATTTGCACCCCCTGCCCCAGCACCTCCCAGCTTCCTGCGCAAAGAGAGCTGGCAGAAAGAAGAGAGTAACCAAGGGACGGGGGGGGGGGGCCTCAGAAGGACTTGGGATTCATAACACCCTTCCCATGTATGCAGCTCTGCTGCTCCAGGGACTTTGCCCCCGAATTAGCAACTTGAGGTAGCCCGTTTCAGCAAGCACCGGCATCCCTATTAAAATATAGGGACTTTGGGTCAATTTCCAAAGGACTGTTTGAGAGAGTCAGGTGAACTTTGAGAATAGGAACCTTAGATTTCAATGAAACAAGATGGGATTGGGAGGGTGACAAACCATAAGTGACTCTTAATCTCACAAAACAAACTGAGGGTTGCTGGGGGGGGGGGGGTTGGGAGAAGGGGGGGGGGATTATGGACATGGGGGAGGGTATGTGCTTGGGTGAGTGCTGTGAAGTGTGTAAACCTGGTGATTCACAGACCTGTACCCCTGGGGATAAAAATATATGTTTATAAAAAATAAAAAAATTTAAAAAAAAAAAAGGAACCTTAGATTTCAAACGTTGGTCCTCTGCCTGGACTCTGATGTATGTTGGGCCGCATATCGTTGATCTTCACCGCTGTCCCCTGGCAGGGCCAGGAGCTTGGCTAGGGTGGGACTCTAGGGACATGAGGGGTTATGGAGGTTGGAAGGTGTCTTACCTGGCTTCGAGCAGGGAGGCAGACCCAGTCCAGGTGAGCACAGAGAGCCAGGGTCAGGGAGCAGGCTTGGATATCCCAGGGTGGGAGCCGAAACCTGGTTTTGGAAGAAAGAGTTATATGGGTACACCGTGTCCTGAAGAGGGTACCAGAGTCTGACGGCTGGTAGGAAGCAGGCCTCACTGCCTGTGGCTGTACAGGGACTGGGTGCAGTGCCACGTGCTGAGAAAGAATCTGCCAGGGTCGGGTGAGTGTGGCCCTGTCCCCTGCCAGTGCTCCCACCTGGACAGCCCTCCTGTACACTGCAGAAACACACGACTGGGCTTCTCCCCCAGAGGTAGCCCCCGAGACCAAAGGGACAGGGTAGAGTTTGGTGGTCTTCTGGGAAAGTGCCATATTTGCAAGTGCATTGGGTTTGCTTGTTTTTCCCCTGGGGAGACTGTCACAGAGCACGGTGCTCCTTGAGGCTCCTCTAAACCTCCTAGCAGTGCTCTTTTCCTGAGTGGCCACTGAGGGGCCACATGTCATGTGCCTCTGTCCAGGAGCTGCTGACAAAGAAGCAAGCTGTGCTTTCTCTTCGTAGGAGTCAGACACGTGTATACAGAGATGCACTCCAGTGGTCATCCCTTGTTGTCCCTACGAGGAAGACATGAGTCGCATAGAGGTAAGAAGAGCATTAGGGAGGGTGCTATGACCACCAGGTAGGCTGAGGAAGAAAAGGGAGCAGTCCGTTCATGGCCCATGGGAACCATGGCTTCGAGGAGATGAACTTTATGGAAATGGACACTGATCCCTTGGCACTAGAGGAAAAGCAGACTGCATCCTGATCCCCAGGCCCAGGAGAGAACAGAAGGGATGGTCCCTGCCTCCACTACCTCGCAGGGCCCAGCACTATTGTCTCCCCCTTGGCATGGGCCCAGGTTTGCAGATGTTGGTAGCTGGCTATAGCTTGGCAGTTGCAGGCTCAATCAGACCTGCTCACCATGTCCAGCAATGGCTTGGGGTTCACCAGCCAGCAGGGGGATGATGAAACACAAGCTCAGTCATAATCAGGCTCCTATGGGTCAGAAACAAAATTTTTTACAGGAGAATTCTGAGCAAGGTTTGTTCACTATTAAATGTATCCAGAAATACCAGTGGCTCCTGCGAGCCTTTCATGTGTCTGCTCAGGAGGGTGAGGGACTGAGCTAACTCCATTGTCCTGGGGACCCAGTGACATAGAGGGACCAGGGCCTCGTGGAGAAGGCCTGCAGGGCTCCCTCAGTGTGTTCCTGGGGATAGAACCCTCTGGGACCATCTCAAGCCAGAAAGGACTATACCCTTTGGAGGTGCCTGCAGCTTCCTCATGGCCACATCTGCTTCTCAGGACAAACTGGATACCCTGTGTGACTTTGTTCAAAGCTGCCGCCAGCTGCCATTGATATGGTGTCAGCCTCGTGACCAGGTAAGCAGGGGCACAGGGATGCTCTCCATGGGCCAGCAGGCCTTTGCTCTTTGCCCTTGACCATTGCACTCAGGGACTATGGATCAGAGATCCTGTCCAGGCACCTGCCACAAGGATGCCAAGACGTGGAGAGGTGGTGTTCATGAGCCTCACAGGCCGATTTGGGTCTGGCACCTGCATTTTCATGCACATCCTCTCCAGAATAACAGGAAAGTTCTTATGACCCAGCGCCTCCAAACCTAAGTCAAAGAAGCTGTAAAGGGAGGCCACCCAGAAACTTCTCCTGGCCCAACCATCATCCCTCCCCACTGAGCTCCCCACTGGAGGTCTGCTGGCTGCCCCCATCCACTGAGACTCTCCTGCATGGCTCACTCTTACGCTAGGACTAGTGGAGGGCATGGTGACACCCCCATGTTGTTGGCCAACACTGACTGCCTTACCAGATAGTAGAGTCCTCTTTGTGTCATTGCCTGTGACAACAGGAAGAAGCCAGCTTGTTACAGGTGCCCTCCATGGAACTGAATATTAGTGACAACTTGTTCGAAGTTCCTTCTGTGGGCCAGCTGACAGTCTAAGAATGCTACATATTTTCACTATGTACTCCTGCCAATAACTCCATGTGCAAGTACTACTAATATGCCTTTCTTTCCAAAGGGGGTGCTAAGGCACAGAGAGGTCTAGTGACTTACCCCAGGTCACAAAGCCTTGGAGTGGCAGAGCTGGACTTGAACCCCAGACCCTGGCTCCACCCCTATCCCTGCCCTGCCCCCTGTCAGGTCAGGATCTTGATCCCATGATGGTTACCTCACAAACACCCACAAGGCTCAGACTGAGGGCCCACGAAGACCATGCTCCTGGCTCACCTGGATTCCAGGTCTCAGACCCTTTGCACAGACTGGCCCAGGGGCCTGGAGAACATTGAAGTCCCCAGAAGCCCTAGTGAGAACCACATAAGTCACTTCTTTGGATCAGGCAAGCACGGCTCTCCC
>NC_081560.1:150681366-150695153 GCF_022355385.1 Mustela nigripes | reverse complement strand
CCAAGATGGGATTGGGAGGGAGACAAACCATAAGTGACTCTTAATCTCACAAAACAAACTGAGGGTTGCCGGGGGGAGGGGGTTTGGGAGAAGGGGGTGGGATTATGGACATTGGGGAGGGTATGTGATTTGGTGAGTGCTGTGAAGTGTGTAAACCTGGTGATTCACAGACCTGTACCCCTGGGGATAAAAATATATGTTTATAAAAAATAAAAAATTAAAAAAAATAAAAAATAAAAAAAAAATAAAATAGGATATTATAAAAATAATATATTTTATGTAATCCTTTACACAATTACAAAAGCAAACCCAATAGAGATAAACAAAAGTTATATGGAGTGCCTGGGTGGCTCGGTAGCTTAATCATCTGCTTTCTGCTCAGGTCATGATCCCAGGGTCCTGTGAACTTGCTTCTCTGCTTCTCCTTCTCCCTCTGCCTGCCACTCCCCCTGCTTGTGCTCTCTCTGCCTCTCTGTGAAATGAATAAATAAAGTCTTTAAAAAATAAAAAATAAATAAAAATAAAAGAAAACTTACAAAATAGGAATCAAAGCATATCCCTACAAAAAGTCATCAAACAACAAAAGACAGCTAGCCAAGAAAGAAGAAACATATAAATTAAGTTAAATGGCAATGGTAATAAATAATTCCTTTAGTCATAAAATAATTAAATTATTTAATCAAAAGACACGAAATAATTGAATGGAGAAAAAAAATCTAAGAATATGCTGCCTACAAGAGGTTCACTTTAGCTTTAAATACACACACAGACTGACAGGGAAGGGACGTAAAAAGACATTTTAAGCAAATGGTCCCAAAAGACAGCACTGATAGCTATACTTCTATCAGACAGAATAGACTTTAAGCAAAAACAAAGGTCAAGAGACAAAGAAGTCATTATATAATGATAAGAAGGTCAGTCCACCAGGAATATACAGCAATTGTATTTATTTATGCACCCAACCTTAGAGCAACTAAATGTATAAATCAATTACTAACAAAACAAAAGGATAAATAAACAGCAATACAATAATAGGTAAGGGCCTCAAAACCCACTCTCAACAATGGAAAGATCATCCAGACAGAGGATCAATAGAGAAACAGTAGATTTGAACAACACTGTAGATCAAACAAGATCTAACACATATAACCATTACATGCCAAACAATAACAGCAGAATACACATTTTTCTCAAGCAGCTATGGAAAATTTCCTAGGATAGATCATATTTTAGGCCACAAAAATAGTCTTAACAGATTTAAGATGATTCAAATCATTTCAAGTATATTTTCCAATCACAATGGTGTAAAACCAGAAATGGGTAACAAGGGGAGAGCTGGAAAATGCTCAAATACATACAAATTAAACACCACACATTGAACAACCAATGAACCACAGAAGAACTCAAAAGGAAAATACACAGATATTTTGAAAAAAAGAAAACAGGAAACACAGTATACCAAAACATAGGGTGGAGCAAAAGCAGTTCAAAGAAGGGAGTTTACAGAAATAAAGGCATATACCAATCAAAAAGGAATACAGCCTCTGAAAAACCTTACCTTACACCTCAAGGAACTATGAAAAAAATTAAGTGCAAAGTTATCAGAAGGAAATGAAGATTTCAGTGCAAAAAGTAGAAAACAATAAAACTGTATGAAAGGTTAACAAAACAAAGATTTGGTTTTTTGAAAAGACAAAGCACATTGGCCAACCTCTGACTAAACAAGAAAACTAAAAAGAGGACCAAAATTTAAAAAAAAAATTATAAATGAAAGAGAAGACATTACTACTAATACAGAAATACAATAGATCATAAAATGCTATGAACAACTAAAAGCTGATAAATTGGAAAAATTCAAAGAAATGGAAAAATCTGTGGAAAATACAACTACCAACACTGAATCACAAGTAAATAGGATATCTTAGCAAACTGATAGTGAGTCAGAAGATTCAATCAGTAATTAAAAATCTACCAAGAAAGAAAAGTGCAGAACCAGATAATTTCACTGGTGAATTATACCAAGCATTTATAGAATTAACACCAATTATTCTCAAACTCTCCCAAAACACTGCAGAGAGGAAACACTCCCAAACCTATTTTTTCAATACCAGCATTACCCTAATATTAAAGCAGATAACAACACTACAAGAAGACAATAGACCAATATCCCTTGTGATTACAATACAAAAATTACACACACACACACACACACACACACACACACACACACAAATTAACAAAGAAAATTCAACAGTATATTTAAAATATAATGATCAAATGGGATTCATTTCTGGAATACAAGGATGGTTCAACATACACAAATCAATAAATGGGATACATAAAAAGAGTCTGAAAGTTTTCCTTCTGCTTCTATTTTTTGAAACATCTTCAGGAGAATAGGTATTATTTATTCTTTGAATGTTTGGTAAAATTCCCCAGGAATCCATCAGGTCCTGGGCTCTTGTATTTTTGGGACGTTTTGATCACTGCTTCAATATCATTACTACATATTGGTCTATTCAGGTTGTCAATTTCTTCCTGATTCAGTTTTGGAAGTTTATAGGTTTCCAGGATTGCATCCATTTGGTCTAGGTTGTTTAGCTTTGGGGCATATAACGGTTGATAATAATTTCTGATGATTGTTTCTATTTCCTTGGTGTTAGTCATGATCTCTCCCTTTTCATTCATAATTTTATTAATCTATTTTTTTATTAGTTTGGCCAACAGTTTATCGATCTTATTGATACCAAAAAAAAAGCTTCTAATTTCATTGATGTGTTCTACTGTATCTCTAGTTTCTATCTATGCTCTAATCTTATTTCCCTTCTTGAGTGTGGGGTTGGCTTAATTTGTTGTTGATTCTCTGGTTCTTCAAGGCGAAAAGAGAACTGGTGTCTTCTGGATTTTTCCTTTTTTTTTTTTTTTTTTTTTTTTTTAGGAAGGCTTGGATGGCTTTGTACTTCCCCCTTAGGACTGCCTTTGTTGTATCCCGTAGGTTTTGGACCAAAGTGTCTTCATTCCCATTGGTTTCCATAAATTGTTTAAGTTCTTTCTTGATTTCCTTGTTGAGCCAAACATTCTTTTTTTTTTTTTAAGATTTTTTTTTAAATTTATTTGACAGAGAGAGAGAGGGATGACAAGTAGGCAGAGAGGCAGGCAGAGAGACAGAGGGGAAAGCAGGCTCCCTGCTTCCGAGCAGAGAGCCCGACGCGGGACCTGATCCCAGGACCCTGAGATCATGACCTGATCTGAAGGCAGAGGCCTAACCCACTGAGCCACTCAGGCAAGCCAAACATTCTTAAGCAAGGTGGTCTTTAGATTCCAGCTGTTAGAATTCCTCCCAAACTTTTTCTTGTGGTTGAGTTACAGTTTCAAAGCATTGTGGTCTGAGAATATGCAGGGAATAATCTCAATCTTTTGGTGTCAGTTGAGTCCTGCTTTGTGATGCAGTATGGAGCCTATTCTGGAGAAAGTTCCATCTGCACTCGAGGAGAATGCGTATTCTGTTGTTTTAGGGTGGAATGCTCTGTATATATCTATGAGGTCCATCTGGTCCAATGTGTCATTCAATGCTCTTGTTTCTTTATTGATTTTCTGCTTGGATGATCTATTACTGAGAGTGGCATGTTAAGATCCCCTACTACTAATGTATTCATATCAATATGACTCTATCTTGATTAACAGTTGTCATATGTAGTTGGCTGCTCCCATATTGGGGGCATAAATATTTACAATTGTTAGATCTTCCTGGTGGATAGACCCTTTAAGAATGATGTAGTGTCTTTCTTTATCTCTAACTACAGTCTTCAGTTTAAAATCTAATTGATCTGATATGAGAATCGCTACCCCAGCTTTCTTTTGAGGCCCACTGGCATGAAAGATGCTTCTCCAACCCTTCACTTTCAGTCTGGATGTATCCTTAGGTTCAAAATGGGTCCCTTGAAGACAACAGATGGACATGACCTGTCATTTTATCCAATCTGCAACCCTGTGCCATTTTATGGGAGTGTTTAGGCCATTCGTGTTGTGACTATTGAGAGATACATTTTTATTGACATCATGCTGCCTGTGAAATCCTTGTTTCTATAGATTATCCCCCAAAATTTCAGTTCTATGACACTCTTGGGTTCTTTCATATTTTATAGAACCCCCCCCCCTTAATATTTCTTGTAGTGCCAGTTTGGTGGTCACACATTCTTTTAAACCTTGCTGCTGGTCTTGTAAGATCTTTATCTCTCCATCCATTTTGAATGTCAGTCTTGTTGGATAAAGTATTCTTGGCTGCATGTTCTTTTCATTTAGTGCCATGAATATGTCTTGCCAACCCTTCTGGCTTGCCAGGTTTCTGTGGACAGGTCTGAAGTCATTCTGATGGCCCTTACTCTGTATGTAAGGAAGCTATTCCCCCTAGCTGCTCTCAAGAGTTCCTGTCTAAAATTTTGATTCATCAGTTTCACAATCACATGTCTTGAGGTCTTTCTACACTCTATGATCTTGGGGGAGCTGACCTTTCTGCCTCTAGGACACAAACACTGGTTCCATTCCCCAGATTGGGAAAATTTTCATGGAGAATTTGTTCAACTATATATTATAGTCTTCTTTCTTTCTCCTCCCCCTCAGGGGTTCCAATAATTCTTGCATTGGAGCGTTTCATGGTGTCATTTATTTACCTAATTCTGTTTTCATGGCTTCTTAGCTCTTTGTTCCAGGCCTCCTCCTGATACTTTTTCTCTATCAGTTTGTCCTCTAGATCACTAATTCTATCTTCTGCCTCAGTTACCCTAGATGTTAGAGAATTTAAATCAGATTGGAAATCATTGATAGCATTTGTAACTTCTTCCCAGATTACCCTGATCCCAAAACCAGGCAAAGACCCCACCAAAAATGAGAATTTCAGACCAATATCCCTGATGAATATGGATGCTAAGATTCTCAACAAGATCGTAGATGATAGGAGCCAACAGTACATTAAAAAGATTACCCACCATAACCAGGTGGTATTTATTCATGGGATGCAGGGGTGGTACAACATTCACAAATAAATCAATGCAATAGAACAAATCAATAAGAAAAGAGAGAAGAACCACGTGGTCCTCCCATTTATGCAGAAAAAGCATTGATAAGATACAGCATTATTCCTGATTAAAATGCTTCAAAGTACAGGGATAGAGGGAACATTCCTCAACTGCATAAAATCGATCTATGAAAAACACACAGCAAATATCATCCTCAATGGGAAAAAGCTGACAGCCTTCCCTTTGAGATCAGGAACACAACAACGATGCCCACTCTCACCACTCTTGTAAACATAGTACTAGAAGACCTAGCAATAGCAATCACACAACAAAAAGAACTTAAAGGTATTCAGGTTGGCAATGAATAAGTCAAACTCTCTCTCTTCACAGATGACATGATACTTTATATGGAAAACCCAAAAGACTCCACCCCCAAATTACTAGAACTCATACAACAATTTAGTAATGTGGCAGAATACAAAATCAATGTACAGAAATCACTAGCTTTCTTATACACTAACAATGAAAATACAGAAAGGGAAATTAGAGAATCAATTCCATTTACTATAGCATCAAGAAACATACGATACCTGAGAATAAACCTAAGCAAAGAGGTAAAGGATCTGTACTTGAGGAACTACAGAACACTCATGAAAGAAATTGAAGAGGACACAGAAAGATGGAAGACCATTCCATGCTCATGGATCAGAAGAATAAACATTGTTAAAATCTCTCTACTGCCTGAACCAATCTATACTTTCAATGCCATTCTGATCAAAATTCCACCGGTAATTTTCAAAGAGCTGGAGCAAACAATCCTAAAATTTGTATGGAATCAAAAGAGACTGAATTGCTAAAGAAATGTTGAAAAAGAAATACAAAACTGGGGGCATCACGTTACCTGATTTCAAGCTTTACTACAAAGCTGTGATCACAAAGACAGCATGGTACTGGTACAAAAACAGACATATAGACTTGTGGAACAGAGTAGAGAGCCCAGATATGACCCTCAACTTTACGGTCAACTAATCTTTGACAAAGCAGGAAAAAATATACAGTGGGAAAAAAAAAACAGTCTCTCAATAAATGGTCCTAGGAAAATTGAACAGCTGTATGTAGAAGAATGAAACTCTACCATTCTCTTACACCATACTCAGAGATAAATTCAAAATGGATAAAAGACCTCAATGTGAAGCAGAAATCCATCAGAATCCTAGAGGAGAACATAGGCAATATACACATATGGTTTTTTCTTCTAAAATCTTTTCTTCTAAAAAATTTGGCATAGATCAAAATACGCCCTAAATCTAACACTGGGCCTGTTCTAGTCTCCAGCCTGAGAAAACTCTTTCCACTTTCTTTTTCTTTATTCTCCCAACCAACTTATCTTATCAACTCCATTTTTAGAAATTAAAAAATTTTTTTTCATCTTTATAGTCATATTCCATCCCTTCATTGTGTTTACCCTTATATATGTTTTTCATTCTTTAAAATTTTGGGAGGTAGTTTCTTCTAAGGACCAAAATACTCCCAAAATTAAGTGGGTGACCCTGTTCTAGTAACCAGTCTAACATATATAAATTTCCTCTTTTTTCTTTTTCCTTTTTTTTCTTTTTTATATTTTTTCTTTATTTGTTTTCTTTTTTTAATTTTTTTTCTGAACTTCTTTTACTCCCTTTCTCCCCCCATGATTTGGGGTCTCTTCTGATTTGGTTAAAGCACATTTTCTTGGGGTCTTTGCCCCCCTTTTAGTATTTTATTCGCTCCGTCATATATTCTTATCTGGATAAAATGACAAGGCAGAAAAACTCACCACAAAAAAAAAAAAAACAAAAAACAAAACAAGAGGCAGTACTGAAGGTTAGGGACCTAATCAATATGGACATTGGTAATATGTCAGATCTAGAGTTCAGAATGACAATTCTCAAGGTGTCAGCCAGCCTCAAAAAAGGCATGGAAGATATTAAGAAACCCTGTCTGGAGAAATAAAAGCCCTTTCTGGAGAAATAAAAGAACTAAAATGTAACCAAATTGAAATTTATAAAGTTATTAATGAGGTGCTATAAAAAATGGAGGCTCTTACTGCTAGGATAAATGAGGCAGAAGAAAGAATTAGTGATACAGAAGACCAAATGACAGAGAATAAAAAAGCTGAGCAAAAGAGAGACAAACAACTACTGTACCACAAGGGGAGAATTCAAGAGATAAGTGATACCATAAGACAAAACAACATTAGAATAATTGGGATTCCAGAAGAAGAAGAAAGAAAGAGGGGAGCAGAAGGTATATTGGAGAGAATTATCTTAGAGAATTTCCCTAATATGGCAAAGGGAACAAGCATCAAAATCCAGGAGGTGCAGAGAACTCCCGACAAAATCAGTAAGAATATGCCCACACCCCGTCATCTAATAGTAAAATTTGTCTTAGCGACAAAGAGAAAATCCTGAAAGCAGCCTGGGACAAGAAGTCTGTATGTAACACACAATGGTAAAAATATTAGATTGGCGTGGACTTACCCACAGAGACCTGGCAGGCCAAAAAGAACTGGAATGATATATTCAGAGCACTAAATGAGAAAAACATGCAGCCAAGAATACTATATCCAGCTGGGCTATCATTGAAAATAGAAGGAGAGATAAAAAGCTTCCAAGACAAACAATAACTGAAATAATTTGCAAACACCAAACCAGCTCTACAGGAAATATTGAAAAGGGTCCTCTAAGCAAAGAGAGACCCTAAAAGTAGTAGATCAGAAAGGAAAGGAGACAATATACAGTAACAGTAACCTTACAGGCAATACAATGGCACTAAATTCATATCTCTCAATAGTTACCCTGAATGTAAATGGGCTAAATGCCCCAATCAAAAGGCACAGGGTATCATAATGGATAAAAATAATAAAACCCATCAATATGCTGTCTACAAGTAACTCATTTTAGACCCAAAGACACCTACAGATTTAAAGTGAGGGGCTGGAAAATAATTTACCATGCTATTGGCCATCAAAAGAAAGCTGGGGTGGCAATCCTTATATCAGATCAATTAGATTTTAAGCCAAAGACTATAATAAGAGATGAGGAAGGATACTACATCATACTCAAAGGGTCTTTCCAATGAGAAGATCTAACAATTTTAAATATCTATACCCCTAACATGGGAGCAGACAACTATACAGACCAATAAATAACAAAATCAAAGAAACACATTGACAATAATACAGTAATAGTAGGGGACATTAACATGCCCCTCACTGAAATGGACAGATCACCCCAGTGAAAGATCAACAAGGAAATAAAGGCCTCAAATGACACACTGGACCGATGGACATCACAGATCTATTCAGAACAATCCATCCCAAAGTAAGAGAATGCACATTCTTCTCTAGTGCATATGGAACATTCTCCAGAATAGATCACATTATGGGTCATAAATCAGGTCTCAACTGGTATCAAAAGAGTGGGATCATTCCCTGCATATTTTCAGACCACAATGCTCTGAAGCTAGAACTCAATCACAAGAGAAAATTTGGAAAGAACCCAAATATATGGAGACTAAAGAGCATCCTTCTAAAGAATGAATGGGTCAACCAAGAAATTAAAGAAGAATTGAAAAAATTCATGGAAACAAATGATAATAAAAACACAATGGTTCAAAATCTGTGGGACACAGCAAACACAGTCCCGAGAGGAAAATACATAGTGATACAAGCCTTTCTCAAGAAACAAGAAAGATCTTAAATACACAACCTAACCCTACACCTAAAGGAGCTGGAGAAAAAAACAACAAAGAAAGCCTAAACCAGCAGGAGAAGAGAAATAATAAAGATCAGAGCAGAAATCAATGAAATAGAAACCAAAAAAACAAGAGAACAAATCAACGAAAATAGGAGCTGGTTCTTTGAAAGAATTAATAAGATTTATAAAGCACTGGCCAGACTTATCAAAAAGAAAAGAAAAAGGGCCCAAATAAATAAAATCATGAATGAAAAAGGAGAGATCAGAACCAACACCAAAGAAATACAAACAATTATAAGAACATACTATGAGCAACTCTATGACAACAAATTTGACAATCTGGAAGAAGTGGATGCATTCCTAGAGACATATGAACTACCACGATTGAACCAGGAAGAAATAGAAAACCTGAACAGACCCATAACCAGTAAGGAGATTGAAAGTCATCTAAAATCTCCAAACAAACAAAAGCCCAGGGACAGACAGCTTCCCAGGGGCATGCTACCAAACATTTGAAGAAGAATTAATTCCTATTCTTCTGAAACTGTTCCAAAAAATAGAAATGGAAGGAAAACTTCCAAACTCATTTTATGAGGCATCACCTGGATCCCAAAACCAGACAAGGATCCCATCAAAAAAGAGAATTACAGACCAATATCCTTGAAGAACACAGATGCAAAAATTCTCACCAAATTACTAGCCAATAGGATCCAACAGTACATTAAAAAAATTATTCACCACCAAGTGGGATTTTTTCCAGGGCTGCAAGGTTGGTTCAACATGTGCAAATCAATCAATGTGATACAATACATTAATAAAAGAAAGAACAAGAACCATATGATACTCTCAATAGATGCTGAAAAAGCATTTGACAAAGTACAGCATCCCTTCCTGATCAAAACTCTTCAAAGTGTAGGGATAGAGAGCCCATACCTCAATATTATCAAATTCATATTATCTATGAAAAACCCACTGCAAATATCATTCTTAATGGAGAAAAACTGAGAGCTTTTCCGCTAAGGTCAGGAACACAGCAGGGATGTCCGTTATTCTCTAGTGCACATGGACCACTGCTATTCAACATAGTACTAGAAGTCCTAGCCTCAGCAATCAGACAACAAAAAGAAATTAAAGGCATCCAAATTGGCAAAGAAGAAGTCAAACTATCACTCTTTGCAGATGATATGATACTATATGTGGAAAACCCTAAAGACTCCACTCCAAATCTGCTAGAACTTGTACAGGAATTCAGAAACAGTGTCAGGATATAAAATCAATGCACAGAAATCAGTTGCATTTTCTACACCAACAAGACAGAAGAAAGAGAAATTAAGGAGTCAATCCCATTTACAATTGCACCCAAAACTATAAGATACCTAGGAATAAACCTAACAAAAGAGGCTAAGAATCTATACTCAGAAAACTATAAAGTACTCATGAAATAAATTGAGGAAGACACAAAGAAATGAAAAATGTGCCTCTGCCTTCAGCTTAGGTCATGGTTCCAGGGTCCTGGGATCAAGCCCCACATCAGGCTCCCTGCTCAACAGGGAGCCTGCTTCCTCCTCTCTCTCTCTCTCTCTCTGCCTGCCTCTATGCCTACTTAAAATCTGTCTGTCAAACAAATAAATAAAATTTTAAAAAAGAAATGAAAAATGTTCCATGCTCATGGATTGGAAGAACAAATATTGTGAAAATGCCTATGCTACCTAAAGCAATCTACACATTTAATGCAATCTCCATCAAAACCCCATCCATTTTTTTCAAAGAAATAGAACAAATAATCCTAAAATTTAAATGGAACCAGAAAAGACCTCAAATAGCCAAAGGAATATTGAAAAAGAAAGCCAAAGTTGGTGGTATCCCAATTCCAGATTTCAGGCTCTATTACAAAGCTGTCATCATCAAGATAGTATGGTACTGGCACAAAAACAGACACATAGATCAATGGAATAGAATAGAGAGCCCAGAAATAGACCCTCAACTCTATGATCAACTAATCTTCGACAAAGAAGGGAAGAATGTCCAATGGAAAAAAGACAGCCTCTTCAATAAATGGTGCTGGGAAAATTGGACAGCCACATGCAGAAAAATGAAATTGGACCATTTCCTTACACCACACACAAAAATAGACTCAGTGGAAGAAGGACCTCAATGTGAGAAAGGAATCCATTGAAATCCTTGGAGAAAACACAGGCAGCAACCTCTTCAACCTCAGCTGCAGCAACTTCTTCCTAGGAACATCACCAAAGGCAAGGGAAGCAAGGGCCAAAATGAACTATTGGGATTTCATCAAGATCAAAAGCTTCACACAGCAAAGGAACAGTTAACAAAACCAAAAGAAAACTGACAGAATAGGAAAAGATATTTACAAAATGACATATCAGATAAAGGGCTAGTATCCAAAATCCATAAAGAGCTTAGCAAACTCAACACACAAAGAACAAATAATCCAATCAAAAAATGGGCAGAGGAGCACCTGGGCGGCTCAGTGGGTTAAAGCCTCTGCCTTTGGCTCAGGTCATGATCCCAGGGTCCCAGGGTCGAGCCCCACATTGGGCTCTCTGCTCAGTGGGGAGCCTGCTTCCTCCTCTCTCTCTGCCTTCCTCTCTGCCTACTTGTGATATCTGTCTGTCAAATAAGTAAAATCTTTAAAAAAGAAAGAAATAAAGAAAGAGAGAGAGAGAGAGAGAGAGGCAGAGGACATGGAGACATTTCTGCAAAGACATCCAGACACATGAACCAGGCCAACAGACACATGAAAAAGTGCTCCACATCACTCGGCATCAGGGAAATGCAAATCAAAACCACAATGAGATACCACCTCACAACAGTCAGAATGGCTAAAATTAACAAGTCTGGAAATGACAGATGCTGGCAAGGATGCAGAGAAAGAGGAACCCTCCTACACTGTTGGTGGGAATGCAAGCTGGTGCAACCACTCTGGAAAATAACATGGAGGTTCCTCAAAAAGTTGAAAATAGAGCTACCCTACAACCCAGAAACTGCGCTACTGGCTATTTACTCTAAAGATACAAATGTAGTGATCCAAAGGGGCACGTGCACCCAAATGTCCACAATAGCCAAACTATGGAAAGAACCTAGACGTCCATCAACAGATGAATGGATAAAGATGTGGTATATATATACATATGTACATATATACATATATGTACATATATACATATATATACATATACATATATGCATACATATATACATATACATATGTACATATATGTGTGTGTGTGTGTGTGTATATACAATGGAATACTATGCAGCCATCAAAAGAAACGAAATCTTGCCATTTGCGACAACATGGATAGAACTAGAGGGTATTATGCTTAGCGAAATAAGTCAATTGGAGAAAGACAACTGTCATATGATCTCCCTGATATGAGGAAGTAGAAATGCAATGTGGGGGTTTTGGGGGTTGGAAAAGAATAAATGAAACAGGGTGGGATTGGGAGGGAGACAAACCATAAGAGACTCTTAATCTAGCAAAACAAACTGAGGGTTGCCAAGGGCAGGGGGGAGGGAGAGGATGGTGGGGTTATAGACATTGGTGACAGTATGTGCAATGGTGAGTGCTGTGAAGTGTGTAAACCTGGTGATTCACAGACCTGTACCCCTGGGGCTAATAATACATTATATGTTTATTTTAAATTTTTTAAAAATATTTTTATCCCCAGGGGTTTATAAAAAATACAAAATTAAAAAAATAAATAAATAAAATAAAAAAAAATATTTTCAAAAAACCCACATTGAGATACCATCTTACACCAGTTAGAATGGCCAAAATTAACAGGACAATAAACAACATGTGTTGGAGAGGATGTGGAGAAAGGGGAACCCTCTTACACTCTTGGTGGGAATGCAAGTTGGTGCAGCCACTTTGGAAAACAGTGTGGAGATTCCTTAAGAAATTAAAAATAGAGCTTCCCTATGACCCTGCAATTTCACTACTGGGTACTTGCCCCAAAGATACAGATGTAGTGAAAAGAAGGGCCATCTGTACCCCAGTGTTCATAGAAACAATGGCCACAGTCACCAAACTGTAGAAAGAACCAAGATGCCCTTCAACGGATGAATGGATAAAGAAAATATGGTCCATATATACAATGGAGTATTATGCCTCCATCAGAAAGGATGAATACCCAACTTTTGTTATCAGCATGGGCAGGACTGGAGGAGGTTATGCTGAGTGAAATAAGCCAAGCAGAGAGAGTCAATTATCATATGGTTTCACTTACTGGTGGAACATAAAGAATAACACGGAGGAGGTGGGGAGTTGGAGAGAAGTGAGTTGGGGGAAATTGGAGGAGGAGATGAACCGTGAGAGACTGTGGACCCTGAGAAACAAACTGAGGGTTTTGGAGGGGAAGGTGGTGGGGGGTTGGGTGGGCCTGGTGGTGGATATTGTGGAGGGCGTGTATTGCATGGAGCACTGCATGTGGTGAATAAACAATGAATTCTGGAATACTGAAAAGAAAATTTTAAAAAAGAAAATATTACAATGATGTTTCACCTCATGCTTGTTAGAACAGCTATTATCAAAAAAATAAGAGATAACAAATTCTGGTGAAGATGTGGGAAATGGGGGACCCTTGTGCACTATTGGCAGGACTGTAAATTTGTATAGTCAAAATGTAAAACAGCATGAAATTTCCTCAAAAATTTAAAAACAGAACAACCATATGATCCAGCAATCCTGCCTCTGGGAAAATATGTGAGGGAAACAACAATACTAAGTCAAAGAGATTTGTACCCCCATGTTTATTGCTCCATTATATGCAATAAGCAAGACATGCAAGCAACCTAGGAGGTCATCAAGCGATTGTGTGATAGATATATAGATATAGATATAGATAAATATATATTTGTAGATATATTTCAGCCATTATGTATATATATTTGAACCATTAAAAAAGGAAATCTTAGGAAGATGTTGCTGCGGCAAAGGTCGAAGAGGTTGCTGCCCGTGTTCTCCTCAACGCAAAAGGCAAGGGAAGCAAGGGCAAAAATGAACTATTGGGAT
>NC_081560.1:150659072-150680966 GCF_022355385.1 Mustela nigripes | reverse complement strand
TATAAAAAATAAAAAATTAAAAAAAAAAAAAAATAAAAAATAAAAAAGGAAATCTTGCCATTTGCAACAGCATAGATGAAACTTGAGAGCATTATTTTAAGTGAAATAAATCAGAAAAAGAAGGAAAAATCTGTATGATCTCACTTACACGTGAAATTTTTTAAAAAATTTAAACATAGAAAAAGAGATCGTATTTGTGATTACCAGAGGCAGAGATGGGAGGAGGAACTGGATAAAGTTGGTCAAAATGTTCAAACTCCAATTATAAGATAAATAAGTAATAGGGGTGTAAAGAACAACAGTGCCTTACAGGATATTTGAAAGTTGTTCAAAGAGTAGATTCTAAGAATTCTCATCACAGGAATTTTTTTTCTTTTTTCTTTTTTTTTCTGTATCTATATGAAATGATGGGTGTTAACTAAATTTATTTTGCTAATTATTTCACAATTATATGTCAAATTGTTATACTGTAAACTTTAAACTTATACAATGCTATAGGTCAATTATATCTAAATAAAACTGGGGAAAAGAGAATCTCAGCTAATAAATGCATTAGAAATAATAAAATTTGAAATCACCATTTTGCAACTCTTATTGAAGATTTAGACATCTATCTACAGTCATTCTAACCGTAGATAAAATGTTGTCAAGGGATTTAACCATGAGATAAAATGTTGTTGGAGGACTTAATGGTGGTAACAGGCTCACAAATCCAATCCATTTGACCAATCACAGCATCACTAAAAGTGCAACTATCAAACAACATGTGTCTCCTGATATAATGTAGGAAGAACAATATCATAACAAAAATGAACCTGAGATTCACCAAGCTTCTAGCTCCTAAATACTGGCTTATAGGAAATTTGATGATAGAATAAAGATTAGTAAGATGATTAGGAAAGAATCAACCAAATCTAAAATGTGGGAAATTCTACAAAATGACTTTTTAAACATAAATTGGATGAGATAAAAGGAGGTAAAACTAACAACAACAACAATAATAATAATTATGGAGTGCCACAGGCATATTCTGTATCTCTTGATGTATTGTTTTTCATACTTTTAAAAAGTAAGACTAATTTTCCTCACCATGTGGGCAATATCCTCCCTGTTGTGAATGCATAGAGTAAGAAAAGACATAATTAGGTTAGAGTAGGAATTATAAGGAAGCTATAACTACAGATAGAGCATAAATATAAAAATCAAATATTTCTGAACAACTTTATACCAATATATGCAAAGAGATGTCCAAATTCCTGGAAAATGTGATACCTAAAATGACTTGTAAAATAAATGGAAGTACTAAATAATGCAATGTGTTGGTCTGTTTTGCCTACTGAAACTACGTACCACAGGCTAGATGGCTTAAACAACAGAAATTTATTTTCTCATAGTCTAGACACTACTGGAAGTCCAAGATCAAAGTGTTAGCAGGGTTGACTTCTGATGTGGATTCTCTTCCCAAATTACAGGTGGCTACTTTCTTGGTGTGTGCATGGGAAGAGAGCTCTGGCATTTCTTTTCTTATGAGGACACCTGTCCTATGGGATTAAGGGCCCACACTTAATTATCTCCTTTAAACCTCATCACCTTCTTAAAGACTGTATCTCTAACTACAGGGACAGAATTCAGTAATAATATTCAGTATATGTTAAATAAATTATATGAGTAGTTTATCAACTTCCCATGAAGAAAACAGGCACAGATGATATACTACCAAATATTCAAGGAGTTGATTATGGTGATCATATTTGAAGTCTTTCCAAGAGAAAAGAAAGTAAAAACACTTCCAAATGCATTTTATTAAGTTAGCATTACATAATATCCAAATCAGATAAGGACAGGACAAAAATAAGAAATATAAACTGATTTCTCTCATGCTTATAAGTAAAAAATTTAAAAATTATAAACTAATAATAAACTCAATCAAACAGTGTTTTAAAAAATTACCATGGCCATGTTAGGTTTTGTTTGTAAAATGTTAAAATTAGTTTTAACATGCATTGGTGCAATTAATCATATGAATAGATTACTGGTGAAAAATATATATGCATCACGAAATATGCAGAAAATGAATTTAATTCTTCTTAGGAAAAATTAATCATTTATGCATAATTTGTAGCAAACCAAGCAGAGTATGGAAACTGCCTAATCTGATAAAGAATTTCCACCAAAAGCCTTTCATAAATAGTATTTTTTTCTTTTTTAATTTTTTTTATTAAATTTTTAAATTTTTTATCAACATATAATGTATTATTAGCCCCAGGGGTACAGTTCTGTGAATCGCCAGGTTTACACATTTCACCGCACTCACCAAGCACATACCTTCCCCAATGTCCATAACCCCACCCCCTCTCCCTTCCCCCCTCCCCCTGGCAATCCTCAGTTTGTTTTGTGAGATTAAGAGTCTTTTATGGTTTGTCTCCCTCCTGATCCCATCTTGTTTCGTTATTCTTTTCCTACCCCCCAAACCTCCCATGTTGCCGCTCCACTTCATATCAAGGAGATCATATGATAGTTGTCTTTATCTGATTGACTTACTTCACTAAGCATAAATGGGATTTTTCACGTTGATATGTTAAAAGTATTCTTGTAAAAGTCAAGAATGCCTCCATCACAGGTTCCAGACAACATGGCATTAGAGAACCAGCCAGAGTAATTTCTTTTGTTTCTGTTTTTTATGGAAACCAAAACTGCTCTACAGACATATGTTAGAATTAGGGAGCTTAGCAAATTATATGAATAATCAATAATACATCTTCCCACAACACCAATAAAAGTTTAAAAGCTTTATTTTTAAAATGTCATTTACATTAAGAGCAAAAATATAAGATATTTAGGGAAGGCACTTGACAAAAAAAGGGTCTTCATAGGGAAATTTATATCCAAGGCACTGGAAAAGATATAAATAAATGGAGACATTGCCAGGTTCACTGATACTGGGAGTCCAGATGGCAGATTCAAATCAGACCAAAGAGTATCTATACATTAATGATCAATTAATTAATTTAATTCATTAATTAAATTAATTAACTACAGTGTTACTGTAATCAAGTATTAAAAATTTGGGGAGACTTTTCATAAGATCAGGCAACTAAAACAAATGGCCAATGGCCAATCTAAATTCAAAACTGGATATTTTGAAAGTATTGCTCATGGCAATTATCAGCTCCTACTGTTCTCAGAGGCTACAGTGTGTAAAGTTATCTAGAATCAATTTAGAAGAATCATAAGCCTATGATCTAAGTGAAAAGTAAGAGGTAAGAACAAGAAGATCTAAAATTTATATGAGATTTAAATAGTGTTTCTAAAATTTATATGAAAGAGCAAATGGGTTTTCCATGTTTTTCCATGAAGCAGAGACAAGCCATCTCCACTCAGCTCTCTTTACATTTCTGATCCACAGACACTGTGCACATAGGAAATGGTTCTTGTTTTATGTCATTAATTTGCAGGTGGTTTGTTACACAGCAGTAGATAACTGGAATGTCCCTCATTCACAAAGGACTTTGGAATGCTTTCACCTTCTAGACCTTCTAGATCCTTCCATGTCCATGGGTGGCTTCAGTGTTCACATCAATGATGATTACTGTACTCTAGTCTCCCAGCTCCTGGACCTCTTCACCCACAGGGATGTCCCCATCTAAGCCACCTCAGCTGCCACCTTTGAGTTATGAAAAAGCAGGATCTTGAGGATTTTAATGCCCACCTGGAGGGTTTAGGATACGAGACAAATGGCGGCCTCATCTTATCCCACCCCACTCCCCGCCCCCACCCAAAAATCCCAGGACTCTTGCCTGGGGTTGTCAGAAGTCAGGACACTGAGCAGAGCGGCAGGTCATAAAGTCACCATGCCAACCCTCCTGCCCATCATAACAAGGCCTTCTGCCCTGGGGGCACGGAGGAAGGAAAGCGCAGGTAGTGGGGCCATCGCCCCAGAGCCAGCCACTTACCTCTTCCGCCCAAAGGGCAGGTAGCAGGTGGAGGCTTGAAGTGGGTCTTGGGAAAGGGCTGGAGAGGCAGAGTCTTCCTTAGCACAGGAGGAGTCCACCGAGGCAGCAGCCTGGGGCGACCTGAAGTGGCCAGAATCCAGCAACATCGCGAGAGCGGCCCAGAAAATGGGAAGCCGCAGCCTGGGTTTGCCAGGCCCTGCACTCTTCCTGCTGCTGATATTGCCGCCTCCGCTGCTGAGAGCCGGAAGCTTCCTGCACACGATCAAGGCCTCCAGAGACATGAATGAACCCGGTCAGAGCAGGAAAAGCCAACACCACAACCCCCGCCCACATGGGAAAGTCCTCCAACCCAACAGCGGTCCGAGCCGCTACTTACCGGAGATCCGGATAGACGAGTCCAAAAAATGCCAGAGTAATTTTGATCTTTACTTCATCTTGGACAAGTGAGTGGCGCTCCTGCCCTACCCAACGCCCCAAAGGCAGAGCGATCCCTGAGGCTAATATGGGCAAGAGGGGACCAAAGGGGATGCCAGCTTCCGTGAGGGGAGGGAAAGGGGATTCTTTCCCTCAAGAAATCTCTGCAGACTCGTTCTTGAGACAGAAGGAATGCCCACAAGAATTTGTTCTCTGGGACTTTTCCTTTTGGAAAGGAGAAAAGGCCACAATAGGGTTTTGGGGTGGCTCTCAGTCCCTCCTCTGACAGGGCCAGGATTTGTGCCCTGCATGTCCCTTAAACAGCTGGAGGGGCAGGTGATTGCTAGAAGCTCTTTCTAGTTAGAAGCTCGCTGGGTTTCAGTTTCTGTCTGTATGGTTTTTTGCTTGTGTTGCTTTTCACCCACGTGGATTCTATTTTTACTGGGCACCAGAGAGATTGCCCTGTTGCTTCTGGTGGGCATTCTCAGACTGTCACTGCTTAGAAAATCCTTTGCTTTCCTTCCCAGACTTTTGCTTCCTTCTTCAACCCCTTGGAGACCATGTTCTGGATTTAGTGCACTTCCAGAACAGCTAGGTCTGGCCAGCTGTTGTCCTGGGAAGCTGGGTTGTGCCTTGGGCACCCTGTAGCCCTCAGAGAAGGAAAGGGGGTGGATATTCATCCTGGGTGGATATTCGTTTCTAACTGGCGTGTTGGATTGAGAATGAACTTTACTGGGTCAATACTATCAGTGGTATGAGAATAATATTATTAAAGCACATTTTGGTTTCCAAAACCCTCCCACTTACACTTCATCCTCAAAACCACTCTGGGATGTAGAGTAGGGAAGATATTTGCACTTGCTATCTCCTGGAAAGGGGGTGGGATCTGGAAGTTGGATGAAGTAGCCCACAGGCTGGTAGGGATGACAGGACTCTGGCTTCCTGTGTACCCTGATTACAGCATCCCAGGCTGTACTGCCTCTGGTTCCTCTTATTCTCTGTGGAAGCTGATGACCTGGGGGTTGGGGGGGGGGGGGCAAGTGTGTGGCCAGCCACCGGCTTCTGAACAAAACCAGCAGAGCTGGGAGCCGCTCTGTCCCCTGGAATAAGTTCCTCCTCACTGTCTAGTGAAGGGACTTCTGAATTGCTCTGAGCAGGTCTTGCCTCAATGATATTTGGCCCAGCCCAGGGAGGTGATGATTTCTCTCTTAGGCATTAGGGTTGGAGTTAGGAAGACTCTTGTTTGTTGGGAGATTTTTGATTACTGATTCAATTTCTTTGCTGCTTTTGGATCTGTTCAGGTATTCTACTTCTTCCTGTTTCAGCTTTGGTAGTTTATATGTTTCTAGGAATTTATCTATTTCTTCATTTGTTGGCATATATATGCTCACAATATTCTCTTATAATTGTTTGTATTTCTTCAGTGTTGGTTGTGATCCTTCCTCTTTCATTTATGATTTTATTTTTTTAAAGATTTTATTTATTTATTTGACAGAGATCACAGGTAGGCAGAGAGGCAGGCAGAGAGAGAGAGAGAGGAGGAAGCAGGCTCCCTGCTGAGCAGAGACCCTGATGTGGGGCTCGATCCCAGGACCCTGGGAACATGACCTGAGCCAAAGGCAGAGGCATTAACGCACTGAGCCACCCAGGCCCCCCATTCATGATTTTATTTATGTTGGTCCTTTTCTTTTTGATAAGTCCAGCTAGGGGTCTATCAATCTTGCTAATTCTTTCAAAGAACCAGCTCCTAGTTTCATTGATCTGTTCTTTTTTTATGTATTTCTGTATCATTGATTTCTTCTCTAATCTTTATTATTTCTGATTTAGGCTCTATTTTCTCATCTTTTTCCAGCTCCTGGGTGTAAGGTTGGGTCTTGTGTTTGAGACTTCTCTCACTGTGTTGCTATATACTTCCCTCAGGACCACCTTTGCTGCATCCCAAAGGAATTTAACTGTTGTGTTTTCATTTTCATTTGCTTTAATAATAAAAAATATATTTTTTAATTCTTCTTTAATTTCTTGGTTGACCCATTCATTCTACAGTAGAATGTTCTTTGACCTCCACATATTTGTGGTCATTCCAAATTTTTTCATGTGGTTGACTTCAAGTTTTATAGCATTGTGGTTTGGAAATATGCAGGGAGTGATCCCAGTCTTTTGGTACTGGCTGAGACCTGATTTGTGACTTAGTATGTGATCTATTCTGGAGAATGCCCCATATACAGTCAAGAAGAATGTGTATTCTGCTGCTTTTGGATGAAATGCTCTAAATATATCTGTGAAGTCCAATTAGTCTAGTGTATCATCCAAAACACTTGTTTCCTTGTTATTGTTCTGCTTCCATGATTTGCCATTTTCATGGGTGGGATATTAAAGTCCTCTAATATTATTATATTATTATCAATTAGTTTCTTTAATTTTGTTATTAATTGGTTTGTATATTTGGCTTCTCCCAAGTTAGAGGCATAAATATTTACACCTGTTAGATCTTGGATAAACCCCTTTATTATGATATAGTATCCTTCTTCATCTCTTATTACAGTCTTCGCTTTAAAATCTAGTTTGTCTGATAATATGGATGGCTACCTTGGCTTTCTTTTGATCTCCATTAGCATGGTAAATTGTTCTCCACCCCCTCACTTTCAGTCTGGAGGTGTCTCTGGGTCTAAAATGAGTCTCTTATAAGCAGCACATCAATGTGTCTTTTTTTTAATCCAATCTGATATCCTATGTCTTTTGATTGGAACATTTAGCCCATTTACATTCAGAGTAATTATTGAAAGATATTAATTTAGTGCCATTGTATTACCTGTAAAATTGCTGTTCCTGTTAATTGTCTCTGTTCCTTTCTGGTCTTTACTACTTTGGGGTATGCCCCCTCCCTCTCTCTCTGTTACTTTTGAGCTCACAGGATCCCTTTAATATTTGTTGCAGGGCTGGTTTAGTGATCACATAGTCCTTTAGTTTTTGTTTCTCCTGGAAACTCTTTACCTCTCCAACTATCCTTAATGACAGCCTTGCTGGATAAAGTATTCTTGGCTGCACACTTTCCAGTTTAGCATGTTGAATATATCATGCCAGTCCTTTCTGGCCTGCCGGGTCTTTGTGGGCAGGTCTGCTACCAACCTTATGTGTCTGCCTTTGTAGATTCAGGGCCTCTTGTACCCAGCTGCTTTGAGATTTTCTCTTTATCTTTGAAATTTGTAAGCTTCACTATTATATGTCGGGGTGTTGACCTATTTTTATTGATTTTGAAAGGGGTTCTCTGTGCCTCCTAGAGCTGAATGCCTGTTTCCTTCCCCCAGATTAGAGAAGTTCTCAACTATAATTTGTTCAAATAAACCTTCTGCCCCTTTCTCCCTCTCTTCATCTTCTGGGCCCCCTATTATCCAGCTATTATTTTGCTTTATGGAAATAAGTCTCTCTTTGTGATCTAATAGGTTTTTTTTTCTCTCTTCTTTTCAGCTTCATTATTTTCCATCATGAAAATATTTTATATTTTACAGATATAAATCTGCTATAGCACTGACTCTTTCTTCTGCTCATTCATCTTCATTTTTATGTCCTCCACTTTGGACTGCATCACAGTTATAGAATTTTTAATTTTGGACTGACCAGATTTTATTTCATTTATTTCGAGGTAAGGAATTCCTTAGTGTCTTCCATGCTTTTTTCAAGCCTATCTAGTATCTAGAATCATTCTAAAGTTCTAATTCAGACATCTTACTTATATCTGTATTGATTAAATCCCTGGCAGGGAGTACTACCTGCTTTTCTTTCTTTTGGGGTGAATTTCTCCATCTTGTCATTTTGTCCAGAAAAGAAAAGAGAGGAGGAGAAAAAAACAATAATAACAATAAAAAAAGACAAAGCAAACAAAGACAAAAACAAAATAAATAAAACAAAATAAAACGAACCAGATCCTGGGTATGTTTTAGTCTGCTTGTTAAAGGAAACAAGATCCACTTACATCAACTTGGATGGAACTGGACAGTACTATGCTAAGTGAAATAAGTCAATAAGAGAAACACAATTATATGCTTTTACTCATATGTGGAACGTAAGGAGTAGTGCAGAGGACAATAGGAGTGTGGGGGGGAACTGAATGGGAAGAAATCAGAGAGGGATAAAAACTATATGAGACACTTGACTCCAGGAAACAAACTGAGAGTTGCAGAAAGGGAGGTGGATGGGGGATGGGGTAACTGAGTGATGGGCATTAAGGAGGGCATATGATGTGATGAGCACAGGGCGTTATAGTGAACTGATGAACATTTGAATATTATATCAAAACCAATGATGTACTATACCTTGGTTAACTGAATTTAAATTTAAAAAATAAATATAAAAATTTAAAAATAGAAAAAATAATAAAAATTTTTAAAACTAGACCCAAAAATAAGAAAAAAAGACTTTTAATATAAAGTGAAATACAATGATGGGAAAAAATAAATATGTATATAATGTGTACATATAAACACAAAATTTAAAAGAATTGAAAAAATAAGAAAATAACTGGAAAAAAATAATACTGAAAGCCTAAAGAATAAAGAATGCTGTATACTGTTTTCCCTCAAGTGCTGAAGTTTTGCAGCCTTCTATGATCTGTAAACTTGGTGTGAAATAATTGTTTGTGTTGGTCTTCTAGAGGGGAGGCCTGCTGCACTGACTCTCAGTGGCATTCGCCCTGGTGGAAATGTACCTCCAGTGTGAAGGGAGTTAGGGCTTGGCGTAAGCAGCTCTGGACTCCACTCTGTGGCACTGTTTTCCTGCTTGAAGGCTTTCAGTGCTGATGGGGCCCTGCTCTCTAGTCCTGGAGCTAAAAACTCACTCCCCCAACTCTTCAATGAGCCCTCACAGAAAAGTAGTCAATGACTCTTGTCTCCCTGGTTTTCATTGCTAATCTGGGTTCACCCAGCCTATGACTGAGCATTTTTATCTCAGATGCATGACCGAGTTTCAAAACTCCAAATTTTTCTGACTCCTGCCGTTCAGATACAAGCTATTTTTCTCCAAGTGATGAGAGAGGGTCTTGCCTCACTATTGCCTTTTGCTGGACCCTCCCAGGAAAGCAGTCACACAACTCTGCAATGGTTCACAGTTTAAGGCATGGCAGAGCAGAAAACTGGTACCTAGACTCATTGTTCTCACCCAGCTTCCTTGCTCTGATGCCTGGGAACTCTGCCACATTTGGGCATACCTGTTCTTGTGACCGTGGGGATCCTACAATCACACTGTCCCATCTGGAATACCACTCCACTTTGCCCCCTGAATACCTTTAAGCCAGGGACATCCCCCAATGTAATACACTGCAAGAAGTTTTGATTTTACACTCTACTGCTCCAGAAGCATGCTCCTACCTATGCAGTATCCTCAGCTATTTCTCCCTGGATTCATCTAACTTCCCATCTTTCAAAAGATGGTCACTTTTCTACCTGTAGACTTGCAGCATTTCTTTTCTCAGATTGTCAATTGACTTCTCATGTGTTTAGAATGATTAGACAACTATCTAGGTGTATGTGAGGAACCAGACAAACTTAGGATGTCCTTCACCATCTTCTGTTTGTACATTTCTTTAGAAAAATGCCTATTGAACTCCTTTGCCCATTTTTGAGTTGTTTTATTTTTATTGTTGAGTTGTAAGAATTTTTTTTAATTTATTTTTTATTTTCAGCATAACAGTATTCATTGTTTTTGCACCATACCCAGTTCTCCATGCAATCCCTACCCTCTATAATACCCACCACCTGGTACCCCAACCTCCCACCCCCTGCTCCTTCAAAACCCTCATATTGTTTTTCAGAGTCCATAGTCTCTCATGATTCACCTCCCCTTCCAATTTCCTTCAACTCCCTTCTTCTCTCCATCTCCCCATGTCCTCCATGCTATTAGTTACGCTCCACAAATAAGTGAAACCATATGATAATTGACTCTCTGCTTGACTTATTTCACTCATCATAATCTCTTCCAGTCCCGTCCATGTTGCTACAAAAGTTGGGTATTCGTCCTTTCTGATGGAGGCATAATACTCCATAGTGTAGATGGACCACATCTTCCTTATCCATTCGTCTGTTGAAGGGCATCTTGGTTCTTTCCACAGTTTGGTGACCGTGGCCATTGCTGCTATAAACATTGGGGTACAGGTGGCCCTTCTTTTCACTGCATCTGTATCTTTGGGGCAAATACCCAGTAGTGCAATGGAAGGGTCATAGGGAAGTTCTATTGTTAATTTCTTGAGGAATCTCCACACTGTTCTCCAAAGAGGCTGCACCAACTTGCATTCCCACCAAAAGTGTAAGAGAGTTGTAGGAATTCTTATATGCTCTAGATAGCAGTTCCTTTTCAAATATATGATTTGCCAATGTTCTCTCTCATTCATTAGGTTATCATTTCATTTTTTTATGCTATCCTTTGTACAAAAGTTTTTAATTTTGATATTTGGTTTATCTATTTTTCTTTTATTGCTTGTGTTTTGGGTGTGATATCCAAAATACCATTACCAAATCCAACTTCATAAGGCTTTTTCTCTGTGTTTTCTTCTTAAAGTTTACATACAGACCTTTGCACAGACCCTAGAGTCACTAACATGTATGGAGAAAACATTAAGATATTTTTGTATCCCTGGAATGATTAAGGAGACTATGCTAGAGTTTAGGCACAAGATCCCTTTAGAAGTATGCATTTTACTTATTTTTCTAGCATTTTGTATTTTTTATGTTATGATAGTCACCATACAGTACATCATTAGTTTTTGATGTAGTGTTCCCTAATTGATTGATTGTGAATAACACCCAGTGCTCCATGCAATCTATGCTCTCCTTAAATACCCATCACCAGGTTCACCCATCCCCCACCCCCCTCTTCTAAAATCCTCAGTTTTGTTTCTCAGAGTCCATAGTGTCTTGTGGTTTGTCTCCCCCTCCATTTCCCACACTTTATTTTTTCCTTCCTTCTAATGTTCTCCATGCCATTCCTTATGTTCCACAAATAAGTGAAACCATATGATAATTGACTTTCTCTGCTTGACTTATTTCACTTAGCATAATCTCCTCCAGTCCTATCCATGTTGATGCAAAAGTTGGTATTCATCCCTTCTGATGGCTGAGCAATATTCCATTGTGTATAGGTACCACATCTTCTCTATCCATTCATCTGTTGAATGGCATCTCAGCTCTTTCCATACTTTGGCTATTGTGGACATTGCCACTATGAACAGTGGGGTGCAGGGGTCCTTTCTTTTCACTACATCTGTATCTTTGGGGTAAATACCCAGTAGTGTAATTGCTGAGTCATAGGGTAGCACTATTTTAATTTTTTGAGGACGATCCATACTGTTTTCCAAAGTGGCAGTACCAACTTGCATTCCCACAACAGTGTAAGAGGGTTCCCCTTTTCACTTGTTGCTTCTTGCTTTGTCAATTTTTGCCATTCTAACTTATGTAAGATGGTATCTCAATGTGAGGGGTTTTTTTATTAACTTATAATGTATTATTTGTTTCAGTGGTACAGGTCTGGGATTCATCATTCATACACAATTGACAGCACTCACCATAGCACATACCCTCCCCAATATCCATCACACAACCATCCCATCCCTCCCACACCTATCCCTCTGGCAACCCTTAGCTTGTTTCCTGAGATTAAGAATCTCTTATGCTTTGTCTACCTCTCTGGTTCCATCTTGTTTCATTTTACCCTCCCTTCCCCTAGGATTCTCTGTATTTTTTCTCAAATTCCTCATATCAGTGAGATCATATGATAATTTTCTTACTTTGATCGACTCATTTTACTTAGCATAATACCCTCTAGTTCCATTCACGTTGTTGCAAATGGCAAGATTTCATGGTTTTTGATGACTGCATAGTATTCCATTGTATATAGATACCACATCTTCTTTATCCATTCATCTGTTGATGAACGTCTAAGCTCTTTCCATAGTTTGGTTATTGTAGACATTGACACTCTAAACATTCGGGTATACGTGCCCCTTCAGAACACTGCATTTATATCTTTAGGGTAAATACCCAGTAGTGTAATTGCTGGGTCATAGAGTAGCTCTATTTTCAACTTTTTGAGAAACTTCCATACTGTATTCCAGAGTGTCTGCATCACCTTGCATTTCCACCAACAGCGTAGGAGGGTTCCCCTTTTTCTGCATCCTCGTCAACACCTGTCAATTCCTGACTTTTTAATTTTAGGCATTCTGATGAGGTGGTATCTCACTGTGTGGTTTTGGTTCCCTGATCCTGAGGGATGTAGAGCACTTTCTCATGTGTCTGTTGGCCATTTGAATGTCTTTTTTGCAGAAATGTCTCTGCATGTCTTCTGTACCTTTCTTGATTGGATTCTTTGTTCTTTGGGTGTTGAATTTGGTATGTTCTTTATAAATTTTAGATACTAGCCCTTTATCTGATATGTCATTTACAAATATCTTCTCCCATTTTGTCAGTTGTCCTTTGGTTTTGTTGACTCTGTGCAACAGAGTTTACTTTTCTGTGCAAAAGCTTTTGATCTTGATGAATTCCCAAAAGTTCATCTTTGTCCTTGCTTCCCTTGTTTTTGACGGTGTTTCCAGGAAGAAGTTGCTCTGGCTGAGGTAAGGAAGGATGCTGACTGTGTTCTCAAGGATTTTGATGGATTCCTTTCTCACATTGAGGTCTTTCATCCATTTTGAATCTATTTTTGTATGTGGTGTAAGGAAATGGTTCAGTTTCATTCTTCTGCATGTGGCTATCCAATTTTCCCAACAACATTTGTTGAAGAAACTGTCTGTTTTTTCACTGGACATTTTTTCCTGCTTTGTCGAAGATTCGTTGCCCATAGAGTTTGTGGATCCACTTCTGGACTCTCTATTCTGTTCCATTGATCTGTATGCCTGTTTTTCAGCCACTGCCATACTGTCTTGATTATTACAGCTTTGTAGCAGTGCTTAAAGTCTGGAATTGTGATGCTGCCAACTTTTTCTTTTTTCTTTTTCAACATTCCTCTGACTATTTAGGGTCTTTTCTGATTCCATACAAATTTTAGATTTATTTGTTCCATTTCTTTGAAAAAAAACTAATGGTATTTTGATACGGATTGCATTAAATGTGTAGATTGCTCTTGGTAGCATAGACATTTTCACAAAATTTTTCTACCAATCCATGAGCATGGAAAGTTTTTCCATTTCTTCTTGTCTTCCTCAATTTCTTTCATGAGTACTTTATAATTTTCTGAGTATATATGTTTTTCTTCTTTGGTTAGATTTATTCCTATGTATCTTATGGTTTTGGGTGCAATTGCAAATGCACCCAACTCCTTAATTGCTCTTTCTTCTGTCTTGTCATTGGTGTATTGAAATGCAAATTATTTCTGTGCATTGATTTTATATCCTGACACTATAATGAATTCCTGTATGAGGTCTAGCAGTTTCTTTTTTTTAATTAAATTTATTTATTTTCAGCATAACAGTATTCATTATTTTTTCACCACACCCAGTTCTCCATGCAATCCGTGCCCTCTATAATACCCACCACCTGGTACCCCAACCTCCCACCCACCCCCGCCACTTCAAACCCCTCACATTGTTTTTCAGAGTCCATAGTCTCTCATGATTCACCTCCCCTTCCAATTTCCCCCAACTCCCTTCTCCTCTCTAACTCCCCATGTCCTCCATGCTATTTGTTATGCTCCACAAATAAGTGAAACCTTATGATAATTGACTCTCTCTGCTTGACTTATTTCATTCAGCATAATCTCTTCCAGTCCCGTCCATGTTGCTACAAAAGTTGGGTATTCATCCTTTCTGATGGAGGCATAATACTCCATAGTGTATATGGCCCACATTTTCCTTATCCATTCGTCCGTTGAAAGGCATCTTGGTTCTTTCCACAGTTTGGCCACCGTGGCCATTGCTGCTATAAACACTGGGGTACAGATGGCCCTTCTTTTCACTACACCTGTATCTTTGGGGTAAATACACAGGAGTGCAATGGCGGGGTCATAGGGAATTCTATTTTTAATTTCTTGAGGAATCTCCACACTGTTCTTTAAAGAGGCTGCACCAGCCTGCATTCCCACCAACAGTGGAAGAGGGTTCCCCTTTCTCCACATCCCCTCCAACACATGTTGTTTCCTCTCTTGTTAATTTTGGCCATTCTAACTGGTATAAGGTGATATCTCAATGTGGTTTTAATTTGAATCTCCCTGAGGGCTAGTGATGATGAACATTTTTTCATGTGTCTGATAGCCATTTGTATGTCTTTATTGGAGAAGTGTCTGTTCATATCTTCTGCCCATTTTTTTATATGATTGCCTGTTTTGTGTGTGTTGAGTTTGAGGAGATCATTATAGATCCTGGATATCAACCTTTTGTCTGTACTATCATTTGCAAATATCTTTTCCCATTCTGTGGGTTGCCTCTTTGTTTTTTTGACTGTTTCCTTTGCTGTGCAGAAGCTTTTGATTTTTTTTCTATTTCTTTTTTTTTAATTTTTTATTTTTTATAAACATGTATTTTAATCCCCAGGGGTACAGGTCTGTGAATCAGCACTCATCAAAGCACATACCCTCCCCAATGTCCATAACCCCACCCCCCCTTCTCCAAACCCCCCTCCCCCCAGCAACCCTCAGTTTGTTTTGTAAGATTAAGAGTCACTTATGGTTTGTCTCCCTCCCAATCCCATCTTGTTTCATTGATTCTTCTCCTACCCACTTAAGCCCCCATGTTGCATCACCACTTCCTCATATCAGGGAGATCATATGATGGTTGTCTTTGTCTGCTTGACTCATTGAAGCTTTTGATTTTGATGAAGTCCCAAAAGTTTATTTTTGCTTTTGTTTCCTTTGCCTTTGGAGACATATCTTGACAGAAGTTGCTATGGCTGATATCGAAGAGATTACTGCCTATGTTCTCCTCTAGGATTCTGATGGATTCCTGTCTCACGTTGAGGTCTTTTATCCATTTTGAGTTTATCTTTGTGTACGGTGTAAGAGAATGGTCAAATTTCATTCTTCTACATATAGCTGTCCAGTTTTCCCAGCACCATTTATTAAAGAAACTGTCTTTTTTCCACTGTATATTTTTTCCTGTTTTGTCGAAGATTAATTGACCATAGAGTTGAGGGTCCATATCTAGGCTATCTACTCTGTTCCACTGGTCTATGTGTCTGTTTTTATGCCAGTACCATGTTGTCTTGGTGACCACAGACTTGTAATAAAGCTTGAAATCAGGTAATGTGATGCCCCCAGTTTTATTTTTGTTTTTCAACATTTCCTTAGCGATTCGGGGTCTCTTCTGATTCCATACAAATTTCTGGATTATTTGCTCCAGCTCTTTGAAGAATACTGGTGGAATTTTGATCAGAATGGCATTAAAAGTATAGATTGCTCTAGGCAGTATAGACATTTTAACAATGCTTATTCTTCCTATCCAAGAGCATGGAATGGTCTTCCATCTTTTTGTGTCTTCTTCAATTTCCTTCATGAGTGTTCTGCCGTTCTGCAGTTCCTCGAGTACAGATCCTTTACCTCTTTGGTTAGGTTTATTCCCAGGTATCTTATGGTTCTTGGTGCTATAGTAAATGGAATAGATTCTCTAATTTCCCTTTCTGTATTTTCATTGTTAGTGTATAAGAAAGCTACTGATTTCTGCACATTGACTTTGTATCCTGCCACGTTGCTGAATTGCTGTATGAGTTCTAGTAGTTTGGGGTGGAGTCTTTTGGGTTTTTCATATAAAGAATCATGTCATCTGCGAAGAGAGAGAGTATGACTTCTTCATTGCCAATTTGGATACCTTTTTATTTCTCTTTGTTGTCTGATTGCTGTTGCTAGGACTTCTAATACTATGTTGAACAAGAGTGGTGAAAGTGGGTATCCTTATCTTGTTCCTGATCTCAGTGGGAAAGCTGCAAGCTTTTTCCCATTGAGGATGATATTTGCTGTGGGTCTTTCATAGATAGATTTGATGAAGTTCAGGAATGTTCCCTCTATCCCTATACTTTGAAGCGTTTTAATCAGGAACGGATGCCGGATTTTGTCAAATGCTTTTTCTGCATCAATTGAGATGGTTCTTTTCTCTTCTCTTATTTATTTGGTCTATCACATTGACTTGTGAATGTTGAAGCATCCTTGTAGCCCAGGGATGAATCCCACCTGGTCATGGTGGATAATCTTTTTAATGTGCTGTTGGATCCTGTTTGCTAGGATCTTGTTGAGAATCTTAGCATCCATATTCATCAGTGATATTGGTCTGAAATTCTCCTTTTTGGTAGGGTCTTTGCCTGGTTTGGGGATCAGGGTAATGCTGGCTTCATAGAAAGAGTCTGGAAGTTTTCCTTCTGCTTCAATTTTTTGAAACAGCTTCAGGAGAATAGGTGTTATTTCTTCTTTGAAAGATTGGTAGAATTCTCCAGGGAATCCATCAGGTCCTGGGCTCTTGTTTTTTGGGAGGTTTTTGATCACTGCTTCAATCTCATTACTAGATATTGGTCTATTCAGATTGTCGATTTCTTCCTGGTTCTATTTTGGGAGTTTATAGTTTTCCAGGAATGCATCCATTTCATCAAGGTGGCTAAGCTTATTGGCATATAACTGTTGATAATAACTTCTGATGATTGTTTCTATTTCCTTGGTGTTACTTGTGATCTCTCCCTTTTCATTCATAATTTTATGAATTTGGGCTTTCTCTCTTTTCTTTTGGATTACTGTGGCCAGTGGCTTATTGATCTTATTGATTCTTTCAAAAAACCAACTTCTAATTTCATTGATACGTTCTACTGTATCTTTGGTTTCTACCTCATTGATCTCAGCTCTAATCTTGATGATTTCCCTTCTTATGTGTGGAGTTGGTTTGATTTGTTGTTGATTCTCCAGTTCTTTAAGATGTAGAGAAAGCTGCTGTGTTCTGGATTTTTCAATTTTTTTTGAGGGAGGCTTGGATGCCTATGTATTTCCCCCCTTAGGACCGCCTTTGCTGTATTCCATAGGTTTTGGACCAAAGTGTCTTCATTCTCATTGGTTTCCATGAGTTTCAGTTCTTCTTTGATCTCCTGGTTGATCCAAGCATTCTTAAGCAAGGTGGCCTTTAGCTTCCAAGTGTTTGAGTTCCTTCTGAACTTTTCCTTGTGATTAAGCTCCAGTTTCAAAGCATTGTGATCTGAGAATATGCAGGGAATAATCTCAGTCTTTTGGTATTGGTTGAGTCCTGATTTGTGACCCAGTATGTGGTCTATTCTTGAGAAGGTTCCATGTGCACTTGAGAAGAATGAGTATTCTGTTTTAGGGTGGAATGTTCTGTATATATCGATGAGGCCCATCTGTTCTAATGTGTCATTCAATGCTCTTGTTTCCTTATTGATTTTCTGCTTCGATGATCTATTTCTGAAAGAAGCGTGTTAAGATCTCCTACGATTAGTGTATTCATATCAATATGACTATTTATCTTGATTAACAGCTTTCTTATGTAATTGGCTGCTCCCATATTGGGGGCATAGATATTTACAATTGTTAGATCATCTTGGTGGATAGTCCTTTTAAGGATTATGTAGTGTCCCTCTGTATCTCTGACTACAGTCTTTAGTTTAAAATCTAATTTATCTGATATGACAATCACTACCCCAGCCTTCTTTTGAGGCCCATTGGCATGAAAAATGCTTCTCCATCCCTTCATTTTCAGTCTGGGTGTATCTTTAGGTTCAAATGGGTCTCTTGTAGACAACATATGGATGGGTCCTGTCGTTTTATCCAATCTGCAACCCTATGCCATTTTATGGGTGCATTTAGGCCATTCACATTGAGAGTCATTATTGCTAGATACGTTTTTATTGACATCGAGTTACCTTTGAAGTCTTTCTTTCTGTAGGTTGTCTCTATATTTCTGTTCAATGCTATTCTTAGGATTTTTCCTCTTTTATAGAACCCCCCTTAATATTTCCTGCAGTGTCGGCTTGGTGGTTGCATCGTCTTTTAAGCCTTGCCGGTCTTGGAAACTCTTTATCTCTCCATCCATTTTGAATGTCAGTCTTGCTGGATAAAGTATTCTTGGCTGCACGTTCTTCTCATTTAGTGCCCTGAATATATCTTGCCAGCCTTTTCTGGCTTGCCAGGTCTCTGTGGACAGGTCTGACGTTATTCTGATGGGCTTTCCTCTGTAAGTAAGGAGCCTCTTTGCCCTAGTGGCTTTCAATAGATTATACCTACAATTATAATTCCTCAATTTGACTATCAGGTGTCGTGATGTTTTTTTGGAATGTAAAATCTTTGGTGAAGACCGTTCAACCTCTAGTACATGAACGCTGGTTCCATTCGCGAGATTGGGAAAATTTTCATGAAGGACTTGTTCCACTATATCTTCTAGACTTCTTTCTTTCTCCTCCCCTTCAGGGATTCCAATAATTCTGACACTGGAACGTTTCATGGCATCATTTATTTCCCTGATTCTGTTTTCGTGGTTTCTAAGCTGTTGTTTCTAAGCCTGGAACAAAACAGGATCCTCCTGATCCTTTCTCTCTATCTGTTTGTCTTCCAGATCACTAATTCTATCTTCTGTCTCAGTTACCCTAGCTTTGAGAGAGTTTAGATTAGATTGGAACCCATTGAGAGCATTGTGAACCTCCTCCCTGGTAACTTTAAGCTCTGCCCTAACATTGTGAACATCCTGTCTGGTCGCTTTCAGCTCGGCCCTAATCAATTCTGTTTGGTCATCCATGGCTTTCTCCAACCTAGCTATTGCCTGCATAATTTTTAGCCTGAATTCTCTTTCTGACATATTGTCTATGTTGATATCCATTAGCTCTGTTGCAGAAGGTCCATCCTCTGTGTTTTTCTTTTGTTGGGCATTCCTCCTAGTCATTTTGGTGGGAGATGACTGAACAGATGTAGCTGGATGTATTAACCGTGGTGCAGTCAAGATACACCCTGGAACACTTCTGAGCAATCAGGATTCCCCACCCAAACGAGACACAAAAGAAAAGAAAAAGAAAAGAGATAGAAAGAGAGACAGGAAAGAAAGGGAAGATGAAAGAGAAGGTTCAGCCCATATGGGCCCCAAGGTAAGATATATGAAGTAGACAAACAAAAACAGACAAACAAAAAGACTGATAAAAGTATATGACAAGAGAAAAAAATATATATATATATATGCAAATAAAGGAAGAACCTCGTCAAAAAGAACCCCAAGTGTAAGATTTATATACTATCAGGACAAACCCAAAAACACTGAAACACTTGTGGAAGAAAAAGATGGAGAGTGGTTATAAATTCTCAGTGTGTGCGAGGAAGGTTGTTTTGATTCTTCCTGGATGTATCTTGATATCTTTGTTAAAGGACTCAACTTTCCTAAGATAAAGGGGGATTAAAAATTAGTTTACCTATAGGGGTAGTATTGATTGGGGAAAGGGGATTACTTTGAAGTTTAACTCTATATGAATATTAGAAGATAAAAATAAAAAGGAATAAACTAGACTAAACTAAACTAAAATTTAAAAAAAGGAATTAAAAAAATAGAAATGCGAAAGAAAAACATAGGTGTATGTATCAAAAAGTTCAGGTTAGAAGGTTATTACAGAATTTGATGTACTGGACAGCTCGCTGTGATGGTTATTAGGTTAAAGAAATTACCTATATATATTAAAAAAAAAAATGAACCAGAATAGTGGGAATGAATGATGTTCCCTGACTTAAATGAACCAGAATAGTGGGAGTCAATGATGCTCCCTGACTTAAGTCCTCCCGCCCCCCTCAAGGGGGTGGGCTCTGAGAAAACTGTTTTTTGTTTTTTGTTTTTTCAGGCTTTTGTTTTCTGGCGGTTTTTATGTTTGTTCACTTTTTTTTTTTCCTCACTTTGACCGCTTTTGATGGTTTTTGTAGTTTTAGAGGAAAACAAACCGCACCCTGATCTCCCTCTCAGAGAGAAGCCTCAGTCTGGCTGCAGAGCCTAAATAAATTCCCCCTTGGCTGCTGGAAGAGCAGGTTCCAAATCAAGGTCCCTGGGGATGCAGGATCTTTTGCTTGTACCCAAAGCCAAGGTAGTGGCGGCTGTCTGGGCGGCTCCAGACCGCCAGAGAGGTTCCAAGCAGCGATTGCACACTGAGATTTTCCCACTGGCCCTGGCTGGGAGTGCCTGGTCTTTCTGGGTCTAAGAGCACCTAGCTTGCGCGCACCAATTTCAGGGAAGGCTGAGGTTCGCGCGCGGGTCTCAGGCTCTGAAAATGGGGCGCAGGTCCGAGAGCACCAGGCTGGGCCTTTGCGCACCTCTCTGGGGGGAGAGTTTGGTGCAGGCTCTGAAACAATGGCATGTATCAAAGGGCACCAGCTTGGCTTTTATACGTCTCTCAGGGGAGTATCTCAGGCTCTATAGCAGGACTCTCGCATTCTGCCGCCCGTTGTGGCTCCCATCCCCTCACAGGAAACAGACCCCAGCGTTCTCGGCGCGCTGGCGGCTTAGGGACCAAGAGCTGGTTTCTCCGCAACACTCTCTCTGCCTTAGCACCAGGGGAGGCTGTCCTGGGACCAGGGACTTAAGCCCCTGTCCCTAGCCATCCCAATTCCCACAATTCCCCCCCCCCCCCCCCCCCCCCCCCCCCATTCCCACCACCCCCCCCCCCCCCCGAGATCCTTTGCTCTTTTGGAGTGCTTTCAACCAGTCTCCAAGTTAATGCTGGTCCCCAGATGCAGGGCACTCTCGCTCGTATTGCGTATTACTTTCCAACGGGTCGCCTCTGGTGGCTCCCTCCCCCTTTTGTTTATCTTCTGATATCAGTCACCGTTCCTACTCCACTTTACCTGCCCACTGGCGTCTTCTCCCCCTGTAGAGATCCAGACGTGTATAATTCTGATCTCAGGCTGATTTCATGGGTGATTGGAGTTCTTTGGTAGGTAATCAGCTCACTTTGGGGTACAAGTTGAAAAGGTGCCTCCTCCTACTTCCCCGCCGAGGTCTAGCAGTTTTGGAGTGGAGTCTTTCGGGTTTTCCACATAAAGTATCATATCATCAGCAAAGAGCAAGAGTTTGACGTCAGTTTGGATACCTTTTATTTCTTATTGCTGTCTGATTGCTAAGGCTAAGACTTCTGGTACTATGTTGAATAGCAGTGGTGACAGTGGACAGCCCTGCCATAGTTCCTGACCTTAAAGCAAAAGCTCTCAGTTTTTCCCTATTGAGAATGATATTCCCTGTGGTCTTTTCATAGATGGCTTTTATGATATTAAGGTATGTCCCTCTATCCCTACACTGTGAAGAGTTTTGATCAATAAAGGATCCTGTAATGTGTCAAATGCTTTTTCAGCATCTATTGAGAATATCATATGGTTCTTTTTCTTTTTTTATTAATATATTGTATCACATTGATGATTTGCACATGTTGAACCAACCTTGCAGCCCAGGAATAAATCCCACTTGGTCATGGTGAATAATCCTTTTAATGTACTGTTGGATCCTATTGGCTCGTATTTTGATGAGAATTTTTGCATCAGTGTTCATCAGGGATATTGGTCTGTAATTCTTCTTTTTCTTTTTTTTTTTTTTTTTTTTTTTTTTTTTTTTTTT
>NC_081560.1:150649562-150656072 GCF_022355385.1 Mustela nigripes | reverse complement strand
CAAGTGTGTGGCTTTGTTATATATTAGGTTAATAGAACAAAGCCACACACTTGTATATATAAAATCAAGTGTGTGGCTTTGTTCTATTAACCTAATATATAACAAAGCCACACACTTGATTTTGGGTGTATTTTGGTCTGTTGGAAGAAACTGCCTCCCAAGATTTTGAAGAAAGAATAACATATATATACAAAAATAAGAGTAAACATGATGAAGGGATGGACTATGACTGTAAATATGAAAATTTAAAAAGGTTCCATAAAAGGAATTGATAAGATAGGAAGTTGGTTGAAAAAAAGGGGGGGAAAAAGGAGATAATTTGATCAGGCTGGAGACTAAAACAAAGCCATACAGTAGATCTAGGGCATATTTTGTTCTGTTAGAAGAAACTGTATCCAAAATTTTAAAGAAAGAAAAACTTATATGTATACAAAAAATGAGGTTAAATACAATGAAGGGATAGAATATGACTATAAAAATGAAAATTAAAAAAGATTTTTACAAAGGTATTGATAAGATAAAATAGGTTAAAAAAGGAAAGAGGAAAAATTTTTTAAAAAGAAAAAGAAAAAAGTAGCAAAAATTTTAAAAATTTAACTTTGAAAGACAAAGAATCATGGGTAAAAAGACACAAATTCTATGTGCTGTATTCCCCTAACACCAGTGTTTTACAGTTCTCATTGATTGATGAACTTGGTCTTGGCTGAATGTTTTTGCTGATCTTCTGGGGGAAGGGCCTGTTGCAGTGATTTTCAAATGTCTTTGCCTTGCCAGAGGCCCAACTGAACAGTCTGCTTGGGTTCATTCTCAGTAGCTTTCGTTCCCTGAATGATTTCTGTACAGCTTTAGAGGGCAAGAATAAAGATGGTTGCTTCCTAATCTCTGGCCAGGCCCTGTAGGAGCTGAGAGCTCGGGGCCCCACTCTTCAGTGTGCACTCCGAGAAAAGCACTCAATCTGTCCCATCTCCCTGGTCTCTGGCCACAATCTGAGTTGACCTGGCCTGTGACCGAGCATTTCTTCTCTGGCACACAGCCCATTTGGAGTCTCCAAACCCAGCAGATTCCTGCAGCACACTCCCATGCCACTCCTCCTGGTAGAGGAAGGAGGGGCCCTTCCCAGATCTGCTGCTTGTGAGGTCCCTGCTCAAAAAGTCATGGTCCGATGATTTAAGGTAACCTTGAACTGAGAGCCCATCCTCGGCTCCATCTCTGCAGCTGGATTCCCCGTTCTGATACCTGAGAACTCTGCCACATTCAGACACCCCTGGTCTTTCTGTGACCCCAGGGGTCCTGAGACCACACTGTCCCCATGAGGGCTCCACCCCTGCTTAACCTCTGGAGCAACCTCCCTCTGTGGAGCAGACTTCTAAAAGTTCCCATTTTGTACTCCACTACTCTACTGCTTGCTGGGAGCCAGCCCCAGCCCCCTGCAGTCTCTCTTCCTGTATGTTGCCTCAGATTCACTTATCCACATGTCCTACCTTCTAGAAAGTGGTCACTTTTATGTTCTTAGAATTGCTGCTATTCTTCTCTTCCATCTCCTGTTTAGTTGGATGTGTTGAGAATGGTTTGTTAACTATCCAACTGAATTCCTGGGACCAGATGAAATTTAGGTCTACTCTTCCACCATCTTGCTCCTCCCTCCTCAGTGTGGTTTTGATTTGAATTTCCGTGATGGCTAATGATGATGAACATTTTCTCATGTGCCTGTTAGCTATTTGTATGTCTTCTTTGGAGAAGTGTCTGTTCATGTTTTCTGCCCATTTTTTGACTTGATTGTTTGCTTTTTGGGGGCTGACTTTGAGAAGTTCTTTGATATCTTGGATATCAGCTCTTTGTCTGTAGTGTCATTTGCAAATATCTTCTCCCATTCCATGGGTTGCCTTTTTGTTTTATTGATTGTTTCCTTTCCTGTGCAGAAACTTTTTATCTTGATGAATTCCAAAAAGTTCATTTTCACTTTTGTTTCCCTTGCCTTTGCAGACATGTCTTGAAAGAAGTTGTGGCCAATGTTGAAGAGGTTACTGCCTAGGTTCCCCTCTAGGGTTTGATGGATTCCTGTCTCACATTGAGGTCTTTCATACATTTTGAGTTTATCTTTGTGTATGGTGTAAGGGAATTGTTGATTTTCATTCTTTTGTATATTGCTGTCCAATTTTCTCAGCACCATTTATTGAAGAGACTGTCTTTTTTCCGTTGGATATTTTTTCCTGATTTGTCAAAGATTATCTGACCTAGAGTTGAGGGTCCACATCTGGGCTCTCTATTCTGTTCCACTAGTCTATGTGTCTCTTTCTGTGCCAGAACAATGCTGTCTTGGTGATCACAGCTTTGTAATATAGCTTGAAATCAGGCAACGTGATGCCCCCAGCTTTGTTGTTCTTTTTCAACATTTCCTTGGTGATTCATGATCTTTTCTGGTTGCATGCAAATTTTAGGATTGTTTGTTCCAACTCTTTGAAAAATACCAATGGTATTTTGATCTGGATGGTGTTGAAAGTATAGATTGTTCTGGGCAGTATAGACATTTTAACAATGTTTATTCTTCCAATCCATGAGCATGATCTGTGTGTCCCAAATATATATTGTCAGTGTGAGATATTTTTCTCTCTGGATGGATATTGTCCAAACTAATTTGTAATGAGCTCTATTTCCTTGGTTTGGAGACAAGTACTTATAGGGATTGGGTATTCTAAAATTGTAAGAAAGATAGAAACTAACCTAAATATATTTCAAATTCATATGATCTAGGCAAATACTTAGTTATTGGTTTAAGTAAAATAGACATGGCTTTAGTTATCAGCATTAAAATTAAAACTTTCATGTGTCTTGGTTTACTAAAATAAGTAGATATGATCTCTGTTCCAAAATGTTTAAAAAAAAATAACTTGGGAGAATGATGAACTTTTATGTTTCATCAGGGTTTTTTTTAATTTTATTTTAATTTCAGTTAGTTAACACACCACGTTCTATTAGTTTCATGTGCACATTATAGTGACCCATCACTTCCATCCATCACCTGTGCACATCAGAACAAGTGGACCCCTTAATTCCCATTGCCTATTTCACTGATCCTCCCCATGTCTCATAAAGTTTTTATGGGTAATCTCAACAAAACTGTTAGGAACAAGTACATTGAATAGATGTAAATTAAATTAGAAATTTTAGATAAAAATAAAAGAAAATAAAAGTTTAACACTTTTAGTTCTTACATTTAAGTTTTTTATTCATTTGAGTTAATTTTTGTATATGACATAAGGTAAGAGCCCAAATACATTATTACATGTAGACATCCAGTTTTCCCAGCACTGTGTTTTTTGAAAATAGTGTCCTTGCCACATTGAATGTTCTTGATATCCTTGTTAAAAGATCAATTGAACATACATATGAGGGTTTATTTCAATGCTCATTATTCTATTCCATGAGTCTATATGTCTGTCTTTATGCCAGTATTACACCATTTTGATTATTGTAGCTCTGGGGTTTTTGTTGTTGTTTATTTAGATTTTTATTTAAATTCTAATTAATTAACATTTAGTGGAATATTCACTTCAGGAGTAGAATTTAGTGTTTCTTTGCTTACTTATAACAACCCATACTATCATAACAAGTGCCCACCCATCACCTATTTAGACCACCCCCAACCTAGCTCCCTCCATCTACCCTGTTTGTTCTGTATTGTTGAGTGTCTCATGGTTTGCTTCTCTCTCTGTTCCCTGTTAACTTCTGTTCTCATGTTTCCTAAGTTCCTCATCTGTTTGAAGTCATATGTTATTTGTCTTTCTCTGACTGACTTATTTCATTAGCATTTCATTAGCATTGGAGCACTCTCACTCCATATGTCACAGCTATATATACATGTCTATATATGTCCCAACTCTTTTATCCTTTCCTCAATGGGTGGACAGTTGAGCTTGGCCTATAGTTTGGCTATTGTTGATAAACCTGCTATAAACATTGAGGTGTATGTGACCCTTGAGTCTGTATTTTTGTATCCACTAGGTAAGTACCTAGAGGTGCAATTGCTGAGGCATAGGGTAGTTTCCTTAAATCTTAGAGGATTACACAGGCAGTAACTTCTTTGACTTTAGTTATACAAAAATCTTATTATTTTATTTTATTTTATTTTATTTTTTCAGTATTCCAAGATTCATTGTTTATGCGCCACACCCAGTGTACAAAAGTCTTAAAAAAATAGATTTAAAATAAGGCATCTGAGCTTCATCACGAGGAAAACCTTCTAAACATTGAAGGAAACAACCAACTAAACTAAAAGGCAACCTTTGGGATAGGGGAAAATATTTGCAAATGACCTCTCTAGTAAAGGGTAAGATCCAAAACACATAAAGAGCTTATCAAATGAACACTTAAAAAAAAGTCATCCAGTTTAGAAATTAGGCAAAATAGCATGAATAGACTTCTTTCCAAAGAAGACATCCAGATGGCCAAGGGGCCCATGAAAAGATGTTCAACATCATTCATCATCAGGGTAATACAAATCAAAAGTACAAGGGGTATCAACTCTCTCTGGTCAGAACGGCTAAAATTAACAACACAGTAAACAACAGGTTTTGGTAAGGATATGGAGAAAGGGGAACCCACTTACACTGTTGGTGGGAATGCAAACTGGTACAGCCACACTGGAAAATGGAGTGGAAATTTCTCAGACAATGATTATTGTAGCTTTGTAATAAATTTTGAAACCAGAAAATGTGAGTCCACAAACTTTGTTTTTATTCAAGACCTTTTTTTAAGATTTATTTATTTATTTGGCGAAAAAAAGACTTATTTATTTATTTGAGAATGAGAGAGAGAGCATGTACATGGGTGCACACATACAAGCTTAAGCAGGGGGTTGGGCAGAGGAATAGAATCTCAGACAGACTTCCTGCTAAGGGAAGATTCTGTAGGGCTTGATCCCATAATCCTGAGATCATGACCAAGAGCTAGGCATTTAACCAACCAAGCCACCCAGTTACCCCAAGAAGTTTTTTAGATATCTGAGGTCTCTTAAGATTCCATATGAATTTTAGAATGAATTGTTCAGTTTCTGCCAAAATAAAAAAAAATGCTGAGATTTTGATAAAGATTGCACTAAGCCCATAGATGGCCTTGGCTACTATTGCCAGCTTTAAGATACTAAGTCTTCCAGTGAATATGTAAGGTCCCTCCAATGATTTGAGTCTTTTTAAATTTCTTTTAGCCATGTATTATAGTTTTCAATGTACTAGTCTTCTGCCTCTTTGATTAAATTTATTCACAAGTATTTTGTTCTGTTTGATGATATTATAAATGGATTTGTTTTCTTAATTTCCTTTTTGGAATGTTCATTGTTAGTGCATATCAAAATGTAACTGATTTTTTAATGTTAATTCTGTATCCTGTAACTTTGCTAATTTCTTTTATTAGTCAAACAGTTTTTGTGTGTATGGAATCTATGGGGTTTTCTACATGTAAGATCATATTGTCCAAGAACAGAGACAATTTTACATTTTCCCTTTCAATATGGATGCCTTTATTTCTTGTCCTTGACTAATTGATCCAGCTAGAACTTCCAATACTCTATTGAACTGAAATGATGGAACTGGGCATTTTTGTATTACTTTTGATCTTAGGAAAAGCTTTTAGTCTTTCACCACTGATATGTCAGCTATGGGTTTTTCATATATGGCTCTTATTATGCTTATCATAGAACTTTTCTCTCATTCCTAAACAGAGCATTTTTGTGACATATGTTGATTTTTTCAAATGGTTTTCCTCATAAATTGGAATGATCATGGAATTTGTTTCTTTTTTGATCTATTAAGCCTATCATATTCTATTCTGTTAATTACATTGTTTTATTTTTGCATTGAACCATGTTTCCATTGTGGAAATACATCCTAGTTGGTCATGGAATATAAATCTTTTAATATGTTGTTAAATTCAGTTTGCTAGATTCTTTTGCTGAGGATTTTTGCATCCATATTCATATGGGTTATTGATCTGTACTTGAAGTATTAGTATGGCTTTGATTTTTGGATAATGCAGATCTCATAGAATGAGTCTGAAGTTGTTCTTCAATTTTTTTGAAGTGTTTGGGAGAGATTGGTGTTAACTCTTCATTAAATGTTTGTTCATTTCAACCTACAAAACCTTCTGGTCCCAGGCTTTTCTCTTCTGGTAAATTTATAATTACTGATACAATCTCTTTACTAGGTCTATTCAGGTCTATAGGTCTATTCAGATTTTTTTTAATTTACTTTAAATTTTCAGCATAACAGTATTCATTATTTTTACACCACACCCAGTGCTCCATGCAATCCCTGCCCTCTATAATACCCACCACCTGGTACCCAACCTCCCACCCCCTGCCCCTTCAAAACCCTCAGATTGTTTTTCAGAGTCCATAGTCTCTCATGGTTCACCTCCCCTTCCAGTTTCCCCCAACTCCCTTCTCCTCTCTAACTCCCCATGTCCTCCATGCTATTTGTTATGCTCCACAAATAAGTGAAACCATGAGAGACTATG
>NC_081560.1:150648601-150649462 GCF_022355385.1 Mustela nigripes | reverse complement strand
CCCTTCTCCTCTCTAACTCCCCATGTCCTCCATGCTATTTGTTATGCTCCACAAATAAGTGAAACCATATGATAATTGACTCTCTCTGCTTGACTTATTTCACTCAGCATTATCTCTTCCAGTCCTGTCCATGTTGCTACAAAAGTTATGCTTCTTTTTGTTTCAGTTTTGGCACATTGCATGTCTCTAGGAATTTATCCATTTGCTGTAGGTTATCTAATTCATGGATGTATAATAACTCTGACTAATTTCTTATGATTCTAAGTATTTCTGTAGTATCAGTTGCAATATCTCCTCTTTCTAAATTAAATTTATTTATTTCAGCACCTTTTTTATTTTGTTCTCTGCTAACTTTGGGATTTATTGGTTCTTTTTTTTTTTTTCTCGTTCCTTGACATGTAAAGTAAGATAAAGTAAGATATTTTATTTGACATTTTGCTAATTCCTTAATATATGCATTCCTCATTATTCATTTTCCTCGCAGAACTGCTTCTGCAGTATTCTATAGGTTTTGCTATTTGTTTCCATTCCCATTAGTTTCCATTAGGATTTTTTCTTCTATTTGTTTCTTTTTCCCATTCTAATCTTCTTTGACTCATTGGTCATGTTTAATTTCCATAAATATATGTTTGTTTCCAGATTGTCTCTTGTTTTTTATTCCATGTTGTTCAAAAAGACAGCTATGACTTAAATCTTCTTAAATTTGCTAAGACTGGAGGAGTCAAGATGGCGGAGAAGTAGCAAGCTGAGACTGCTTCAGCTAGCCAGAGATCAGCTAGATAGCTTATCTAGATTGCAAACACCTGAAAATCCATCGGCAGATCGAAGAGAAGAAGAACAGCAATTCTGGAAACAGAAAAA
>NC_081560.1:150599452-150645601 GCF_022355385.1 Mustela nigripes | reverse complement strand
CGGTGAGTGCTGTGAAGTGTGTAAACCTGGTGATTCACAGACCTGTACCCCTGGGGATAAAAATATATGTTTATAAAAAATAAAAAATTAAAAAAAAAATTTTCAGTAAAGACAAAGTGATGTGCTTCTTATAAAGCACTTGAAAGACTAAATTGAATGTAAATTTTCTGTGTTACCACAGGCCAAAAAAAAAAAAAATTTGCTAAGACTTGTTTGGTGTCCTATCATAGGATCTATCCTGGAGAATAATCTGTGTGGACTTGAAAAGGATGTGAATTCTGCAACAGTTGATTGAAATGTTTTATATATGTCTTTTAAGTCCACTTGGCCATAGTATGGTTCAATTCCAAGACTTTCTTGTTGCTTTTCTGTCTAGATGATCTACCCATCACTGGAACCTAGGGTATTAAAGTTGCTATTTTTGTGTTGTTACCTTTCCTTCCTTCAGATCTGTTAATATTGCTTAATATATTTAGGTGCTCTTGTTGTGTATGTATATATTTATGATTTTTGTATCATCTTGATGTATTTACCCTTTTATCATTATATGATAACTTTCTTTGATTCTGTTCCTATTTTTTGGCTTAAAGTCTATTTTGTCTGACATAAGTGTAACTATAATTTTTTATGTTCTACTTGCATGGAATACCTCCAGTCCCTTCATATTGAACCTACATGTATCTTTAAACCTGAACAAATCTCTGGTAGGCAGCAAGTAGCTGGGTCTTGTTTTTTATCTGTCATTTTGCAGATTTTTTTGTCTAGTATTATGCTGTTTCTAATCCTATGCTAGTACTGATGCTGTTTGTTGCTGTTTGAGATTTACTAACTCTCTATTGTCTTCTGAGGGAGAGAATTTGTCTTTCTTACAGCTTAGGCTCTCTACATGACTTCCCCCCATCCTTTCCATTCTTCCAGCATAGTTATATCATTAGTGTGTTTTGGCCTCAAGCTTCGATGATGGAGATGTCTTCAAACGTCTGCTGGTGCTCTTCATTCTCATTTAAGAGTGAGACACTAGAACAGGATTGGAGCTCTGTGTGCTGGAAGCCCACATAGTTGCTGTTCCATATTGCCTCCTTCCTAGTGGCCTGATTGTCCCTGCAGTATTTTCCACTGCCCAGGAGCACTCACGTTGATCTAAAGGTTTCTGGAGTCTAAACCTTTCTTCAAAATCATCACAAACTGGAAACTTCTCCAGAGTAGGTGGGTGAGTTGAAGATTCTTATTTCCTATAAATCTTCTTTGAAATATCCTCTTCACTCAGGGGGAAAACAGGAGAGAAAAGTAATGAGAAGGAGAGTGGACAGGGTTTCCATTAATTAAGGATGTTGTCTTGCACTTTAACATGGAAGCTTCTAAAAAGAAGTCTGCATTTGGGTTGGTTGTCAGAGTCTAGTACTTTCTTACTCAACCAGAGTCACCTTGATCTGCCTAGTGTAATGGGTAGAGCATGGGTTTTAAAGATAGATCTGCATTCAGATCCATGCTCACTATTAATATTGTGGCAAATGCCATAACCTGTAAAATGGGAATACTGCTGATATCATAGGGCTGTTCTGGAGTTAGAAATCAAGCTTGTAAAGTGTCTATTATATACATACTCCATGAATGACAATCCTGACTTCGTTAGAAACCACCTTCTGATAGTTTTAGATATAGCCTAGAGGAGGCAAAGGAATGATATAAAGGAAAATCCAGGAGCATTTTGTTGGGATGTGGTGCCCAAGAGCTCTGCCTCCAGCCCAACCACAGACACCTTCAAGGAGCAGGGGAGGAGCAGACATCTGAGAGACAATGGCAACCAGGAAAGCCAACAAATCAGAATCACTGGAGACTTTACCAACCAATGAATCCTCCCTTGTTTCTTGTCCAACGACCCCACCTAGCATGACCATACATCCTGGTTTGCTACCACAAGTCCCTCATCCTTTGAAGTTCCTCAGCCCAAGCATACAGATACTGTTAGACAACCTTCCCACAACTCACACTGATGAAAGTCACTACGAGGGAGACCCACTAGGTCACTGAGGATGTGTGTCAGGCTTTGGTTATGTTGAGGAGAGTAGAGGTGAGGAGTTTGCTAAAGGTCCTGCAGGAAGGCAGAGAGGACAGGAACTATTCCTACACAAAAGATGTGACTCATCTCTCTGACTCGAGTTTCTTCATTTTCAGGTCAGGCAGTGTGAACAACAACTGGATGGACATCTATGACATGGTGGAAGATTTGGTCAATAAGTTTGACAAGTATGGCTTCTCTGTGTTAATAGTGTTGTTTCCTTCTGCCAGACATATTACAGAGCTGTTTAGACTCAGTGGGCATGGGAATCCCTCCAGTCAAGAACACAGAGCCCAGAGTGAAGTTCTGAAGCAAGAAAGGAGAGATCACAATGATTCCAAGGGTCTCAGCAACTTTACTTGGCTCCTGCCTGACAATCAGGCCATATTACTGGAGACACGGTAATATGCCCTGAGTACCTAACAGATTAGGAAACAGGAAAACCAGTAACACAGTAATTAAACACCTGGTTAAAGGCATCAGGGGCCAAAATAAAAAGGCAAAGGACTTATATGAAAGCTTACAGAAAAAGGAAAAATTTTAATTCAAGGATGGCTTCCCAGAAGATGTGGCAATATCAACTAGGTTTTGATGGATGGGAAAGACAGGGCAACAGGAACCATCAAGAATACTTCTTATGAAATGAGTGGTCTGTTTGGCTGCAGAGTAGGGTTATCTCAAGAGGGGACTAAGAGATGAGACTGGGCATGTTGGCTTGGAGCCAAGGCCATAATAGCTCATAGTGCCATGCCATGTGGCCTAGGTTTCATGTTGTGAGCAATAGGGAGCTACAGATAGTTCTTGTTGAAGGGTTTGACATGATCAAGGTTGTGTATTAGGAAGAAAAGTCTGACAGAAATGGGTAAAATGAGTGGAAACAAGAGCCAAGAGAAGTAGGGAATTCAGCTAGAGACCTATGGTACCAATTTAGCCAAGGATAATGAGAGTCAGCATACCAGAAGACAATGGCCAGGAGCAGGAAAGCCTGGAGGGATGTAGAGATGTAGGGATACAGGCCAGGAGGGATGTAGATGAATGGCTGCCAAGAGGGAAAATAATTTCTTTGAAAGGAGGAGGGAAGAAGTGGGGAAAACAGGCAAGAAAGGAAGGACAATGATGTTCCAAAGAATGTTAGAGAAGAGAGGTCATGTGGGAGATCCTCCTGCACAAGTGTGCAGGTGTTTCTCTGTCTCCTTGTAAATGCAGCTGCCTGTGTGAGTGCCTCTGTGTGTTTGTGTGTGTGTGTGTGTGTGTGTGTGTGTGTGTGTGTGTGTGCACCTGCACACACATGTACATAAGAGAGAAAAAAAGAGAGAACAGACTGACAGAAAAACACTATTGGGTGTTGTGAGGTAAGGATGGATCAAGATGCCATTCTGGCACACTCTTCCAGAAAGGCCAGATATCTTACAGGTCTCTGAATTCCTTACTAAAGTTTTGGGAATTTCTGGGGTTTGGGAAATGGGCCCCAAAGGATAAGAATTAGGGCGAGAGCAGGGGAACTGTCATGTACCCCCTCCCTGGCTGCTCATTGTCTTCATTTTGAGCCTCTTTCTATGACTTCTCACACACACATTCTTCCTCCTCAGCCCAAACGTGCGGATGTCTTTCATCACCTACTCCACAGAGGGCCACACTCTCATGAAACTCACATCAGACAGGTAAGTGTTGACATGGTGACCCCCAAGGCAGGCTCAGAGGGTAGGACTACAGAAAGAGCCAGGGACCAAATGAGTTCCCTGAGACCACAGGGAGGAGCCCACTGGAGTGCAGGCTGGGCGCTACCCTCATTGTGCACCCTGACTCACAGATCTGGCTCCCAAACCCTTTCTGACTCCCAGCTGCTCTGACATTGGCCACCCTGTGCTAATAGATCATCACCACTCCTAAGCCCTACCTTTCACCTGTCCTGACTCTTTGTTTGTGCATTCTTCCATCTTCTTAGAACAGACTGGCTGTGAGGACTCCCAGGATGGTACAGAACAGGTGTATGGTTCCTTTACAAACAGTGAACTGCATTAAGGATTTGTGGTCATGTGTCACTCTCTGCCCTGGGCCAGTGGAGGTGCCAGTGAAACAGTCATAACCAAGGAGGAAAGTATGAGCAACATCAAATTATTGATGGTCTCAGTGAAGGGGATCTTACTTTCATGGTGGGTCTGAGACAGGGGAGCCCATGAGTAGGGTCCTGAACATCAGAATTGAGAAAGACATGACATGCCCAAAGCCTAGGTGGGCCACGGTGGGGCCAACAGTTTGCCCAAAAACCTAGAAGAAGGGAGTTATAGAGCTTCTGAGTAGCTGGCTAAGGAAGTTAAGATTCTTGAGGGCACAAATGATTGGAACACAACACAGAGAAAGTTAAGCAGCAAAGAGAGGGTGAATATCCTTAGGACTGGATGGGTGCCAGAGTTTGAGTCACAAAGCCACCATTCAGGACCATGGAGAGAAGCCAGGAGCAGCAGAGTGAGCAAGAACAACCAGACTGCAGGAGAAGGGTGTCATGATGTCAGTGCATACAGACAGCACTCTCATCTCTGACTCCAAGAAAAGCGGGGAGTGGGATGGCTGCTCCAAGCATTAGTGGAGACACAGATTTGTGCATATGCGTGGTTATGTGTTTAGAACAGAGAGACCTGAGTGGATATGAGCTGAGTGGAAGGAATCAAGTCCATTGAGGGTGACGCTGGCAAGTGGCAGAGAGATGCATGGCTGTTGGACAGGGGGCTCTTGTGGAAGAGCTGTCACTGGGGCGGGGAAGTCTTCTGCCTTCTCTAAGGTGGGAGTCTCAGGGCTCAGATGTGAGAAGCTGTGTGGGTGCTTAGGGAGGGCCTCCTGGTTTTCTCTGGACAGAAAACATGACGTCTTCCACAAACGAGGTTTCAGGAGTGGCAGTGTACCCAGAGGAGTGGAAAAGATGTGAAATGAGATGGGACCAGGTGTGCAGCTGAGAAGAGAGCTCACACTCAGATCAGGGTCCTAAGGCTGTCAACTCCTGAGAAACCCAGAGAATCTTGACTGGAGTTAAGCTCCACCTGAGACTAGGCTTTCCCAAACGTGCCCCACTGCCTAGGAGTTGAGGAGGCCTATGGCTGAGAGCCCAGGTAGACCCTGACATTCAGAGAAAATCCTGGAGGGGACAATGTTACCTAATACAAGTGTGACTCTGGGGGTTCTGCAGAGAATGTAGGACAAGGCTAGAACCTTGCTTGGTGCTTTCTGAGCCTGTCCTGCTAGAATCGAGTAGGCTGAGAAGACATAGTCCAAGAGGGGTTTCATCTGGATGTTGGAGAAGCCAGATGGCCCAGAAGCTAGAAATACCCAGAAGTGTTGCCCAGGAGGGTGACAACAGGAGAGAGATGGAGAGGCTCCAAGGAGTTGAGACAGGTATTAAAGAGGAAGAGAGACTGCTAGGGGACAAGGAGCCTGGTGTCCCTCCCACGGACAGAGCTGGGAGTAGGGCCAGAGGGGCAGCACTCCCTGGAGGAAGCCTATTGGGCTAGACAGTGGTAAGAGATGAGAGTTCCCCCATATTTGGGATGCTGTCACAAAATACAAATCTTCCAGTGTTTGATGAGAGAGAAGGGGAGAGTGCTTCTGCTAGACTGGTGTGGCTTCCACTGGCCCCAGGTCCCAGGCCTCACCTCCTGGGTTGGGTGGGCTGGGCTGGGTGGGGCTGGACCTGGGGCTCTCAGGTCTCCCCCATAGCAACACCTGCACTCTCCACAGTGAGAAGCCTTCTCGGGTCCACACACTCCTAGACTGGCTATGCCAGCCCAGCTCGTCATATGAGATTAGCCTGAACAAACCCCCAGCCTCTCCTGTGTCCCCATCCCACCCATGAGATCTGCCTTCACAGCAGTTGTCTGGCCACAGACCCATGGCAGCTAAGGGATCACTCCTCAGAGCCGCTTCAGGCTTTGGCCTTTTTCAGGAGCACATGAACTCAGGAGCCCTAGTGTGCTCACGAAGCAGCTTGCTACTTCCTTTAGCACCAGTCCAGAAGGGAAAGAAGCTTGGGGAGACCATGTCAACCTCAGGGATCTTTGGCAGTGGAGGATGGGACAGAGCAGGAGCATCAATCAGCAGAACAACTTTTCAAAACTCAGCCTTACCTGTTGGAGGATAGTGTGCCTTCCTGAGGGATCTGGTAGCTTCTAGAAACCCTGCCCATCACATTGTGAGTGGGATTTACAGTGACACCTCCATGGGTGTGCCCCACATTCACCCTGGGTCTTGGGGGGTCCCCCAAGTCTGTGTGCCCAAGACAGTGATGATTGCAGAGAAAGCCAGGCCATACTCATGGGACTAGCAAAGCAGCATCTCCCACCATATTCTCACCAGATGGGAGACAGAAGAGGCCTGAACATGGCCTGTCAATATCAAGGACAGAGGGCCGAAGGTCATGACTGGGCTACTTGGCTTGTGTCCTGCCCCAGCCAGTGGCTGACACTCAGCACAGTGGCTTCAGAACAGCTTGTGGCTGCCTTTAATATCAAGCCCAAATTACACTTAACCACCTTTCAGATTTTTTTTTCACTGTTTTTTTCTCCAGCTCCTTTAGGTGTAGGGTTAGGTTGTGTATTTGAGGCCTTTCTTCTTTCTTGAAAAAGGTTTGTATTGCTATATACTCTCCTTACTGTCTTTGATGCATCCCAAAGATTTTGAACAGTTGTGTTTTCATTTTCATTTGTTTCCATGAATTTTTAAAATTCTCCCTTAATTTCCTGGTTGATCCATTCATTCTTTTTTTTTTTTCAGCATAACAGTATTCATTATTTTTGCACCACACCCATTCATTCTTTAGAAGGATGCTCTTTAGCCTCCATGCATTTGAGTTCCTTCCAACTTTCCTCTTGTGGTTAAGTTCTAGTTTCAAAGCATTGTGGTCTGAAAATATGCAGGGAATGACCCAAATCTTTTGGTACCAGCTGAGACCTGATTTATGACTCAGGATGTCATCTCTTCTGGAGAATGCTCCATGTGCACTGGAGAAGAATGTGTATTCTGTTGCTTGGGGATGGAATGTTCTGGATATATCTGTGATATCTATCTGGTCCAGTGTGTCACTTAAAGCCTTTATTTCCTTGTTGATCTTTTGCTTAGATGATCTGTCCATTTTGGTGAGGGGAGGGTTAAAGTCCCCTAAGGTGACTCCAGGATGGCTTGGGGCTACTTTATTTTGATTTTCTTTCTCCTTCTTCTCCTTCTTCTCCTTCTTCTCCTTCTTCTCCTTCTTCTCCTTCTTCTCCTTCTTCTCCTTCTTCTCCTTCTTCTCCTTCTTCTCCTTCTTCTCCTTCTTCTTCTTCTTCTTCTTCTTCTTCTTCTTCTTTTGAAGTATAGCTGACCCACAAAGTTATATTAGATGTAGTGTAGTATAGTGATTGCACAATTCTATACATATGTTACACTCACCACAAGTGTAGCTACCATTTATCACCATACAACATCGTTACAGTATCATAGACTATATTCTTTATGCTCTACCTTTCATCCCTGTGATTTTTTTTCTCACTCATCTTGACCCATTTTAACCCTCCCTCCAACCCCTACCCCTCTGGCAACCGTCAGATAGTTCTCTATGTTAATGAGTCTATTCCTGCTTTTTTGTTTGATTGTTGCTTCTTTGTTTTGTTTTTTGATTTCACATATAAGTTAAATCATGTATTTTTCTATCTGACTCAATCATTTAGCATAATAACTTCAGATCCATCCATGTTTTTGTAAATGGCAAGACCTCATGGTTTTTATGGCTGAATAATATTCCTAGATGACATAAACCAAACTTTCTTTATCCATTCATCTATCATTAGACACTTGAGTTGCTTCCATATCATGACTTTTGTAAATAATTTTGCAGTGAACATGAAGGTGCAGATATCTTTTTGAGTCAATGTTTTCATTTTCTTTGGGTAAATACCCCATTGTGGAATTAATGGATCATATGGCAATTCTATTTTTAATTTTTTGAGGAATGTTCACACTGTTTCCCAGCATGGCTGCACTACTTTCCATTCCCACCAGCACTGCATGAGGGTTAGCTTGGACTCATTTGAATAATCCACACCTCATACCACCACAACCCCTTTTCTGATTTTTTTCAGAAATGAAATACGTGACAGTCTTGCTCAACTCCAGAATGTAGTGCCTTCGGGAGCCACAAACATGCAGGAAGGATTTAAAATGGTACTGAAACTAGAGTTCTGAGGATTTCTGCTTTATGGAGTTCTTAGAGTGTTCCTGGGTCCTCCCACTGCCCTCCCCCAATACTCCTTCATTTCCTTGCAGGCAAATGAGCAGATTGAACAAGAAAACACTAAAGGTAAGTTGCTTGGTGACTTCACTGTGGGCAGGTGTGGGGCAGAGCAGGCCTGAGCCTCAGGGAGGTCTGGTGCAGACACTCGTCTTACTTACTATCACTGACCTTACTATCATTGACTCTTGGAACAAGGTGCTGTCCTCTCTGGGCCATGGGTCCCTCCTCTGTGCAGGGAGGATGAAAACCATCCCTAGTGATGTGTCTCAGAGTAACATGGGGCCATACATGTACCTTCTAGGTTCGTGGTAACTGAGAGGTGCTTGAACTACACTTGGGCTGCCTGAACAAGAAAACAAAAAAGCTAGGGGGCTGAGAGAAGACAAGATTCCATTTTCAGAAAAAAAGCGCTGGATTTCACCCTTGCTGCACACACTTTGTCTCCACCACATTTCTGGCCCTGGCTCCTTTCCCTTCGGTTCCTTCCCTCTGGCTAATGTCATCCTGTGACTGTGTCCCCAGCACTGGAAAAGGCTGTCCTCTGCTCAGAACCGTCTTCGTCTAGACTGCAGGGTTACAGCCCTTGCCGGGAAGGAAGTGTGGGCCTGGTGGGGAAGTGCACTGAGCTGGCCATGGGGTCCACAGCCCGAGAGTCTCCACCTTGTCTTCTGGACCCCTAGGTGCGCAGAAAGAGCAGGACTTTCTGAGGGCACTGCCCTGAGCCAGAGCCAGGCTGTCCACTGCCCTGCGGGACATCTGGTACAGTCGAGTCTGGCTGTCCGTCCCTTTGCTCAACTGAAAGGCTGATGCTTGTGCAGTAAAGTAGCTGGAGTTACCTTTCAGAGCAAGGGTCGTACGTCTGGTCATAGTGACGGTTCAGTAGGAAGGGCCAGAGGGAGGCTCAGCGCTGTCATCTATAATGTAGGCTGGCTAAGGCCCTTCTCCCTCCAGGGCTGGGCTGCTAGCCCTCCAGACATCGCTGATGGTGGGTGCTCGGGTCGGGGGGCCTTTCCTCTGGAGGAGGAAGTGTGCGGAGCAACACGGTGCTCCAGCAGCCTGTGGAGAGTCACCCTGGGGGCCTTTACTGATCAGGCCACTGCATGCTGCTTCTGCAGGGAAAAAGATTCCCATCGTGATTCTCTCTCTGACCGACGGAACTCTGCTGCCACAGCCCTTTGAGGATACCAAGTTCGAAGTGAGTCGCATCCATTGTTACCAGTATTCTGCTCCACATAGCTGGTGACTTATACTCAACACTTTCATTCTCTTAGGCTGAAGAGTCTCGGAGACTGGGGGCCACTGTTTACACCATTGGTGTAAAAGACTATAGGAAAGACCAGGTAATTCCAAGCAGGTAACCAGGGGCCACCTGTGAGCCTAGATGGAGAAAGCTTTCATAGGCAGTTTTCCCAGGGTTACATGAGGATGGACATGTAACCCACCACTAGTGTCTGGACAGCAGATAGCCACTGCAGAAACAAATGACAAGTGTGTAAAACCTGCTGCCAGTGGTGCTGGTGGAAGGGTGTTCCCTTTCTGAAGGGTGGGCTGCTGGCCAATGCCAGAGTCTAGCCATCGGAGTCTAACATGACTTGAGGGAAGAGACTCTTTCCTGGGATGGGGACTTCTGTGTCCTCAACCTCTGGCCATGGGCCCCAGGCACCTCCTCTGTCTTATAGCTGTTGGAGATTGCTGACAGCCCAGACCACGTGTTTTCAGTGGACAATGGATTTAAGGAACTACGAAACATTGTAGGAAAAGTGAGTGAGGGATGAGAGAAAGGGAATGGGGTGACATCTCACCACAACCCCCCGTTACGATCCCTGACCTGCCACCCGCCTCCCTCTATTCCAGCTCGCAGCTAAGTCTTGTATTGATATTACAAAAGTGGAGCCTTCCTCCTTCTGTGCAGGAGGTAAGAGCTGGAGTCACTGTTGTCAACACGGGGCGGGGTGGGGGCTGTGTTGTACGTGCTGGTTGCATGGTACACACGGTGGGAGCATGTGTGCACTGTGAGTGTGTAGTGTGTGTATGCAAGGGGTGGTTTAGAGAAAGGTACATGGGTTATAGAAGTAAGTAGATCTTTCTGTGAGGTGTGCATGCCAGGGACCGTCGTGCAGGTATGTGTGTGACTCTGTTTTTTGGGTTTTGACGTAATGTACATACGCCTCTCTGCATAAGTTTAAAATAGTACAATTATTTCATATGCACATACGGCAAAATGACTACCAAAAAAGTTTCATGTGGTAATTTTTTTAAACCTGAAAACCAAAAATGGAATACATAACAAGAAAAAAATATATATTTACAAACCTTCAACAGAGAACTGTAAAATGAAATCTGAGAATATATAAAAAGCACAGCACAACAAGAATAATTAGTGACCACTCCTACAACACAAGTCCGATTCAGTATTTAAAATATCAGTGTAACTTACCACATCAGCAACGTGCAGAAGAGAAACATTATCTCAATGGATGACTAAAGAATTGGACACAGTTCAATGGCCAGCGTCATATTGGGAACACAGCCAGACAGAAGGCATCCATACAGATACAGCTAACATCTCATCCAGTGGTTATATGGGAAACTCCTCTCCCTCACAACTGGAACTTCACAAGGGTGCCCTCTCCCCATCCAGGGGTCTCTGTGTCAGTCTGGTGAGAACTCCTATGCAGTGACTACTGGGACAGAAGCCCCCTCTCTGTAATGGGCTCTGTGTGTGCCCACTGGGGATCAGTACAGCGGAAGTGGAGGGAGAAGCACATTTCTTCCACTGCTAACAGCACTGAGCTGGATCTAGCCAGATGCAGACCCAGAGGCCTGCTCTGGCCTCTGCACTCCTAACTGTAGGGGCATACTGCCACAGACCATGGGGTCAGACAGACCTGTGTTCACATCTGGTTGTGCTGCCCATGAACGTGCCACCCGGAACAAAAAACTGTGTGCTCCCCTCTTGTCTCCCAGAAGTAGCAATAATAACACCCATGAGCAGATGTGAGATGGAAGGCCAGGGGATTTTATGAGGACTGGCACAGGGTCTAGAAGTTGGTCAGCCCTAAGCAGGAATAGTGGTACTAATATTCCCATCATCATGGTGCCCCTGACCCCAGGGCTGAGGCCATGTGTGGAGGGTGTGGGGAAATCATCCCTGATGAAAGCATCTCCAGCCAAATAAGCTGTGGGCCCGCAACTCTCTGATTCCTCCTGTCTTCTGCACCAACCTGCTGCGTGAGGAGGGAGGTGGGCAAGAGACCCCACGCAAGTAGGCTCTTCTGGTTTAAAGCACTGAGCTGTGTAGCTGACCTGACAGCTTCGTTTCTCTGATTATGTCCCCTAGACACGCACAGGCCATGGCGTCGCAGCAGCCTGTCAAACTGCAGGTGCAAATGGCAGTCATCGTCCGTCCCCCATGGTGGCCAGGCCGGGGTGACAGGTGCCTGCCGCACACCCACTGACAGCTTAACTCAGCACTCCTGTTCTGACCTTTTCAATTGTTGCCCTCTTGAGGAAGCTGCCACAACGTGACAGTCACTGAGAGGCCAAGCTCAAGGCAGGATCCTGGACCCCAAATGAAATCAAAGGAGGCATTTCATCAGGCTGTCAGTTGAAATAAATCAGTGGGTCAGGGAGCCTTGGGAAGCAGACAGGGGACGAGCATGAGACTCAGGACCTTTTCAGCCCCTCAGGGTGCTCTCCAGGGTGAGGCAGAGGCCTCTGCTAGCCTTCCTTCCTGCCTGGTCTCCAGCCCATCCTCGGCTCAGTGCCCTCCGATCCTGTGTAGGTCTTTGGTGTTAGTGTGACTTGTGTGAGTGACTGGTCGTTGCATGGTGAATAAATCCCATGGCCAGAGCACCTAGAAAAGCTGGCAGGGTGAGCACAGATTCATAGTTTCTCCACTGTGGTGGCTCAGGCTGGCATCTCCTACACAGGGCCCGAGGGTACTGAGCAAGCCTCTTCCCAAACCCCAGCCTGGCCTGAGAGTGTGAGGTCCCTAGCCCCCATCAAGGCCAGGCAGGTCTTCCCTCAGCTCTAAGGCTGGGGCACGGGGTGACACTGGGCTTCCTGCAAGCCCCTCTGTCCACTTTCCCGGGTTCAGTCCACCCCTCCCTTGAGGCCTCACTCCCAGGAGTCTGCCCCTTGCCCCTTCCCTGATTCACTGGCCCCTCTGGATTCACACAGCCCTTGGTCTGTCCCTCTCATTAGTCACCTGCTATGACTTTGCCTTGGCTGTGTCACTGTTTATTTTTACCATTCAGTACTTTGATATTTTCTCGGACTTTGTGAAGGAAATTTCCAAACCTACAGCAAAGTGGAAACACCAGTACAAGAACAACCACATCTCCACTACCTGGGTTTTACAGTTCATATTTAATATCTGACCATATTTCATTATAATTTTGTCTATCTAGTGCTCTCTCTGTGTCTTGCAAACACACCCATCTATGCCCACACACAAATACAGACACAGTGCATCTTAATTTTTTGTGCGTTTCAAACCAGTTACAGGCATCAGGCTACCTCATCCCCAAAACCCATCATTCTGTATGTATTTCACTGTTTACACCGATATTTGTTAAGAGTTCTCTTTTTTAAATTGCAGCAAACTTTAGTGTATCATTTGATGACTTCTGGTAAATGCACATCTCAGGAAGACAAAGAGTTTACCACTGACCCCAGAAAACCCCTCAGATCACTTGCCAGGCGATCCTTGCCCCCCTGCCCCCATCCTGAAGGCAACTGCCCTTCTCAGTTTTTCTCCCATAGGCTAGTTTGCTGCTTTAAAACATCCTCTCGGTGGACTCATGTGGTACGAACACCGTGTTTGAACATCATGCTTGCTCTGGTACTCTTGGCACGGTGGTTTGGAGATTCATCCTTCCTGTGTGTGTGCTGGCTGGACTTGGAGTTTTGTGTCAGGGAGGAAGGCTGGAGGGGGCACCTTGTCATTCTTTTTTCTGTGACTGGCCCAGAGCGAGTCCGTGGTGGCACGTAGCAGGACCCAGGGCAGAGGAGGGCTCTCCTCAGGGATCCAGCGAGCAGGGCTGCACTGTGTGCAGAGGGCAGGGCGGGCTGTGTGGGGCAGGAGCCCCCAGAGGGGGAAGGCAGGACCCACGGTGCTGGGCAGAGACACCTTTGCCACCAACGTGGGTAGCTGCTATCCATCTACCATGATCAAGCTCCCCTTTCATCCCATCCTCTGTCTGCCCGAGATAACTACCATAGACAGTTCATCGTATGTCTATACAGAGCTATCTAAATATGCTTTCCAAGGATGTTTTTACATGAATGGGGTCTTGCAGCATGTAACATTCCCCAACCATCAGCACATATTCCATTCTACAGATGGAGGAAGTTTCTTTCACCAGTCTCCCCGGTCAATATTCTGGTTGTTCCTAACGTGGCTACAGCAGGCTGTGAACACCGTGAGGCTCACTCTCTGTGGGCATGGGTCAGGATTCCCTGGGTCAATCCCACAAGTAGGATTGCTGCATGAAAAGGACACATGGGATAAATATTGGTCAGTAGAGTCGGATTTCTCCCAAAGAGCCTGTGCTGAACAGCAGGGGGTATTCCCAGAGCCTGACCCTCCCCAGGGCAGTCACGTCCACTTGTGTGACCTTGTCAGTCACATGGTCAGTGGGTTGCCCTTCCTCACTGCTGGTTTCCTCCTGGCCTCCTTGGGGAGCTCCTCTCTCTGGAGCCCTGGGCGGCCCACTGTACAACTTCTTCTCCAGAAAGAAAATTCTCCATCCAGAAGGACCAGTCTCCCTTCCAGGGGATCTGGGTCCTCATGCCACCCAACCGCTGCGATGCAATGGCCCCTTGTGTAGGAAATGCAGCTCCCTCAAGCCGATGTTAGTCTGTGCTTCATTTTCATCCAGTGGTGGTTACTGTTTGAGGAATTGGGTGGGGGGTCTTGGAGCAGAAGGCGCAGTTACTGGACAGAGCAAAATCCTTTAACTCCACATCTCTTCTGCTCAAAAATCTGAGCCCATCACCCTGCTTTCCACTTACAGAGTTTTGCCAAAGTGACAGGACCCTCTGAGAGCAGCAGTGCCTGGGGACACAGATGGCACTGCTACAGAGGAGTGATGATTGAGGAGGGCCCCGAGGGCTACAGTGCACACCTCATGGGAAGGGGGCATGTGGGCAGAAGGACAGTGTGCAAGATTCCCGAGGAGTGCAGGCTCTGTGAGGTCCCAGGCTGTCAGGCAGCCCTGCCCTCAGCGGCTGTCCTATATCCTGGGCAAACTGGTGATAGCTGCTCAGAACTAAGAGAAGAGCAGAGACAGCAGAAGGGGGACTTGCCTTGGGCATATGAGATCAGACCCTAGCCCTGTACCTGCCAGGGATTCAGGGAGAGCCACCTGCCCTCTCTTAACCTCAGCTTCCTTCTGTGTAACTTAGGGCATAATGCCTAGTGTGGGCATGTTGGGAGGTGAGGGAAAGTATAGATCAGCCCATAGAATATGCTGTTCGTGGGGAGTGTTATTTTGGATGAACACCGGCATTACACACCTTGGCCTGGCACAGATTTGCCCACTTCTGGTTCCTTCTGCCTGTTTGCTAGTGGCAGGAAGAGTCTACTTGCTGTTTTGGCCTCCTCTGGAGCCTGATCTCACCTGCAGACACACACAATCTGATGAATTTTCCCTTCTCTGCCTGTGTCTAGTAACAATGTGGGCTATGCGTTTACAGTTCTGTCTTGCAAGGAAATACTTCTTTGCAGTAAAAAATCCTGGGTTGTAAAGTGTAAATGCTACTTCTGTGATACTGAGGGGCAGCAGCTACTCTTGGGGTGGCCCTAGCTGGGCTGGCAAAAGGGTTCACAGGAGACAATCCCAAGTGCTCCTTCCTGGCCAATCTCAGAACCCTGTGTCATGGAGGGTCAGGTCCTCAGAGGTATGACAGGGAGCCTGGCACAATCAAATTCAAAGCAGCATTGTGAGATTTGGCAACTGTGTGTGGGAGAAGACACGTCACTTAGAGACAACAAGTCAGCCCTGAGTGGGCCAGTTCCATCTGTCAGGGGCCAGGCTGGTGCCACGAGCAGGAGGGGTCAGTCGGGATGAAAGGCTGCAGTGTGGGGTGTGCTGGAGTAAAGCAGGTGCTGGCCACGGGGAGTGCTCCCCCAAACTGAAACTGGGCAGTGGCATATGGAACTACAAACTCACTGATATCAGCTGTTCCTGCTTTCCAAGAAAGCTAGTGATCTGGATTACTAAGGAAATGTGTGGGCTTTACAATGCTCTCATTTTTGGAAAACACCTGAAAGCCTAAAAATCCACATCAACAGGCCAGCGTTCGGCCACGGGTCTAGAATCTATGTGCTTCAAAGCAGAGCAATTGCTGACAGTGCCCTGATCAATGGAAGCTTCGGGGAGACGGGAAAAAGGAGAAATTGGGACAGCCGGTCCAGTTCTGCTAATATGAAGAATTATATCTAGAGAGTAAATTGAGCTAGGGCAAATCAAGCTTCAGGAAGGAGAGTTAGCCCAGCTGGGACAGGAGGCAGTGGTGGAGGCTAATGACCTTGGCCTTGCCGCTGAAGACCTGCATGTTAGCCTGGTGAACTCCCAGAGGGCCAGGCCCACCAGCTGCCCCCTGGTTTTGCTTCAGAAGCCCAGAAGCTCCAGGGGAGCTGTAGCACCTTGTTTGGGGTCTAAGGCCTTCACCTGTCTCCACACTGATAGAGGAAGTGTTTGCTGAACCCCACGTGGGTTGGTTGTAGCCTATCAGGAGGAGGCAGGGGAAAATCATCTGTAGAGTTCCAGAACCACGGCAAAGACAGGAGCTGTCCTTCCCTGGGGGATTCTTCTCCGCAGGGTCACAGACTCAGAGGATATGCAGAGCAAGAGGCAGGGGCTCTGAATGGGCTCTGAATGTCAGGAGTGGAGGTGAGAGGCCCCCCAAGAACCTAAGCCTCCCCTGACACTCAAAGTGCACCCTTGGTGACACCGGGTGAGGATCTGGTCCAGGGGAATCACACGTCTTGGTTTTGACATGTTTGCTTCCTCATAGGAATCCCTAAGCATTCCATTTTGGGGGTGGCCTGCCATGGAAGACAGAGGTGCCCTCAGACCCGCCTCACACAGCCTTTTGAATGTTGTCTTTGCAGAAAACTATGAATTGATGATTACTGGAACAGGCTTTAATAACGCAAAAAAGAAGGATGAAGTTATTTGTAAATTCATCTTCAGCGAAAATAAGTCCTTCAGTAAGTAGCCCCATTGGTGGTGCCTCCAAGTGACAAATCCCCCACCTCAGGCTGCCTTCCCCTCAGCCAGCCAGGCCTTCAGAGCCCTTGCTGACCATGCACTGTGAACATTGTGAGGATAGATCCCCATGGACAAGGGGAAGGAGGGATCTGACCGAGAAGTTGGGAAGTTCATCAACCCCAAAACACAAGAGCCTCTTGGAGCAGGGCTTTCCCCCTACTGAGAATGGCTCTGGGTGCGGGGTGTGCCCCAGAGCTGCTCTCCCCTCCCTTGGCTCAGCATTCACTTGCCTTGAGTGACAAGGACCCAAATCCATGGAGATTGCTGGTGGAAACAGAGGCAGCCCTGGGGCTCTGAGCGTGGGCCAGGTGCACTGGTAGCTTCCACGGAGGGTAGATCACCTGGGTTGGAGAGAGGCTGCCAGCTGCCAGTCCCGGACCCTGGAATCCTGGCACAGGCGTATGTCACATGTGTGACCTTCACCAAATGAGGAATCTATTCTCAGCCTCTCTTTTCTCTACCGTAAAATGGTAGCTGAACTAACTAAGCCATGTTGCCTATGTAAACCAACGTTTGGGAAACAGGCTCAGGCGTACCTCTGTAGGGTCGAATGGCTTGAGGAAGTACACGGGTGGACAGGCAGATGTGCCCTCAGTGCTGAAGTGGGTGTGATTCTCCCCAGAGATCTGGGGGGCAGGAAGACTTGCTGCGTCATCCTTTGCCTTCCCAGTCACCCCCTGATGCCATCATTTGACCTAATTATAGTATGTTCAGTGACATCTTCCTGCAGGGCCATCTGGTCAACCCAGAGCTACTTCCAGCCAATGCATCACTGCAGGATGAATGTTTCAGTCCCCTAAGGGAAATAGTGTCTCTAAAGGTCAGGACAGGTCCCCCATTCGTCAGCACCTGCCCCTTCCCCTCCACTCTCTGTGCCTTCCGTTGCTTTTTGTTGTCTCAGAACTTGTCACTCTCTGCATCTACATTTATTTTGTTCTTTGTTAGTTAGTTTTTAGTCTGTCTCCCTCCAGTCCCTCAGATGTAAGACCCTAGGGAGCTGGGACTCAGGCTGCCTTTTCCATTCAACCAGAGCATTGCACAGGCCTGGTGCACAGTAGGGGCCCAGAGGAAGGCAGAAAGAGAAGCTGGTATCCGCCAGAGTGTTAGCTCTGCTTGCTGGGGACCAACTGAAAGGGAAAGATGGGTGGGTGGACATGCCATTAACAGTATTCTCTCATGATTTTCATTTAGGTAAAAAAGCCACCACTGTGGAGGAAAACACCGTGATCTGCCCAGGAGTAAAGATAGATAATCCAGATCAGTAAGTGCTCAGGTCAGGGGCCACACATGTACAGTTTCCATCACTGTAAGGTATATAGAATGTGGCATGCCACCTGTGCTGGGGAAAACATGTCTCTCCGAGAAGGCTCAAGGCATTGTCAACACTTGTCCTTGTTGGTGGTCACACAAGATGCTCAGGGACCTGCTGTGGGGTCTCTGCTGAGGAGGGAGGATACTGGAGATGATGACTCCAGGAATGGTATCTCAGTTCCAGGCAGCTGGTGAGAGCTAAGCCAACATACTCTGTAAATGGAGAGGAATCCAATGTCACCAAGCCACTCTCCCTGGGAACTTAGCCCATGGCCACAAGGACATCTGACCTCATGTAAGGCTCCCTATGCCTGGTCAGTCTTCACTGCAGAGGTTAAACTCAGGTGCTTATGATGAGCCCCTCCCTTTCCCCATGTCATGTGCTCACTGGTGACCCCACAGTGCAATGAGCAAATCAGTGCAAGGAGAGCCACTGGCTATGGTTTGAGCAGAGTGCAAGAACTGTGCCCACCCAGGCTGCTGATCACTTTCTGCCATTTCTCTGCTTTAGGGTGGTCTTCGTTGAAGTCAGCCTAAATAATGGCATCAACTTCATCAGCAGCGGTGCTAACATCACGAGCAAGAACTGCGTGAGCCCCAGGGTAAGACTTCAGCCTCCCTCCTGGGCTGTCCAGAACACCTGCGCTGAAGAAGCAGACACCCTGGGGGGAAAGAGGGAAGGACAGGGTGCCAAGGGCCTGAGTAGTGGCTCCTGCAGACAGGCAGCTGGGGCAGCTTCTCATAGCCAGCTTGGGACCCTCAGCCTGTCATCAGCAAGCTGTCCCCACACTCAGGCTTCTCAGGTGCCCTGAGTGGGACCACAGGAGACCCTGCAATGCAGCCACCTGTCCCGGCCTTGCAGAAACTCATGTCACTGGAGGCACATGAAAGAGGACAGCCAGAGCCCTGAGCCTAGAAATGGTGCGGAGCCTCTGACACATGCCTCCCCCCTTGCCACCTCCCCTGGCCCAGCTGTTTTGGGGGGAAGCTCAGAGCTCCATCCTTCATTCCAGACAGGCAGCTGAGAGAGCCTGGGGGGCTGTGGGCTAGGAGCCAGAGTCCAGGACCTCTAGGACACTGGGACACTCCAAATCCAAGTCCTGGACACAGGACATCTAACGGGTGGGGCCAGGTGCTGGTACAGCTGGTACCTCATAAGCTGGTACAGCTGACATGCCCATTACTGGCCCAAGCCCCAGCCCACTTGGGAACCACGCCCCCCGCAGTCATTTGGCAGAGACCATCAGCCTCCCCTCTACCTCCACCGCTTTCTTGTGATCCTCAGCTGTCCCTCTCTGCTAGCGCTCTCTAACCCTACTCTCCTGCAATGGAAAGGGAAGCAATCAGGGCTGTGGGAAGGGCCTGGGGCTCAGCTCAAGGACAGGCACATAAGCAAAGAAGGTTCTGCTCCCAGGTTCCTCCTCCTCAGAGCTCCATGTCTTCTGGATACCGGGCATAGGGCACCATGACATGAGCGACAGAGAGCGTTAGGATGGAGAAGACAGCTGCCTGGGAGGAGGGATGATGGTGCCTAATTGCCACCACCGTAGTGTCTTGTCCCAGCCGGGGAGAGTCCCAGCAGTGCTGACAGTCCTCCGACTGTGTCTTCATTTATGCCTGGACATACATTCCTGAATCAGCAGACTGACTCACCCATGTGCCCATCAGGAGTCCCACCAACTCACAGCCCGCCCCCTGCAGACATATGTCAGAAAGACCTCAGGAGGAGCCACACCACCCTGGGCTCTGACCCTGCCTCTCCCTTCAGCTGCTTTGTCTCCTGGACACAGACCCTCAGTCTTCTCCCTCCCCTGCCTCTGGGAAAGGAGACCACTTAGCTTAGGGCAGGGCTGTGCAGCATGTCCGCCGAGGGGTGTAGAGAGGACTGGCTTTGTCCCACCATGGGGATTCTGCTCCCTGGTCAGGGCTCTGGGACAGAGCCTCTGAGCAGGGCTGGTGGTGCACTCTGTGGCCCAGGGCTCTTCAGTGGCTCTCTGGGTGCTGTCTCTGTTTTCCAGTCTTTAGTGTTTCCTGGGGTGGGGAAATCGGAGGTCCATGGGAACAGGTGGATGGGGAGGTCTGGTGTGGGTACTAGGGTATGCTCCCAGTAAGAGGTCACTCATGCCCACCCCTGTTGCTGACATGTGTGCTTTCTGCAGAATGCGCCAGAACAGATTCCACTTCCCGTTCCAAATGTCCCTCTACTACCAGTCCAGCCTGCCACACCATCACCTAGCAAAACATATCTTCCAGATATGAACCCTGTCGTCTTGGCTGGGATCGTCATAGGCCTGGTCTTATTCCCGTTTCTTATCTGGTGCATCTGGCGATATTGCTTCAAAAAGGTAAGTAACATCTCAAACATAGTCCCATTCCTGGCACCATGCCAATAGCATGAGGGACTCAGCCTCCCAGCCTCACCCCCAGATTCTGCCTGTGGCAGCTGCCCATCAGCAACCAGGTCCTCACAGGAACAACCAGAGGCACAGCCTGTCTTCTGCTCCCAGGCAAAGACTCACCATGTGTCTAAGGGCCGCCGGCCTCACACATGTCTCTGGAGGTAGCCTGTAAGCTGCCCTGGACGCTGGGGAGAAGCCACTCCAGGACCCAGATGCCAGGGAGGCTTCACAGCAGCCAGGCTTCTGGATACTCAGACAGACTGAGCACCAGACAAGGCCTCTGGTGTTGAGGGAAGAGGGTGGGTCTTGCAGGAGGCACTGAAAGCCCCAAGGGAGAATCCTGCTGGCTGGCAGGGGTCCTGACCTCTGGGACAACTGAGCCTTAGACACCAACAAGAATCTTTGCACTCATCCAGGATGTCTGGCCTTCCTTCCTCCTTGCTAAGGGCCAGGGCATGCTGGGCCCCTTGCTGGCCATAGAGGCCTAGGAATGGACCTGCCACCAGCCTTGCCCTCAGGAACTTACAGTCCTGTGTCTTTGTCTGGATGGGTATCTGGGGGTGGAGGGTAAAATGTCACCTTCATAGTGTGTGGCAAGCAGAGCCTTAGCAAAGGACAAATACTGGTCCTGGGGGGAAGGGAGGAGCGTAGACACACTGGCCGCTGGGTTTGAGAGAGCCCCGGCCGGATCTGGTGAAGGAAGAGGGGATGACAGATGGTGGGAAAGGACAGAACAAACCTGCAGGACACCTCTCCTGCGGGAGAGGTGGAGCTCCCTCTGCCACTCCCTCCTCTGCCACGGACCAGGGAGCCTAGTCCGGCTGTCTCCCCATGCACCCTCCAGGGAGCTCCGATCCCCCTTGATAACTCAGGAGCCTGAGGCTCCGGGTGGTGCAGCTGGTTGACCAGAGACCCATGGGCAGTGGCTTGCAGAGTGACACTCCAAAGTCTGTGTTCTGTCTAACTGCTACTTTATAGGGACCCCTCCTGTCTGCATGGTGGAGCCAGCTCTCTCCATGCCACTCCAGCCTGTGTTCATGTCTCTTTAACATTCTAGAAAAAGGAGATACCAGCGGTGCATATAATAGAAAGGGTAAGTCATGATTTTGGTCCTGTTGCGGTCTGCTCCCTCGATGCCCACACTGAACTTCACACACAAGGGCTCCTGCTGCCTGTGGGATATTTGCATCCTCTGCCCCAGCACCTCCCAGCTCCCTGGGCAAAGAGAGCTGGCAGAAAGAAGAGATTAACCGAGGGACGGGGGCAGCCTCAGAAGGACTTGGGACTCATAACACCCTTCCCATGTGTGCAGCTCTGCTGCTCCAGGGCCTTTGCCCCCGAATTAGCAACTTGAGGTAGCCCGTTTCAGCAAGCACTGGGATCCCTATTAAAATATATGGACTTTGGATCAATTTCCAAAGGACTGTTTGAGAGAGTCGGGTGAACTTTGAGAATAGGAACCTTAGACTTCAAACGTTGGTCCTCTGCCTGGACTCTGATGTATGTTGGGCTGCATATTGTTGATCTCCATCCCTGTCCCCTGGCAGGGCCAGGAGCTTGGCTAGGGTGGGACTCTAGGGACATGAGGGGCTGTGGAGGTTGGAAGGTGTCTTACCTGGCATTGAGCTGGGAGACAGACCCAGTCCAGGTGAGCACAGTGAACCAGGGTCAGGAGAGCAGACTTGGATATCCCAGGGTGGGGGCCCAAACCAGGCCCCAGAAGAAGGAGTTATATGGGGACTCAGTGTCCTGAAGTGGGTACCCGAGCCTGATGGCTGGTAGGAAGCAGGCCTCACCGCCTATGGCTGTACAGGGACTGGGTGCAGTGCCACGTGCTGAGAAAGGATCTGCCAGGGTCAGGTGAGTGCGGCCCTGTCCCCTGCCAATGCTCCCACCCAGACAGCCCTCCTGTACACTGCACAACCCCAAGACTGGGCTTCTCCCCCAAGGGCGGGTAAAGCCATTTCTGCAAACAAAAGGAGTTTGCTTATTTTCACATGGAGAACACTGTCCTGGTGCAGGGTGCTCCTCATTTGTCCTTGAAAACTCTCTTGTGCTTTTTTGAGTGGGCAGAGCTTGGACAGGTGCTAAGAGGTTAGATGACATGGGTCTACACTGAGGAGCTGCCAGACCCACGAGCAGACTCTGCTTTCTCTTCCTAGGAGCCAGCGAGGAAATGTATGGAGTCATGCCCAACGATGGTCATCCCCTGTGGGTGCCAAGGAGGCGGAATAAGACGGATAGAGGTGAGACGGGCGTTAGAGAGGGTGCGGTCACCCTGCAGGTGGGGCTGAGGGAGAATGAGAGCAGCCACTTCATGCTCCACAGGCCTGGACCCAGAAACTATGGCTGAGGTGGAAATGAACTTTACTGAAACTGACATTGATCCCTTGGCACTAGAGAAAAAGCAGAGAGAACCCTGATCCCCAAGCCCAGGAGAGAACAGAAAGGGAGGGCTTCTGCTACCACTACCACACGGGGCCCAGCACTAGGGTCTCCCCCTCGGCATGGGCCCAGGTTTGCAGACGCTGGTAGCTGGCTACAGCTTGCCAGTCCTGGGCTTGCTCAAGAACTGCTGAGCAGCTCCAGCAATGGCTTGGTGTTCAGCAGCCAGCAGGGGGATGACGAAACACAAGCTCAGTCATAAACAGGCTCCCACGGGTCAGATGTTATGTTAGTCACCGTACAATACATCATTAGTTTTTGATGCAGTGTTCCATGATTCATTGTTTACATATAACACCCAGTGTCCCGTGCAATATGTGCTCTCCTTAATACCCATCACCAGGCTCATGCATTCCCCCACATCCCTCCCCTCTAAAACCCTCAGTTTGTTTCTCAGAGTCCAGTCTCCCCCTCCGATTCCCCCCGCTTCACTTCTCTTAATGTTCTCCATGTTATTCCTTATGCTCCACAAACAAGTGAAACCATATGATAATTGACTCTCTCTGCTTGACTTATTTCACTCAGCAGAATCTCCTCCAGTCCTGTCCATGTTGATACAAAAGTTGGGTATTCGTCCTTTCTGATGGGGGCATAATTTTCTGTTGCATATATGGACCACATCTTCTTTATCCATTCGTCTTTTGAAGGTCATCCCAGCTCTTTCCACAGTTTGGCGACTGTGGCCATTGCTGCTATGAACATTGGGATACATATGGCCCTTCTTTTCACTACTTCTGCATCTTTGGGGTAAATAAGGAAATTTTTTACAGGAGAATTCTGAGCAGGTTTGTTCACCATTAAAAGTATCCAGAAATACCAGTGGCTCCTGCAAGCCTTGCATTCGTCCGCTCAGCTGTGTGAGGGACTGAGCTAACTCCATTGTCCTGGGGACCCAGTGACATGAAGAGACCAGAGCCTCATGGAGGACAAGGTCTGCAGGAAATGTTCTCACTCCAGGACGTGCTAGGCCCCCACCCAGTGAGGGAGCCCCCAACCCTACAGGGGGCTGTGAGGACAGGAATGAGGAGGCCCCAGGCAGCCCAGCATGAGGAAGACATGTTTCAGACTCCAGAGACCCCAAACACACAAGGCCACCAGGCCCCTGCCCCAGATAGACGCTGCAGGGCTCCCTCAGTGTGTTCCTGGGGACAGAGCCCTCTGGGACCATCTCAAGTCAGAGAGGACTATACCCTCTGGAGGTGACCGCCATGCCTACAGCTTCCCCATGGCCACATCTGCTTTTCAGGGCAAACTGGATACCCTGTGTGACTTTGTTCAAAGCTGCAACCAAGTGCCATTGATATGGTGTCAGCCTAAGAGAAAGGTAAGCAGGGGCACAGGGATGCTCTCCATGGGCCAACAGGCCTTTGCTCTTTGCCCTTGACCGTTGCACTCTGGGACTGTGGGTCAGAGATTGTGTCCAGGCACCTTCCAGTGAGGATGCCAAGATGTGGAGAGGTGGTGTTCATGAGCCTCACAGGCCGATTTGGGTCTGGCACCTACATTTTCATGCACATCCTCTCCAGAATAACAGGAAAGTTCTTATGACCCAGCGCCTCCAAACTTAAGTCAAAGAAGCTGTAAAGGGAGGCCAGCCAGAGTTCTCCTGGCCCTGACCATCATCCCTCCCCACTGAGCTCCCCACTGGAGGTCTGCTGGCTGCCCCCATCCACTGAGACTCTCCTGCATGGCTCACTCTTGTGCCAGGACTAGTGGAGGGCATGGTGACACCCCCATGTTGTTGGCCAACACTGAAAGCTTTTACCAGGTAGTAGAGTCCCTCCTTGTGTCATTGCCTGTGACAACAGGGAGAAGCCAGCTTATTACAGGTGCCCTCCATGGAACTGAATATTAGTGACAGCTTGTTGTTCTCAGATCTTCCTGTGGGCCAGCTGTCAGTCTAAGAACGCTACATATTTTGACTGTGTACTCCTGCCAGCAACTCCATGTGCAAGTGCTACTAATATGCCCTTCTTTACAAAGGGAGAGCTAAGGCACAGAGGTCTAGTGACTTACCCCAGGTCACAAAGCCTGGGAGTGGCAGAGCTGGACTTGACCTGGCTCTACCCCTCTCCTTGCCCTGCCCCCGTCAGGTCAGGATCTTGATCCCATGATAGTTACCCCACAAACACCACAAGGCTCAGACTGAGGGCCCACGAAGACCATGCTCCTGGCTCACCATGGCTGACCATGCAGAGGGTCTCAGACCCTTTGCACAGACTGGCCCAGGGGCCTGGAGAACATTGAAGTCCCCAGAAGCCCTAGTAAGAACCACATAAGTCACTTCTTTGGATCAGGCAAGCACGGCTCTCCCTCGGTACCAGGTGGGCATTTCGGAGTCCTGGGCAGGCCTGAGGGGCTTGGGACACTGCTGAGGAGACACCCCCGATGCATGCTGACCCCCAGCAGGGCCACCATGTAGTGTCAGAGGTGCCAGGGCTCCTCTGGGGCTGGGCTCTGGGCTCTGGGTCTGAACAGGGCCCTCAGTCCCAGCCATGCTCACACAGAATTCCCTTCTCCATCTGATTCTCCCGGAGCCTCTTCCCAGAACCGCAGCCCCATGATGGTCACATGAGCACCACACCAACCCTGTACCCTGAATCCACCCAGCGGTGCCCACTCAGGGCGGAGGGATGGAGCAAGACATGGAGGGAGGCCTGAGACCAGATGGAGAACAAGGAAGGGATACCAGAAAGGGCCATCCTACCCATCCAGGTGAGGGCAGGGTGCTGAATGACCTTCCAGAAGGGTCACATTCCTAAGACCCCAGATGAAGGGTGGCAGAATTCAGACTCACGCATTGTGGGGCACTGCCAGCTGCCCACAGCTCTGCCAGACCGCTGCCATGCCAGCTCTGGAGCTTGCCCAGCCCCCTCTGTAGCCAGGAGGGACCCTGTGTGTGTGCCGATGGCCAAACACTGTCCGAGAGGTCAGGAAAGAAGCAAAGTCCAACGGAGAGCAAGTTCAGCACCCAGGGCTGTCTGAAGTCAATTCTCTCATCCTGAGCAGACCTGGGAGCCCATTAACTAAGCCCTGTGGGAGGCGGCTCCCTCCCCATTCATCTGTCCCCTCCTGACCTTGTCCCTCCAACCATCCTCCTGGAGTCCTGAGTATTGGTAGGCCCCCAGGACTGCAGTATGTGCAGGGTTCTGGCACCTTCTCTTTAAGCCTTCAATGCACTGGTCCCAGGCCCTAGTCAACCAGAAACCAAAGGGTCTGAATATCACTGGGACCTGCAGTCTCTGCATACCAACACGGCCCCAAGCCCAGATCCCCAGCCCAGGCTGCTTGGGGTTAGAGATGGGCGTGGCCTGGGGCTTCCACGTGGGAAAGCAGATAATGCAGATGGTTATAAAATGACTAGGACTCTCCGCACCACCACCCCTACTACCTTTAAATCTCCAGATTTTTTCTAAAAACTTTCCTTTCTAAACTGACTTTCCCTATTGACATATACAAATGGTACAGCAAGACTCAGTCTAGTTGCTTAATCTTGACCCAAACCCTGAGATCAGTGTCTCTTCACTCCTTGCCTTATCCCAGAGCAGCGCACTAGTTCACAGATGCTGGTACTGTTAGTTCTGCCAGGTAAATCAGGCCCCCTTACCCTCCCCCACCGCAGGTGCTGCCCACAGTCCTAGAACTGTATCCCGGGGTGTGTAATCCGTGTGCCTCCCGAGAGGCTCTGCATAGCAGCTCCTTTCAAGGGACTGCTCCTGCCATTTACACAAAGCCCACAGACAGGCTGGACACTGTCCTGAGGGCTCTATACAACCGACTCCTCCATCTCCCACACCTCCATGGGAGAGAGAGCTGAGGCCCACACAGTTAAGTCTCCTGCCCAGACTGGCCCCCGCGTGAAGCTCTTAGGACAACACCAGCAGCCCAGTGCCTTGCGGCCATATGACTCTCTCTCTCTTCTGCAATGTGGTCACTTCTCAGCATGTCACAGCTGTGGAAACTGAGCCTCTGAAGTTAGTGATGGACTTGAAGTGACAGGGTTGTGGAGGGCTGCGGCAGGGCAATGAATGGCCCTGGGGGAGGCTCATGTCCAAGTTCATGCTCTGACCCTGTACCAGACTATGAGGGCAGTAGGGAAACACGTGGAATGTACTTCTGTCCACAGTGCAGTGTCTTAGATGGGCAAACAGTTGTGGATGTCAACACCTTACTTTCCTAATGTGCTGCTGACAGACCTTGGGCATGTTTGCCAGAAAAGAGTTTCTCCAGGGAACAAGCAGAGCTGGATACAGATGGGCCTTACAATGCATTCGTAGTCCAGGAGCTCCTGAGTCTTTGACCTTACCTACAGAGGGAGCTGCACCAGGGATGCATGTGTGACAAAGCTGGGACATGGCTTTACACCCCCCCCGCCCCCCGGGAAGGCTGAACTGACAGGCAACTATCAAGCCAGTGAATTTGGGGAAGTTCTCACATGTAACTCTGGGATTGTGATAGCAGCTGGCTCCCCTGTGCTCTGCAACCCTCCCTTCTCCCTAACCCCAAATTCACACAATCTCTCTCTCTTTCTCTTTCTCTTTCTCTCTCTCTCTCTCTCTCTCTCTCTCTCTCTTTCTCACACACACACACACAGGCATGCCCAAGCATGTGCAAGGACACGTGCACACATGCACATATTCCTCATGAAGTAGCAGGAAATGCAATAATGGTTAAAATAATAATGCTTTAAAGCACCGGAGGTTAGGGCTAGCAAGCGACTGTTTGCCAGTAGATTCAAGGATAGTCCTTCACCTGTGCAGGCCTGAGCTGACGGAAGAAATGAGGGGTCACTGGCTTAGATCATCAAATGGTAAGAAGGCAGAGAGGAAGGAGACCCCTCTCAATGACCAAACTCCTCCACTCACCCCTTGACACTTGCACCACAGATTCAGGGTCTCTGTGTCCCTCCAGGGTTCCCAACACATGGGGCCCCTCATTCCTCCCAGCTACCTGTGGGCAGATCCAGCCGGCAGCTCCCAGGGATAGGCTTAGGCATGGGGGAGAGGGTGGACCTCAGTACCGATGCCCCACAGTCATCTCTTAACAAAATCAGAGGGACCCCCAGCAGTTGCTAGGTCTAGAATAATCTGTTCACATTCTGGAGTAAATAAGCAGAAATAAAAGAGGTAGAAATAAAGATAAGATACAAGATTCCAATCTATTCTCAATAGCAGCACTCCCACGCATCTGGGCAGCACGAGTGTACTGACCTATAACGAAACCACAGAGCTTTACTCATCGCTAGAAAGATTTGAGAACATGAAAACCTAGACCCCGTTGCCAGCTTTTCCTAGAGGAACTCATGGGCTTAGTTCTCCTTTAGTGGAATTGTAAAGAACATATTTAGGAAAAGCTGATTTTAAGTTTACACACACACACACACACACACACACACACACACACACACAGGAACCGTTAAGAATAGTTTAGAAGTTTTTGATGTGATCCTGGGGCAGGGATGGAGCTCGGGGGTTGCTCGGAGGGGAGGATCCCATGCGGTCTGAACTAGGGGAGTGCAGAACAGGTGACCAGGGGAATGGACACAGCCGAGCTGGCCTAAACAGGGAGCCTGAGGGCCTGGATGGTCCGTGGGTACACAAGAAGGTGAGAATGGACAGGTGACCCGAGACACATGTGGCTCAGGACAGGGTCTGGGCCGAGTAGACCCTAAGGCTGGGCCTGATGCCCTGGAGGCTGGGGAGAAGGAGGCAGGAGAGGCGAGCAGGGATAATATGGGGAGCCAGCTGGAGGGCAGCCGCAGAACACACGCCTGGGCTGTGGGTCTGGGAGTAAGAATGGCCAGCTAGGGAGTAGAGATCTTAAAAGGGATTGCTGATAAAGGATCAAAAAACTTGCTATCTGCAGAGAGTTCAAGATTCTATTCAGAGTGGTTACCGTGGGTGGTTAGAAAACAAGCAACTTCTGTTTCCTTGTGCACATTTGTCTGTATTGTCTGCATTCTCTACAACGATCAGGAAAAGCAAAAATACTTACCTGTGAAAGATAAAATATTAACCTAATGGACACTAAGGTGATGTTGCATAGAATGTGGCCTAGAAAGTGACAGTTTAAAATGTATGTGAGTCTTGCTGTCCCACTAGCAAAAGTTACCACAAGGAGTCCTTGCCCATCTCTGGGTTCGTCTCCACTCTGCACAGAGGGGTGCAGGTCCCCAAGTGTGTGTTTCTCAAAAGTTCAATTGACTAAACTTCCTTGTGGGTGTGAAAAAGGATAAGGTCTGGCTCCAGGTGTCCCAGGTTCATTGAGAACACACTTAGAAACCCAATGGGTCTCAGAGGTTTTAGGTATGTTGTTTTTCTAATGTAGCTATACTAGGAGGGAAAGCCAAGGTCATTCTCAAGGGTTTGGAAGGATTTTTTTTTTAAGATTTTATTTATTTATTTGTCAGAGAGAGATTACAAGTAGGCAGAGAGGCAGGCAGAGGCGGGGGGAGCAGGCTCCCTGCTGAGCAGAGAGCCCGATGCAGGGCTCCATCCCAGGACCCTGGGATCATGACCTGAGCCAAAGGCAGAGGTTTAACCCACTGAGCCACCCAGGCGCCCCTGGAAGGACTTTTAAAACGAGGGTGATGATGATGACAGTCCCAATAAGAGAAAGCAGCTGTCCGGGCCCTCTGTCACTCACGGGCACTCAAGGTAACACGTCGAATGAATGAATGACAGGTCCACAGAAGTCCCAAGTCTGCCTCACTGCACGTGAGGACTGAAGGGTCTTTCTGGGGACCAACAGGCTCCCACAGATCCAGCAGAGGGATCAGTGGGGATCTGGGCAACAGGAACAGCATGGGCTTAGGTAGAGAAGGTGCTCGGCAGGCCCCAGCAGCCGGAGAAAGCCCAGCGTTCTGCTCCAGCGCCATCTCAGCGACCATCTCTCTCTCCTCTTCCCTGCAGGGCCGCTGCTTCAACTTCACCCTAGTGAAACCCCTCTGCAGGCAGTTGCCCTGCAGCGGGAAGGTCTGCCTTCCGTCCAGCCAGGCATGCTTCCCCATCAACAGCTGCTACTCACGGTGCCAGCGCCCCATCCCCACGTGCTCCCGGCTCCCCTCCCGGATGCTGCCGCTGATCTCTACCCCGACCCGGGCAGTCTGCGGAACCACTTTGTCCCTCCCGCCCCCTTAGCCCAGCCTCTAATGCACCAAAACCCCCAGATTATTAAGAGCCCTTGTGCACTGAATTAGACATATGTATTGAGTCTTGGTTTGCAGTCAAAGGAGTTGGAATCTATTGCTGATCAGCAAGAGAGTTTGTTACCGGGAGAATATCGCTGCACTGTGTGAGACGTGTCTATACTGCTCCTGCCAGGACAGAGCGCCCTGGTGTCTGCTGGATGCAGACATGGATGCCTCCCACCTCCCACAGCCAGCTCTTCATCGGTCACCAAGGGCTGCAACGCCCGGGGTCCTGGCCAAATTCTGCTCCTTGAAAAAAATGCCCCAATGTCTCTGAAATATGAATGCAATGCTGTGTTTTGTTCCCTAACTTTGTGCAGAGGAAAAACTTGAGTCTCTCCCCTCCTTCACTCCACAGTCTTCGTGTTCATAGTTTGGCTACCCCCACTTCTGAATGTGTCCTAGAAAGAGGCAAACCCCCTACAGTTCACCAAACACAAGGGCGACTTCTCTTTTCCAGCTACCCCAGATAGTCCCTAAGCCCAGGAGAATGTTAGAGGACCCTCTCCATTTCCCTAGAGAATGTACACCCTCCCCTACTGGCCGTGAGCCCTCGACAGGACCATACTCAGTCATCTCCAACCCACGCTGATAGGAAATGAAAGTCCTCTCTGCCTCCACCCTCATATCCTTCAATGTCATAATTATGCTTTTCGGTGGAATTTCTGTAAGACAAGTGTAGGTAAAAAAAAAAAAAAAATGTCAGGTTTGGGTTTTTAATCTGTATGGATTAAAGTGGCTAGATAGCCATGACCCTAATTTAAAACAAAAATAAATAAGTGAAAGTCTTACCTGGCATGGCCTGTGTATAAGTATGTGGAGAGTGTTTGCAGTGTAACTCTCCAAAGCATTTGTATCTGGAGCTGCTCTTTCTCAAGGACCCCTTCCCGACCTCCCCGTCCTGTCATGGCTTGGGCCACAGATCCATGTCCTGCCACCAGCCAGGACGGGAACAGTGACAGAGAACATCTCCCACCCCATTGTGGGCCCTTGGTGCATCCCCCAGCCCATCCATCTCACAAGCTGGTTTTTGTTGTTGTTGTTGTTGTTGTTTTATTTGATAGAGAGAGGTCACAAGGCAAAGAAGCAGGCAGAGAGAGGGGGGAAGCAGGCTCCCCACTGAGCAGAGAGCCCGATGTGGTGCTCGACCCCAGGACCCTGAGATCATGACCTGGGCTGAGCCCCCCAGGTGCTCCTCACAAGCTGTTTCTAAGAGAGCTTTTCCTGGCACAAAATGCTAGGTGCACCATGTCTCAGAGAAATAAGCCAATTCAAAATGGAGGAAGTAGAGGAGGAGGCTTAACCCTGCGGCATGGACTCATAGTTTCACTGGACCCCGCTCTGGGCCCCATTCCAGAACAACTATATAGGTGCGTGAAAGAGAACAAACAACTGCTCCAGGCCCCACTTCCCAAGGTCCTTCATGGAATGGGAGGCCCTAGTCAATGCTTGGGTTCGCTCTGGGGTTACAAGAGTGAAAAGCACAGGTGGTATAAACACAGAGTGCGGTGAGGGGGGATGCAGGACACCCAGCGGGCAGGTGGCCCTGCCCTTGTGCAGCCCCATGGGGAAGTCTCCGGATAGGTAGGTCACAGACGCCTGTGCAGCATGGGGGGGACCACTGGCTCTGGACCACCTTCACAGAGCAGCTGGTGCCCACGGGCCAAGCACGAATGAGCCAAGAGCTGCCACATCCAGCTCTGAAAAGGTGGCTCGACTCTCAGTCTTCTGAGAATCAGGGAAAACATGTTTATTGTACTTGTGATACCAAGAAAAATGTGTGAAACATTTTTTTTACAGAATGGGAGTTAAAACAACATGAATGTGTACAGAGAGATTTCATCTCTTCCCAAAAAGTGGGGTCTTTTGTCTGTAACTGGTGAAAGCATGATCCCGGCCTGAGAGGTCCAAGGACACTTTTCTAACTGGCTCTGGGCTCCAACGTTGTAGCTACATTGAACCATAGGATGGTACTTGGCCATCTCCGAGCCTCCATGACCCCAACTGGAGAAAGGTCTGGTCCTGACCAACATCAACATGCCTGTTCATTAGCAGGCGCTGGGAGCTGTCTTACTTTTAGCCAATACGAACCTGGGCTCATCGCTCCTTCCTCATCCCTGAGCTGAGGAGGGAAGTAGGCACGGACATCTGAGAGGAACATAGGCCTGCCCCCACCACCCCCACCCCAGCCCCGCAGCCATGGACCCTGGCCTTGCTTCTGGTGGGGACAATATCAGGAGGCATCAGGAAAAGGGAGATTCTTTGGAGACCCCTTCCTGGACCCATGCTCCCGCCCTGCCATCCCGGGATCTAGCTCAGCAGATCTTCTGGTTTGTCATCAACCTGGGGTTCCTAGCTTTTGTGAAGGAGAAAGGGGCACAGCCCACTGCTGAGAGCTGACTTGAAGATCACCTGTCTCCACCTCCTGCCTGAGGTTTTGGGGCAGGGCAGGACAGTTTTAGAAAATGTCTGACATCTGAGCTGTCCTGAGCTGAAACATGTGCAAGGGGGAATATACTGGGCAATGCTTACTCCTTCCCTCAGACATTTTCTGAATACCTCTCGGTGTCACTTGGGAGTGGCCCCTATAGACACAGAGTGGACCTGGGCCAAAGCTTGTGCTTCTGGAAGCTGGGAGCTTCCCTCAGATCCCACCCGGCTCAGCCACAGGCCTCCTTCACGAGTGTGCAAGCTACAGTGCACTCACACATATCTCCATGTTGGAACTCCTCCCCTGTCACAGTCCATGCACCGGGACCCCCCAGAGTGGGCCTGGGATGTTGAGGTGGCCAGTGGGGCAGAAAGAAACACTATTTCTCGATCACCACCCAGTGCTTCTTGCTGTGCTGTTCTCAGCATCTGCTCAGGCACTAAATTAGTCTACAGAAACATCCATCAGCTCCCCTCACTATCCCTGTTTTCCATTCCACACCCCAAGCAGGTGCCCAGGCCCTTGGTACCATCTGGCCATTTGAAGCAGGAAACAAGTGGTCTGAGCTCCATCTGTCTTCTACCTTGTGTCAAGAGGGCCCAGGGACCTAGCCTCGCCAGAGCCACTAGGACGGAAGGCCTGCGCAGGCCTGGCACTGGGTGGTTTGGGAATAGCCATGCAGGCCTCCTGCAGACAGGACTTTGGTCCAGCCCTGGAGGAGGAGGAGCCCTGGGGAGCATATGAAATCTACATTCTTCAATATGAAGAATTCTACTGTGAACTCATGAATCTCTCAGGTGAGCCGCAAAGCTCACAAAAATTTCACAGACCACTTCAGAATGGGCCCCCAGCTTGCTCACAATTTCCATGGGAAGGTTGGCAACAACCTGCCATGAGGGGTCCCCCTGCAGGAGAGCACAGCCTGACACAGTGGGCTGCAGCAGAACAGAATGACACTGGCCACAGGTCCCGACCTGTGGTCAGAGAGGCCACCAGTCCAGGGGAGACCAGACCCTGGAAAGCCCATGGGAACAACATCTTCTCTTTCAGGCCCTCCTGCAAACATGGCCGCCTCTGGGCCTTGTGGTCTCTGAGTTCTGTCCATCCCGCTCTCTCCCTCCCATCTCTGCCTCCCTGTGCCCTCAGCTGCCCAGTGGCCCACAATCTCCAGTTGCCGGCCCCTGCTCAAGTTGAAAGGCTGCTCCCCAGTGCTGTGCCCATGGGGGAAGGATGTCCCTGTGGGCACACGGCTGCTGTCAGGCCCAGCACAGGGTGTGGGAGCAGGTAGAGGGTGTGACCATGGGCTGAGCAGTTGCCTCCAACATCCTGCCACACACTGGGGAGCCTGATCCATCTGTCTCTCAGTGAGTGGCCCCTCATCGCCCGCCATCCTTCACTCCCGCTCCTTTCTCTCACTGTCTTTGGCTTCCTGATGCCCCAAGTAGCTGAGCCATGTGAGCAAGTAGGAGCCTCTCAGGGTCCACTCTCACCTTCCCCTGGCACCTGCCCTTTCTCTCAGGGTCCCACATCCACCTGCTGCCTCCGACCTACAGACCCAGCCTGTGCCAGCCAGGGGCTGGGCTTGGACAGTGGTGGGAGACAGAGAAGACTAGCCCCTCGTGTGCAGTCTGGGCTCAGTTAACAGCAGACGAGACATGCGGTGTCTGTCCATCTAGGGGTACCGTGTTTGCACGGGCTACCAGAACAAAGTACCGGAGACTCTGTGGCTTAAAGAGCAGAAATTTATTTTCTTACAATTTGGGAGGTTAAAAGTCCAAGATCAAGGTGTCGGCAGGTTTCATGCTTGCTGAGGCCTCTCTACTTGGCTTGTAAAAGGCTAGCTCTTCCTACGCCTTCACAGGCCTCTGCTCTGTGTGTCCTCATCTTCTGCTGAAGGACAACGGTCATCTGAGAACAGGGCCAATCCTAGTGACCTCATCTAATTTTGCTATCTCTTTAAAGACCCCATCACCAGGGGCTCCTGAGTGGCTCCGTTGGTTAAGCCACTGCCTTCAGCTCAGGTCATCATCCCAGGGTCCTGGGATCGAGCCCTGCATCAGGCCCTCTGCTCCATGGGGAGCCTGCTTCCTCTTCCCTCTTTCTACCTGCCTTTCTGCCTACTTGTGACCTCTGTCTGTCAAATAAATTTTAAAAAAATTAAAGGCCCCATCTCCAAATAGTCACATTCCGAGGTACTGAGGGGATTAGGGCATCCACAGATTAATCTGGAGGGGACACAGTACAGCCCATAACAGCCATTAATCAACTGATATTGTCAGGAGTCCCCTTCCAAGTGGTGGGCTCTGGGGGACACGGGGGATCTTGTGAAAAGACTCTATGGTTAAGGACCAGCTGGGTGACCACAGGCAGGCCACTGTCCCTGCTGTAGAGACGACAGCTACGTGGAGATGGAGCATGAAGAGTGCACAGCGCCCCATCCTCACACACACAGTGAGGGCTCCCAAGTGGCAGCTCCTGGGAATCTGAGACAATGCTGGGTCAGGACCTAGTTGCTCAGGTCAGATGGCAAGATCGGGAAGGGACCGTGGGGACTCATCTTCTCTTTTGACAAGTGAGGAGCTGAAGAAAAGCATGTTGGTGACTCGACATTCTGGGGGGCCATGTTCATGACCCTTGCGGAAATTCTGGGGACTCTGACGACATGCAGAATGCCCAGCGTTGCAGCTCTTGAGCCTAAAGGTGAGATGGGATTCTCAAATCCAAAAATGGATTTCTTGTAACCGGAAATCCTGACCCTTCATTTTTTTCTTTCCTGCTACCCATGGGTGGGGGACATCCCTGGGAAGCACACTCTGGGTCAGCAAACAGATGGTTGGTGGTGAGAGGAGCCGCTTCACAGACAGGAAGCCATAAAGAAGAAGCTTAGGTACTTCTTCCTTTCAGGGAGCTGGGGCCAGGAGCCCACTCCAAGATGGGCTTGGGGCTCAATCAGCACAAGTCCCCTGGGATCCCAGAGGAGGGAAGGCACAGGAGGCGATGGGCATCTCCTGCAGTGCTCCCCACCCCAGAGGCTGTCCTAACTTGTGGCCTCGAGCATTAGGTGCCCAGTTGCCTCATTGAGGATGGGCATGAGAATAACGGGAGGCCAGGATGATGTGGTGGATTGTTCCAGAAGATGGCGCTCAAAGCTTATACTCCTTTACTAGCCTAGCTTAAAAATCTATCTTAAACCGTCCGCTGTCAGCAGAACCATGGAACAAACGTGGAGGTGTTTGCATCACCACTTAGTTAATTGCACGTCCGTTAAGTGTTGCTTTCTGCCACACCATCATTGATTACATTATTTTTCCTTTTTCTGGAAACTGCAGATATTTCTTTTAAACTTGGAGAAATGGGAGAGTACTTGGCACGGGATGGCGGGACCTGCAGTGCCCTAACCTCTCAACTAGTACTTTTCCAACCCACAGGCCTCCATGCCACCTCCTGTTCTAAGCAGACTTGCAGCTGGGGCAGCCAGGTCCGTGCCAGTGACCCGCTTCAGCCCCCGTTCCAGAGCCCAGTGGGCCCCAGGGCATGGGCCTTGCTCACAGTCAAGGACTCAGGGAAGAGCCCTGCCACTCTGCTGTGCCACTCTGTGCCCTCTCCCCCCAACCATCCCTCTCCTTCCTTTGAACTATAGACCTCGTATTCAGCTAACACGGCCATGCAGCCCAATGCCCACTGTTATCCCAGCAAACCTCGACATCCACGGGATGTCACACCCAACACCATGACCTTTTATCCTTGACCTCTCGGCCTCCACCTGTTTGCCCTACAAGCCACCTGCCTACCCCTGACCACACCCGGAGCCTTGTAAGCCACCAACCGCACAACTGAGATATCTCCCTCTTGCCAACATCATGTACATGTCCAGTTTATTGACTTACTGTTCCCACCCCATTGTTTTTTAACCCATCAGGACCTCCCACCCACAGTCGTCTCCACTTTCTTTCCATCACAGGCCCCAGGGCCCAGCACCCAGGTCAACCTCCCTCCAATATGCTGCTCTTCCCTGGCCTCATTTCTTTGTGTCACACGCCCAGGGTAAAACCTCTGAGTCAAGTGGATGAAACCAACTGTTTGCCTCTCCTGTGCCTGTCCCCCCTCCGGGGGAAACCCATACCGCTGCCAGGCTCGTGCCCTCAGAAGCGAGTGCCTGCCCATCTCCCCTGAATCCTCAATGCTAAGAACAACTTTTAACACAAATTCCAGTAAAAAAAAAAAAAATAAGGAAAGCCATGTTCTAATTGCCAGAGATGTAAGAAGAAGAGGAGGAGGAGAAAGAAGGAGAAACTTGAACTTAAATGAATTCACAACAGTGAATGGCTCTTAGACTTTGAACACTTGACTTATGTCAAGTCTTGAACACAAGACTTACGTCAGGGACACCTGGGTGGCTCAGCAGGTTAAGCAGCTGCCTTCAGCTCAGGTCGTGATCCCAGGGTCCTGGGGTCGAGCCTCGCATCAGACTCCCTGCTCAGCAGATGGTCTGCTTCTCCCTCTCCCTCTCCCTCTGCCTGCTCCTCTGCCTCCTTGTACTCTCTGTCTCTCTGTCAAATAAATACATAAAATCTTAAAAATAAATAAACAGATAAATAAAAAAAGACTTATGTCCTGGCCAGAGGAGCTGAGAGGTGAAGTCTCAGTGCTCAGGCACACAGAGAGCTGAGTCTGCTCCGTTTTATGTCAGAGCTGCAGAGGGCAGTGCTCCCCATAAAACAGGACACAAACCCTCATCTCCAGCCCAAGCCATGACACAGAGCAGGACCACGTGTCCCAAGTTCTTGTGGGAAATGAGGGTGTCCAGTCAGCAGCATGGTGTGCATGCTGTGGGAAACCTGAGCTGAGAAGATAGCATTGGAGTCTATCTGGACCTAACAGAATCTCCCAGATTCCAGCAAAGCCAAACATGGCCCTGTCCCGCTGCGGTGCCTCCCCCATCTGGGCTACTGGGAGCGGGAGCGTCTCATGGAAAACATTTCCTGCTGAAGATGAGTTCAAGGGGGAAGAAAAATCCTAGGTATCTAGCCAAGGAGAGCCAGCAGATAAAAGAAACAAAGAGACTCAGGGCCCAGAATGTAGAGATAATAGAGCAACCTAAAAGGGAAATAAAAAAAAAAGAGTGTGTGAAATGTTCGAACAAAATAAAGAAATAAAAACTAGAAGACAAGAACAACTAATTATGAAAATGGCAGAGTTTAAGGAAGATCAAGGTTTTAAAATGGCATTAAATTAGAAATTTAATATGATTCGACATAATTGAAGAGAAAAAATGGACTCAATCGAGAGACATATCTGCAGATGCTGTCCCTGTTGACTGAGATGGAAACCAGAAGGGGGAAATTAATAAACGAGGAAACAATGAGGAGCTACAGCCATGGCAGCCCATTCTTTCATCCCCAGTGGTTAAAGGATAAAACAAAGGCTCTGGAGCTCATACACACAAAGGAACAAAGCCATGTTTGCTGACTCACCAGGCCAGAGAGCAAACACCAGGAGAGAAACCCACTGAGTGCTCTGCTAAGAGAGAGAGTCAGCAGACTCTCTAGAAGGTTCTGGAAGGGCTGGTGGGGCTGATCAAAGATGGAGAACTAGCACTCTGGATGGGACAGAATGCGTTCCTAGGTCTGTACGCAGCTGCTTAAAACAAGTCCCATGTTCCTGGACCAAGGGGGTCTTCACTCAGGCCTGACCCGTCAGGGGGACTCCAACTCTGGGATCAATACTCAAAAGGGATACCTGCCATAGGTTAATTTTCACCACAATGACAATTTCAAACCACCTGCCTCTGACCTCACTACCTCACCCCACACTCAGCACCCCTAATCGTCTCCAGACAAATACCACCTCAGAGCAGTGGAAACAAAGCCCTTTCTTTCCTGACATGCCCCCATTCCCTGCCCATTTCCCTCAAATTTCACAATAGAGGGTTGGAGTTGGGCTTTGGGTTTTCCTTCCTGACTAATGCCAGAGTCTCTGCTCATACCCTGGCTCCTATTCCCTACCTGCATCTTATGGAACTGGTGTCCCTGTTCTGTTCCCTCTCCTGCATCTTCATCCTTCTCTGCACTCCAAGAGCACTAAACACATTCAATCCCCCTCCTTCCTTAAAAACACCTTCCTCGGCCCCACACGCCCTTCCAGAGAAAGCCGCCCTCTGCTTGTGTTGCCTTCATTCCGAGTCTGTTGCTCCCATGTCATCCATGTCTACACGGTACCCTCCCACGTCCACACTCAGCTGAGTGGGAGCACGGCAGCTCCTGTCACCCTTGAGCCATGAGTGAAATATGGGGCAGAGGATCTTGGCACCCCAAGATCATAATATTACTCAAGAGAAGTCCAGCTCAGCCTAGCTAGGAGCACCCCCAGTGCACTGGGGCAGCTTTGGCCAGCCTTGTGCCTGGGTGTGGTCTTCACACTGTCTGCCCGGGTTGTGGCAAGGACAGGCTATGATGATTTCCTCCATGGGGAGCTCTCCCAGAAAATTCAGACAGGGACCCCAGGGAGGAGCCCACTGTCCATTCTCTGACCCCCAGGCCCGGGGCTCACTCAGCAGGGCTCAGAGAGCTGCCCACATCTACCCAGGAGTGAGGAAAGGCCATTCAGGAGGGGAAAGCAGGCATAAGGGCAGAATGTAGGTACAAGTGGGCAGGTGAGAGGCTCCAGAGTTGGCATGAGGCCAGAGGCCCACGGCATGTGGGACCCAGTGGGCGATCCAGGGAAGGGGCTGCTGAGCCCAGAGACCCTGCAGGAGCAGATGGGGCCTCTGGACTTTCATCTCTGGGGTGGGAGTTGCCCAAATCCTTGATTCCAAGTCCTTGGAATCAAATCCTTGATTCCAAAGGACAGCCAAGGCTTAGAACCCCTGATGAGGAAGGGGAAGAACAGAGGGTCGAGGAAGGGGAAGAACAGAGGGTCCAGGAAGGAGTCCTGGGGGTCAGTTAGGGTGGTAATCACAAGACTAAAAAGGCTGGCAAAGGGTGCAGGATATCCCAGAAGGGGAGCAAGAGACAGGCTGGGGAAAGAAGGTGAGGTTCTGGCTGTTGGAGCAGTCTGCACAGAGCCTGAGGAGAGAGCACAAACGCTGTTGGGGCTTGGTCTCATCTGGTGACCTGTCTGGGTCACTGTGCACCGCAGACCCTCAGAGAGCCAGGTCACAGGTGCATCAATCTCTGTGGCCTGTCCTGGTCTCAGTGCCTGGCATGGCTCTCCTGGCTCTGCTCAGGGCCTACCATGCCAGCCCTATCTCAGGTCATCCTCATAACTAGACTTTGACCACAGCCTCCCAGAGGGTACCTACTACCCAGACACGCCCAGGCCATGGTACGGACACCCCCTAACAGGCACATGGGTGTTGACTTGGTTGAAGTCCCAAGAAGGCCCACCAGGGAGGGCACCTCGCTTATGACCAAAGGACTCCCAAGAAGAATGGGAAGTCTGGGCATCCAAAGGCGGGGGTAGACCTTTCTCAGTCCATGTGACCAGAGGCAGGCTGAACGCTCCCTCTTCAGATGGCATCCCACAGTTCTCTCTAGTAGTCATCCCTAGTCCTCCGGCCGCTCTGGGCGGTGCCTGCCCCGCCCTGCAGACCGGCCCAGCTCTGTCCCCACCCACCCCAGCCTGTACTTCCAGAAAGAACAGCCTGGAGACACCGTGTGTGCAGAGCAGAGTACTAGACTCAGAGTCAGGAAACCAGACAAACCCGTATCTGTGACTCTGAAAGGTTTCCCTGAATACAAAACCATCACACCAGCACGGAGCCAGCTTTCACTCAGAGGGCAGGGCGTCCTCAAAGCCCCAGCCTCCCCCCACGGAGGCACCTAGGGATAGTCCCTGAGGCACTGGTGTTTCCCCTGAAGGGCAGGTTAAGAGTTGGATGGAGAAAGTCTGCTGTGGAACATTCTAGTCAGGGGACCCAGGGAGAGTTAAAAAAAAAAAGAATCTCTTCCAGAGAGGAAAAAATTAACCTCTTCCCAGTGGCCCTGTCCGCCTCCCTCGGCTGGCAGCTGTGGCATCCTGCGGGACCCCGCCCAGGGCAGGCGTGGAGCGGGCCTCGGAGAACTGGTGGGTGACGGCTCTGCTTCTCCCGAGCAGTGGGACTCGTGCAGATGATCTGAGTGCTGGAGCCTGTTTCTTCCTGCAGGACGCAGAACTCACACTTGCCGAGGGCTGAGGCAAAGAATAAAGGGGACAGATGGGTCTCAGGGATTAAAGAAGTCTCCAGACTTAAGAGACACCCCCCAAAAATGGAGGCTGCTCGTACTTACGTCCTCTGCCGAGCTCCCCACGACACTGTTAGTGGTGTAGAAACTGTGCAATTAAAGAAAGGGAGACATAGTATCCTTCCCTTTTTTCTACAGCTCAGGTCCGGCAAAGACAGTCTGAAACTACGGCTGTGGTTACTAAGTGGGGCGGTCAAAGGCTGAGACTCAGAATTTCCAGTTGACATTACAGCCTCAGCCCAGACATCTGGCAGTGAGTGGCAGCATTCCACAGGCGGGCTCCGGGTGGTGGCTGGGCGCGGCCAGGGAGCCCTGGGAGGGACCCAGAGCCAGGCGGAGCCCAGAGGAGAAGGGGTGGGGCCTGAGGCCCCACTTTCGCCACCACAGCCAACACCCAGCCCCAAGGACCTGGCTTCTTGTGTGGGAGCCAGTTTTGTGGGATCTCCCGAGTAGAAGGAAGGTCGACTTGTAGATCTTCATTTCCCTGGGAAAGACAATCGAGAGAACAAGATGGCCTGGTGGAAAGCCTGGGTAAGTGGGGAGCAAGCCGCGGCGGGCTGTGGGGTTCCTGCAGAGTGCTGGTGGAGAGAGGCATGCTATCTGCTGGCCAAGCACCAGACTACCCACTGAGGGGGGGAAGAGAGAAGAAACCGTCCCAGCCCTAGAGGCGCTCACAGCTAGTGAGACAGATAAAGGAAACTTTTCTTCTTAAAAGATTTTTTTTTTTTAATTTATTCATCTGAAAGAGAGACAGAGAAAACACAAGCAGGGGGAGAGGCAAGGGGGAGAGAGAAGCCGACTCTCCAGTGAGCTGGGAGCCCAAGGCAGGGCTCAATCCAAGGACTGGGAGACCATGACCTGAGCCAAAGGCAGACACAACCAGCTGAGCCACCCAGGCACCCCCAGATAAAGGAACCTTGAGATGCACCTAAGGAAGCTGAGGGGATGGGGAGCCCAGAGGAAGAGCCGCAACAGGAAGTGTTAGGCTGCTCAAAGCTAGGGGGTGTCATATTTGAGTGAGATGTGCATGTATGTGGTATGTGTGCACACACATGTGTTTGAGGAGAATCAGGCAGATTATTCCTTGCAGAGGGAAAAGTATGTGCAAAGGCCCGGGGGCGATGGGGGTAGGGAAGCTTGGCTTTGGAGGGAAGTAGCTCATCATGGCCTGAGGACCCTCTGGGGGGTGGGGTGGGCAGAGGAATCAGGGGAGATAGACCTACAGAAGCAGGCAGGACAGCTCCTACAAAGCCTCACATGGCAGGATAAGGGGCTTGGGCTTTACCTTAAGAGCAGTGGGGAGCCATTGAAGGCACTTGAGCTGGTGAGCAACACAATCAAATCGGCTGATGGTGGAGATCTCATCGATGCCCACAACTTAGGACATGGGAGGGCAGGCAGTCTTCTAGGAATCCATGGTGTTTATTCAACAAGATTGAGGAGAAAGGAGGGAGGGCAAGAGGACCTGGCCTACAGAGGCCTTGAGTGTCTGAAACCTATGCTTTATAGAGTTCTGGAGGACTGTCCCCAAGTCTCCCACCTCACAGCTGAACTACCAGATTCTTGGGAGTGTTTCATCTGGGTTTGAGTCGAGGCCATCTCGTCCTCATGAGCTAAAGACACAAAGATGACAAGTCGATGACATCTTCTGGCCAGGCACAACTCCTTCATTTCATCCCCCAGGCAGCCCAGGACATCAGGACTGCTCTTCCCTTTTCATGGATGAGGACACTGAGTCTCAGAGACACCAAGTGACCTCTGGGTCCCACAGCAAGCAGTCAGGGGTATCTCTACCCCCGCCTCCAGGCACTCTGTGAGCCACAGTGGATGACCCAGCCTTATCCTGCTTCAGGAAATCTCTTTGTCACAAATGGCACAACCCAGGGGCTGATGGGTTCAGACATGCCAGGCCTGGACAGTCAGGACAGAGAGGCAGCTAGGGACAGGGACAGGCTGCTGCCCTGGATGGCCTGATTCTGGGCCTTGCTCCCAGAGGACCAGGGGCCCCACCCAGCCAGGCAGGGAGAAGCCTCCTTGCAGGGACCTGGCCCACCTGGCAGGTTAATGGTGACCCTCACCGAGCACCTACTGTGCGCCAGACATTCCTCTAAGCATCTCACTTCTAAGTGTCTTGCTTAAGCCTTGGAATACCTCTACAACATGGACGAGAGTGTCTTTATTCACAGATGAAGAACGGAAGCACAAGGAGCCTCAGCAGATGCCCAGGGTTGCTGAACGAGCAAGTGGTAGAGTCTGGGTTAGAATCAGAGCAGCCCAATTCCAGAGCCCAGACTGGGGGCCTTGGCAGCCTACAGCCTACGGGAGAGCTGGCTTGGGGCAGTAAGACCACAGGCAGAGCCCGCCTGTGACTGGCTAAGGACCAGATGTCCTTCGGCCCCCAGCCTGACCAGGACCAGGACTAGGGGTGTTGAGGGGTGAGGGTATGAAAGATCAGCTAGAGGGACCTGTCTGTGCCTCGCTTACGGAAATGAAGTTCTGTGTCACAGGTTCCCCAGGGCAGCCTCGTGACGGGGGAAGGCAAAGGTGGGGCAGCTCCTCAGAACCGAGCTCTCACAGACAGAGTCACGGGCAGAACTGAGTCACCTTCTCAGTGAAAATATTCCTGTCTGGACAAGCCAGTCTGGGCATGGGGCCCCAGCAGGTTCTCTAAAGGCGGGGCCTTTCAGATAGTTAGATCTGGTGCCCTACCCCCCACCCTGCTGATGTTCAGGGGTCTGATTCCAGACAATTGTACTTTTTAATCCCCTAAAATCACAGAGAAGGAAGAGAGACTGAGGCTCCTCAATGCCTCAAAAATCACAACCCTCTGGGAAGTGGGTTGACAACCGTTCCCCCCAGAGCCGACCTCGGACCCACTAAAGGGGCTGCTCCCAGGGACTCAGTCCCATGGTCTGGCCAGTCTCTGCTGCCCAGCACCACGTGTTGGCCTGGGGACAGGGAGACAGCCCCTCACGGGTGGTCCCCAGACCTCGCACTCCCTCCCAGATCACCTGGATTCCTGTGGACAAAGCTTCCTTCAGTAAAGATTTCCGGGAAAATTCCCTGTCCCGAAAAAGTTGAGTCATCAGTAGAGTAGGGGGAAGTAGACAGAGCTCAGCTTCTGAGTCAGGCTGTGGGTCTTGCTAGCCACATCAGCTTGACAAGCACTCTAAGCCCAGCTCCCTTGCCTGTAAAATGAGGCATTCATGGTTAGAGAGGTCCAGGAGTATGAGCACCATACTTCTGGCCCTGGAGGCATCGAACACAGAGGTCTGGCATAAAACAGCCGCTCAGTGGCTAAGGGTGGTCACGGCAGCTCCGACTCCACAAACAAGGGATACTGTGTATGAGTGCACACAACCAGGCCACCTCTGGGACCATACAGGCTCTTCTGGGTGGAATCTGCACAAGGGATTATTTCTAACACTTCTTGCTGAGAAATACGGTGCTCAAAAATGAGATAGAAAAATGTGCTAGCAGATATTTGAAATTCAAGCAAAGGGAACAGAAAGACCTTTCACCTTTTACTCAAAAGCACTATCCCTACAGATAGCCCCACAGATGGCAATCTGCCAGGCATTTTCAGGATCTAATTAGAGCTTGAAGAATAGAAGGATGGATGGATGGATGGATGGATGGATGGATTAAATGTGATTAAATGAATAGCTAGACGGGTGATTATATGGATGTAAGGATGGATAGAAGCATGGACATGGTGATTAAATGAATGAATAAATGGTTGGATAGATGGATGGATGTGGCCTTTGAGTATCTGGAGGGAGAATGGATGAGTAGATGAATGAATGAGTGGGTTGGTGGGTGGGAAGGTGGGAAAGCAGATGAGTGGATGAAGGACAGACAGAAGGAGGAAGTGAATAGTTTCATGGGAGACCAAACACGGTGGGACTAAACTCCTTCCCACTGAGGAATCTCTGAGTCTTCTTCAAATTCAGTGCCCATCTCCAATCTCCCTCTACTCCTCTACCAGCCTCCTAAAAGCACATACTTAAGAAAGAGCACTTATTTTCATCCGAGAAATTCTACAGGGCACAAGGCTAAAGAGCCCTCAGGCAAGCCCTGGGATTAGAGATCTGGCTCAGATCAAGGGCCCAAGAACTTTGGTTATTGTGTTTACTTCACAATTTCCAGAGCCTCATGCCGTTCTTTCTAAACCTAACCTTCGGTCCTCCATGAGCCTGCGCACTTGCAAAGGCTCTGGGCTGTTGGGTCTCTACCTGCTTGTGAACACCCACTTCTCAGAAAGAAGGCAGCTTGACCTCAAACCACACTTCTCTTCCCAACCTTGTCTGCATACTTTGAAAGCAGCACATTCAGCTCCACGAAGCCTGTCCTTACTCGCCCATTGCCCTGTGGTTTGGGGGTATGTGGCCCTTTCCCACCGACAGGAGTGCCTGTTGATGGTACTGGAGGGAGCTCTGGGGTGTGGGTGGGCAGGGCCTGCTGTTTGCCCTCAGATGACGCCAGCGGGGAGAGGCTTGGCCTGATCCACAGCCCACACCCCAGGGCGGGAGCGGGGGCAGGAAAGATTCTGTGGCTTCTTCCTACAAGCTGCGGTTCTGGCTGGTGTCAGCCTATTAATCAAAGAGCCATTCTATGGAGGTGACATGGCAGCCACAGAGCCCAGAGGGGAAGCAGCAAACCCTCACAGCCAGGCCAGGCAGATATGGTCTCTCACAGTACTCTCACTTAACGGTAGCTTCCCTACCCAGCTGACGCCTCTGAGGGCCTGGCTTGAGTCACAGACCTCCCTGCCCACCCCACCCCAGGAGATTAGATGCAGCCTGCCTAAACCCAAGAAAGCTACCTCCCATAGGACATCCTGCCCTTTGTGTTCCTTCATAACCCCTGTACGCACACCCTGCGGTGTCCCCACCCCTTCTCCCAAGTTCCTGTTACCCACTATGAACCTCCCGCTAGCCATGGGAATCCTATCACAAAAGATTCTGGGACAGGTCTGGCAAGGAGGCTGAGGCAGGGGAAAACTGTGGGACCCTTCTGAAGACAGCCAGGTGACCAGGAGCACACTCGTGGTCATTGTTGTGCCTTGTCACCCCAATAAAATCACTGCTGGCCTTCTCTGGGGCCAGCCCCCTCCCCTAGGACTTCCTCCCAGTGCTTCCTTCCTCCTGACACTGAAGGCTGGGCAATGGGTCTGCACACGGACAGAGCTCCAGCCACCTTCTAGGGTCAATGTATGCCAGCTCCACAGGGCTGGCTCTGGTGCTGAAGGCTGATATTCCCCCCACTCACGGTGGCCCTGGACGCAGACGAGCTCGGTCCTGCCTCACTCCTCCTCAGAGGGGCCCTCCTTCTTCCTTGAGGCTGGAGCTGACAGGACAGGCCTCCCCTTAGCCAATGCCGCTAAGGGCCACACAGGGCCTCCACACCCACCCCCAGGCCTCCGCAGCCCCAAAGTGGAAGAGGCATAGGGCAACTCAGTGCCAAGCGGACCGAGGCACCCCTTCCTCGACACATATCTGCTGGTAACTGTCATATCCAGGAGCTACAGTCCTATATCCCTTCATCCAAGGCAG
>NC_081560.1:150454401-150599352 GCF_022355385.1 Mustela nigripes | reverse complement strand
CCCCCGCCAGCCTTCCCATTTGGAACAAGCTTGGACTCTTTTGCAGGTGGAACAGGAGGGGATTACTGTGAAGGGCAGCCCCCACTTTAACCCGGACCCCGACGCAGAGACCCTCTACAAAGCCATGAAGGGGATCGGTAAGTGGATGTCTGCCGACCTGTCCACAGGCCTCTCTGGGGTCTGGCCACTCTGCTCAAGACCACGAGCCCCACAGCTCCGGAGAGGGGTGGCCAGGGGACCCTGGGCTCCCAAGACGGAGTCCAGCCCAGAGAAGCACATGGGTGTTCCCAGCCCAGCGCTGGTCTACACCCCGCCCCGCACAGCTGGAGAAGAGGGAGAGTAGTTGTGCCTCCCCGAGTCAGGAGGGAGGGAAGGGGTCACCATCAGCTGTGCGTGCCTGCACCTCCTTGTGTCGGCAACTGTACCCCACCTGTCAGAGCTTTCGCACTCAGAATGGCCTCGGGAACCCTGGACCTGTAGGGCTGAGCTGGACTTCCCCACTCAGCTCGGGCTGGGCACTGGCAGCCTCTTTCCAGTGTTTAGGACGCACATTCCTGAAGCAAGCAAGGGGTTGCCCTCCTTCCTAGATGAACCTTGACGGCACGTTCATGACCTCTGTTTCCTGAGAGATCTCTGCTGTTACCCCCACTTCCCAAAGGAGAGAGCAGATGCTCTGGGCAGTGAGACAGCTGGGCCAGGACTCAGACCCAGTTTGCTGGGCCCTCAGTCCTGACTTGCCCCTGCCACCACCAGCCCGAGAGAGGACAGGGTAGAAGGTCCTCCTATCTGAGCACCAAAGGCCCCGGAGCATGTCCAGGGCAGATCAGATGATCAGAGGGACCTCAGCACTACCACTCTGAGACTGGCCTCGGGCAGCACCCCAACACCTTGTGGGTGGGAGGCAGGGGAGGGAGGGATGTATTTTTGCTTGGGTGTTCTATCTACACCATGAACATTGTCAGTTCTGGGAGCTATCCATGCGTTGTGCGCCCACTGCTTGGCCACCCAGCAGCTTCTCGCCCTCCTCCCCAGCCCCCTTGGGGGCCATAGGAATGTTCACACTGTGCACCCCTGCAGGGACCAATGAGCAGGCCATCATCGATGTGCTCACGAAGAGAAGCAACGCTCAGCGGCAGCAAATTGCCAAGTCCTTCAAGGCGCAATTTGGCAAGGTAAAAGGAGGACAGGAGGCTTTCCTTGGGAGCCTAGGGGGGCTGCTGGGGCCAGAGACCGCCTGGCAGGCAGCTTTGTTCTGGACCAGGCCTTCGGCTAGAGACCAGCTTCTAAAAGCATGAGGCACAGAGGGCATGCTTAAACTAAAAATATTATTAATTGTGTATCTGAAGTTAAAAGGATAAAAGTTAAGAGGAGCCGGCCAGGCTACTTTCTGTCCTAGGACCCGTCCACTCTCTTCTCACATTAGAGCTCCCATGTCTGTGCCTGCTCCCTCTGCCTCAGGGGAGCTCCAGGGGCAGGGAACACATGCGCTGGACCCTTTTTCTCATTTCCCTCCCTCCACGACCCTAGGATAGAGCCAGGCACTGGGGGTACTACCTCAACACAGAAACAAAGGCACACGTAGCCTCGGCTTCCAGAAGCTTCTGTCGCTGCATCTCCTTAGTTTGGAGATTGAACGTCAGAAGGTGAATGATGAAGCCCAAACATTCCAAGGGGTGTCAATGCGCGTCTTTCTTTCTTCCTGTCTTCCTTCCTTCCCTTTCTTTCTTTTTTTTTTTTTTTCCTTAATTTCTTTCTCTTAACTTTCACAACTGTGCATTATTTCCTACATTCATCATTAGGGAAATTCATGCTCTAAGAATAAGCTCTACCAAGATCCCAGAGCCTATAAGCAAGAAGGTTGGGATTTAAATCCAGGTCCAACAAGGCCCTTGGTCCTTGGCTATACTGTGCAGATCAGCAGGGTATGGCCTTGTGGCTCCTTGTGGAGACTGGTGCCCTTAGAAGCAGACCCACATGAAATGGATTCCTTAATTCATTCCTGAATTTATTGAGTGCCCACGGGCTATGACGGGATTTGATGGTGAGCAATGACAAACACATATTTCGGGCTTATAATGTGCCCAGCCTGGCCGTGAGAGCTGAGTCGAGCCACGCACATCTCTCCACCAGTCCCCTAAGCAGTGGTTTAAGGCGAGAGCCACACGGTCTCCAGTTCACGGGTAAAGGTAATGCTGCTCATGGAAGCTGCACCGTTGGCCCCCGAAACCCCAGCTCCCGCTCAAAGTAGAGCCTACGAGAGGCCCTCCAGAGCCTCCAGGACTGGCTGCCACCCAGCTGCCTGCCCCTGGGAGGACAAATGTCCAGATCATTGCTCTTCCTTCTCACATTAGGATCTCACTGAGACCTTGCAGTCGGAGCTGAGCGGCAAGTTCGAGAGGCTCATCGTGGCCCTCATGTACCCTCCATACAGATTCGAAGCCAAGGAGCTGCACGATGCCATGAAGGTAGCCGGGGTGGTGGGGGGTGGCAGGAATGTTACAAGGGCTGGCTGGGGCCACAGCTGGGGACGCGCTCCCCTAGAGAGCCTGGCACTGGGACCTCCAAGCTCCCGGTGAACCACCCTTCGGAATGGCCCAGCCTGCCGCCCAGACAGGCCAGCTTTTGCTGTCATGTGGCCACCAGGAAGCCAGAACCAGCACTTCTCAGGACAGGGCCACACCAGGTGTGCGGGAATGACAGGGCGACCTCTGCAGCCTCTTCCTCGTCCTCTTCCTGCAGTCATCTCTTGTGACCCCCATGGTTCCTTTAGCACTCGCAGAGAATGAGGAGGGAGTCAGGGCCCAGCGACTATAATCATCGCCGTCGAAAGGACACTCACTGGGCATGCACGCCTGGCCTTTCCCACCTGTTGTCTCCGATCCACCTTTGGGCTGGGCCGGCTCCTTACCCGAGGACGGTTGAGGACCCCTAGGCTCGGCGACGTGGAGTGACGTGCTAGAGACCACCCAGCGTGGAGGGCAGAGCTGAGACAGAACTCTCCCATTGCCTCCCCTGCCCGCAGGATCCGCCCCTGGAGACAAACACAGGCGACTTCCCCCAGTAACACCCTCCAGCAGAAGCCCCCATCAGAGGAGGGCAGAGCACTGACCAGTTCTTCCTGAGGCTCTTCCTGTCGCCTCTTGACAGAGGAGGGTAGGGACAGTGCAGGCAAGCCCGGGTAGGGACAGAAGAGGCAAGCCCGGCGGAGCTCTCCAGCAGACAGAGGTTTTTGTCCACAGGGCTTGGGGACCAAAGAGGGTGTCATCATTGAAATCCTGGCTTCTCGGACCAAGAACCAGCTGCGGGAGATAATGAAGGCCTATGAGGAGGGTAAGGGAGGATGCGGGGCCTGGACATAAGGGCTTGCTTGGGAATGGCCACAAGCTTTGGCAGCCTGAGAGGGGATGAGGGACAAGCAGTGCCCTGGGCCTTCACTGGAAAAGACCCTTTCTGGGCCTTTCTACACGTGGGTGCTGAGCACCTGCTGTGTGCTCAGTCCTGTGATCTGATAGTCTCTATGCCTCCTGAAGCCCGCAAGCTGCAGGGGGAGGGATATGTACCCCTAAACTCTCTGCCCCTCGAGGGCATGGCACTGTGGGTCTCAGGCTGTGTCAGCCCTGGATGGGGCTGGCTCCTTCCTGGCCAGGCACAGGTTGCCCCTGGGGAAGGAGCAGGGCCCTGCTGCAGTGTGGGCTATGGACCACAGGCTGTTGTGGAGCCTTCAGGATGCAAGCTGACCAGAGGCCAGCCTGGCATCCATGTGGTCTGCCCAACAGACAATCTGCCTGAAGATTCTGGCTTTGCCAAACCACAAACAAAGCGAGCTCCGTGGTCCCCTGCGGGTCTTTCAGTCTGACCTCGCTCTGTGCTTCGATCTATGCTGGCAGCCTGTGTTACGTTCTCCTTCTGAATGACCGCCAGGTGGTGGAGCCCCTGCCACTCAGACCCCCGGGCGGTGTGTCCATTCCGATGACTCGCCCCTACCAGACGGCTTGAACTGGGAGAAGTGTGGGAAACCCGGGCTGGAAGGAGGGAAGCCAGTCCATGCCTTGTGGTCTTGTTTCCCCCGCAGACTATGGGTCCAGCCTGGAGGAAGATATCCGAGGAGACACCAGCGGCTACCTGGAGAGGATCCTGGTGTGCCTCCTACAGGTATCGGAGTCCAGGCTCCTGGGAGTCCCTTGCCTGAAGGACCCCAACAGCTGGGCTCCAAGGATCAGTCCTTGGGGAGAGCTGCTGGGATGGGTGAGGTCAGGGCCTGGGTAGAGGGTCAGTGACCGGGCTCCTTGGATAGCTCTCAGCGTGGCTGGAGGATTCTCACCACCACATGTCACTGACCCAGCCACAAGGGGACATCCCAGAACCAGGAGGAGACTACCCTGTCACCCAGCAGGTCCTACCCACCATGCCCCATGCCTGGCACTCTGCTCATCTCAGCTCACTGAATCCCCCGGCTCCCTACGAGGCATCCCTTACTACTGTCACTTTATAGATAACAAAATCTGGCCCTGGAGAGGGTAACTAACCAGTTAAACTCCCCATGGCCAAAAAGCAGTAGAGCCCTGCCTGCCCTCCCGCCAGGCTTTCCCCTCTGCCCCCGTCAATCTGCTGGGTTAGCCTGCCTTACATGCCTCCCCTTCCGTTCCTAGGGCAGCAGGGATGATGTGAGTGGCTTTGTGGACCCAGGACAGGCCGTCCAAGATGCACAGGTGAGGCTACATACATACACTCTCAGCAGCTACCTCGCCGTGGGCCACCTGCCCCATCTGCTGGGGGCTGATGGCTGAAAGCCCTACACAGCCCCTCTGTCCATGCAGGCTTTCTTTGACACTAGGCTAGGCTGGGACCCAGCTCAGCTCTCTGCAGAACTTTACCCTCTGGGGCTCCAGAAGGAAAGTGAGAGTGTTTGGAGAGAGTCAGGAACAGGGAGGGAGTGACTTGGGAGGGCTCCACTGAAGCGCTGTTCTAGCAGGAACAGCCCACGAACCTGGGGACCAGACGGGACTATTCAGATCACTATACTTTGGTCTGCTGGCAGAGTGCTAGAGATGCACAGCGGCAGAGCAAAGTCCCAGGGGGAGGCAGGGGAGTTCCCAGAGCAGCTTCTGGCCCCATACCCAGAAGGGATTTTAGCATCTCAGGGATAGCAAGAGAAGAGAATTCTGACCTGGTAGGTAGATGGGGGCTGACCATCACCTCCTTGCTCTCCTTCACTGGCTTCTTGTGGCTGCCCAAATGCTAGGATCTGTATGCGGCGGGCGAGAAGATTCATGGGACGGATGAGATGAAATTCATCACCATCCTGTGCACGCGCAGTGCCACACACCTGATGAGAGGTACCAGGGTGGGGGAGGCACTGTCGGGCTCCAGCTGGGGGCCCTGGCCACACAGCCCGTCCCTTCATGCGAGCCATCCAGTGTACGTCCTCATCTGGTAGCGATGCTGGGGAGAGAGCCAGAGAGACTTGGACCCTTTCCCGGGCAACCAAGTGGAGGTCCGGGGTGACACATGGATGTGCAGTCTCGGATCTGAGATGCTGGGGGTGTCGCCCTGAGATCTGCATATCCCACAAGAGAAATCGTCTCTCTGCAGTGTTCGAGGAATATGAGAAAATTGCCGGCAAGAGCATTGAGGACAGCATCCAGAGTGAGACCCATGGTTCCTTGGAGGAGGCCATGCTCACAGTGGGTAAGACATAGGGCTTGGCACTCAGACCCACAGGTGTCCACAGCCACTGGGCTCAGCAGGGGGGCAGCGCCCAGGGTGGCAAGAGCAAATGAGTGGGTCCCTATGTCCACTTTCCATAGACCCTCTCCCCCTCCCCGCCTCCAGGCCAGACACGCATGTACCCTTCAGCCCAGGACCCTGGGACTATCCTGCCCTCATGTCTTCAGTGAGCCGGGTCCTGCCCCCATAACCCCTGTGCTGTTTGCGTGTGCAAGCATGAGTGTGAGCATGGTGCAGGTGAGAACACGTGAGGATGTGAACGTGTGAGCGCACTTGCAGGATTATGCCCGACCCAGGGCCTGTGCTCACCCACGGTGGCCACACAGGGAACATCCTGGCTCTGATCATAAAGCCCTAAAGAAAGTCACCTGTCTGGACCTTAGCCAAGGTGCTGGTCTCTGCCTCGGAGGCTCACTAAAGAAATGATGATGTGTAGTTGGAGTCCAGACTCAATGATTGATAGTCTGATGCTGGGCAGCACCGAGAACCTTCCCTCCAGCATGATGTCAGGTCTACTTAGGAGGACCTGTTCCAGACAAAACCAAGACCACCATGAAAGAAGTCATTGCACAGTGAGGAGCGGGGGCCCAGAGGCAGGGAGACTTTCCTCTCCTCCCATCCATGATGGAGCCAAGGACAGGGCCCCAGAGTTAGGGTGCTCCCCTCCACACAGGGCTCTCCCCATTTTGTGGTGGGCAGCCCAGGGAGATCCACATGTCCAGGTCTTTCAGAGTGGACTAGGACATCTGACCATCCCCGGCAGGCTTTGGCTGCTGTGATAAAAACCATCTATATTGAAGCAGCTCAGCGTCCCCCTGCCCCAGGATCAGCAAGTCAGCCCCTGCACTGAATTTAACAACCTCCTGAATAAATCTTCCAGAGAGGAAAAGCAAAGGTGCATAGTGCCATCCTGCCCCGGGCGCTTCCTACCCCCTTGCCCTTGAACACTCCCACAATTCACACCACAGACGAGGACAGTGCAGAGCAGGCAAGTCAAAGAATGAAGTCATACCATGCCATCAGGGAAGAGCCAAACACCTGCCTCCTTCACACAAAGCCCACGCTCTTTCTGCTGCCCTGAGCTTAAGTGCCGAGCTCCCTGACCCAGGTGCCGAGCCTCTGAAGAAGCATCTGTGAAAGCAAACAGGGGCCCCCTCTCTGGGCCAGATGTCTCTGGGTGCCCCAGTGCTCCAGGGCTGTGCCCCACTGTCACGTGGAAACTCAAACACAGAAACCTTCCTGATAAGTGGCGGTGTAAAGTGGGCACCCTGAGTCCCATGGAGTGGCTGGGTGCCTGGCAAAGCTGGTTCTGGAGTGTAAGAGCCCAGGGGTGGGGCTGGACAGAGCCATGCTCAGAGCGACCAGCCGCGCAGACCCCAGGACATTTTCACCTCACCCTCTGGCTGCCCAATCTGTGCCTTTAGACCTGTGCCCAGTGACCTAGGCTTCCTTCCCTGTCCTACCCCACCCAATGCCAAGCCTCTCATTTTGGAACTAGGCAACACATAAATAAATAGGCCAAAAACTTCATGACACTCACCCTTAAGATCCAAGGCAAGACATAAATAAATACACACATACCAATGCCACCTACAACTTCAAGTTTTAACAGAGTTTTCCTGTTTGCCAGTGAAATGCACCCGGAACCTGCACAGCTACTTCGCAGAGCGACTTTACAACGCCCTGAAGGTAACTCTTCATCTTTGGTGCCCCTTGTTCTCAGGCTACTCAGCGGCCACTGCCAAGCCAAGGCGCTCAGAGCCACTGCTGCTTTCGACACCTGTGTCTTCTCTAATTCCAGCCTCTTGTGATCAGAATGCTATAGCTCTCAAAGGGTAAACTGAGTCTGGGGAGGGGAATCCCCAACTCCCAAAGGCTGAATTTGAGCAGGTGTTTTCACAGGTGTGCATTACATCGACTCCTTGCAGCAATCCTGGGAGACCTAGGTCATAACTGTAGTGCTAGAGGTGGTGAAACCAAGGTTTGGGTCAAGGTCACACAGCTGGTGACTGGCAGAACCAGTCCAGCCTCCTGTAGTAGGTGGAGTTTCTGGCACCTGGAACCAAACTGGAAGGTAGAGGAATTCCCTGAGCCTGAAGTCAGTGCCCACTTAACACCACTGGAAGTGAGAACCCCAAGTGCTCTGGCCAGGAAGTGATAGGGAGCATGGAGTTCCCTTGGCCTAACCTGAGTTAGTTAGAGTGCCGTCTAACCTGAGACTAGTCAAAGATGGACGTAGGCAGAAAGGTCCTGCTTGAGAATTGGCCTGGTAAGCTGAATTTCCTGGCATTGCTCCTCTCGGAAGAAGTCTTACTTTTAGAGCAGTGAGTATTCTGTGTCTAGAAGCTGATGTGGCAAACCAAACACACACGTCACTTTGAAGCATTGGGCTCCCAATAAAGACACACAAGGGTGAGGGAGAAGAGATGAAGGGAACAGAAACTCTGAGTCACTGAAGCACCCCTCGCAGTGCTTTGGCCCCTGAAGCAGAGGCTCATTCCCGCATCTCTGGGCCCCTGTGAAAGCCCCCTGGCCCCAGGGCACAGGTTGGTCCATCATCACAGAGCTGCACCAGAAATACGGGCAGTGACTGTTGACTACTGTGTCTTGTCCAGGGAGCAGGGACGAGCGACGGGACCCTCATAAGAAACATCGTTTCGAGAAGTGAGATTGACTTAAATCTCATCAAGTGTCAGTTCACAAAGATGTACGGCAAGACCCTCAGCAGCATGATTGTGGTAAGTCGGGGTCCCCAACTCTACCCCCGGTTTGAAGCAGACATTACTGGGGGACCTGGATACTGGGACTAGAGTCCTACGTAACATGTGTCCATCCCTTCCCGGTGAGAGTCACGCCCGTGCATTCATAGCCACACAGTATGTATAGAGCTCAGCAAGGGGGTCAGTGTGGCTAGGGCCTGGAGGGGGCTTGGGGGGACGCACAGGGACCAGACCATGGAAACCCCTGTACTTGGCCCCCAGAGTTGGCTTTGCATTCGAGTTACGCTTGCTCCTTTGGAAAGGACACAATGAACCCTTGCCAAGGAGACCATATCTGAATGTCAATGACAGTGAATAGTTCAGTAGGAATCAGGCAGCAGCCTTTAAAATCCAGACTGAAGTAGCCCTTCAGCAAAATCATGAAGCAGCACAATTTTAAGGAGACAAATCAGATGGGTTCCAGCAGGTTACCTAACTAGATGCCAGTCAAGGAACGTTCTAGAGCTGAGAAAACACACAGTGATCCTCACACCATCACAAGGCCATACTGTTGAGAGAAATAGTTCTTCTAGAAATTAATGCAAATGAGGCCTTGACCATATCATTAAGAGAAGTCGAACCTCGAGAAGTACATCCATCCCTGAGTCTTCATTGACCCTTAGGTCATGTCTGGTTACTCTACAAATGTCTGTTGTCAGCCTCAATTTCCAATAAACACATAACTCACAATATGTTAAAAAGACATTTCTCCCTAAAGACATTTCAGAAAGGGGTAATGGGTAGGTGGGAGTGAGGGACGGTAGAATTCTCTTTGTTTTGTTTTTGGCTTTCCAGCCACTCTGGTCAAAAGACAGGAGGGCTATCCGTAGACCAGCCCAAGCTGCTGATGGTTTTCCCAACACCCAGTTCCGGCAGAGAGTTAGGAATTTTTTCACCCATCCATGGCTCCTGTGGCCATCACGGAGATTCCTCTACCTTCCCACCACCACAGTTGGATAGAGACACAGTCAGACTTCAGAAGAACAACCACACTGAGACAGAAGGGTCACTTGGATCCGTCCAGGATCCAAGTGGTGGAGTGGATCCAATCACGGTGGAGAAAGGCTTAGCAGGCTATTTAGCACATGATCAGTATAATTGATAATGGAGTCCCCTGTCTAGACACACAAGAAGCCCACCCTCTTTAGGTTTTGCCTACAGGTGCCGCTTAAGAAAACGGAGTTGGAATTGTGACTTATATGGCCAAATACTTCCTTTTTAGTATAGACCACTCTCTATAGATGTCATCAAAGCAAAAATGATTTCCAACAGTGATACCAGCATTCAAAACTCCTGCATTGAAATTCATATGGAAAATTTATAAAAGCCCTATGTATAATTTTATACCCACGCTTTTGTTTAAGATTTTTTTATTTATTCATTTGACAGACAGAGATCACAAGTAGGCAGAGAAGCAGGCAGAGAGAGAGAAGGAGGCAGGCTCCCTGCTGAGCAGAGAGCCCCATGCGGGACTCGATCCCAGGACCCTGGGATCATGACCTGAGCCGAAGACAGAGGCTTCAACCCACCAAGCCACCAGGCGCCCCTATACCCACGCTTTTAAAAATATAGACAAGATGAATAGTTTTCTAAAAAAACACAAAACAACACAGGAAAAAAATACCGTATTACAACATTGTGGAAAGAAAGCAAGGAAGGAAGGAAGGAGGGAAGAAATGGATACATTTAAAATGTGGTTGAAAATCTACCAGAATATTTCAGGCCCAAATTATTGCACAAGCAAATTTGACTAAAAGCTAAGGACTAGGTGATTCCCATGAGGCATAAACAGCTACGGCGCATAGAACAGGGGAACCAGCCCAGCACCATCACTCGCCATGTGGCCTTGATGAATACCACAGCCTCTTGCTCCCATTTTCCTCAAGCGCCAAAGAAGGGAGTTGGGGGATATGTCCTCCTCTGTTTCCCCTGGCTCAGTGTGCAGACTTTAAACCAATCAGACCTATCAGCACCTGCCTGACAGCAAGGGGGCATGGTAGACCAGAGAAACGGGGTTCAGCCATGGCCACGTGGGGTCAATCCTACTGGGAGACAGACGCCGCTTGACCCCGACGTGAGCCAGCCACTGTGCGGGTAAGCCCATGCTTCTCCTGCTGTTTACGCCTCACCACATCTCAGCAAGGCTCATATCAGCACCAGTGTCATCTGACAGACAAGGAAAAGTCTCAAGGTGGTGACAGGACTCGTCCCAGCCGCGGGGTCAGGGCGTGGTCCAGGTTCTGCGTGGACCCAAAGCCGGGCTCTGCCCACTGCACCTTCTGCCTCCACTGGGCACCCCGCAGTTCCCACCTGCAGCGGGAGGTGTTGAGTAAATGACCGGTCACGTCAAATAAACAAATAGTTAGACACTTTGGGGTCCTGAATGGAATAAGGGGCAGAGCCCTGGGGCAGCCAGTGGGGCTGGGGGCCGTCAAAATGCCTTCCTTGCTCCAGAGCAGAGCTGTGTCTGTGACCCATTTCCTACATGAAGCTGCCTGGTAGTTAGTAAGAGAATCAAAAGGCGATACAAAGAAGTATCCCCAGATGGCAAACAAGGAAAGACAGGAGGCATCGTGTGGGCCTGCAGCGTAGGAACTACAGAGGGACGTGCCAGGCCTCGCCCCAAGGAGCAGGACTGTTGTAATAACCACAACTGGCAAATACCTTTTGTGACTCCCTGTCCCTCCTGTCCTCAGGGAGACACCAGTGGCGACTACAAGAATGCCCTGCTGAACTTGGTGGGCAGCGACTCCTGAAGGCCCAGGATAGAGCAAAGGCCAAGAAGCTGGAGCCACCAGACCCTGCCTGCTCAACCTTGGCCGTGCAATGGGGGGGATGGCGGGATAGGGACCCCCAACTTGCCTTTCAGTCTTCTATCTCCCAGCTTCTGGTGCTTTCAAGTCAGGTCCAGGTATGAGCGTAGGGCCAACCCTAGCATCATCTGGCCAGATAAACACTTCGGCACAAGAGGCTGTTTCTTCTTCCCTACCCATGAGTTTTCCTGAGCTCGACTGGTCACAAAGTGACCTGGGCCCCGCTCACACAGATACCTAGTCCCACCCCATCTACTAAATCAGGACCTGCAGAGAAAAGACCAGAGGATAAGGAATTTTAGCAAGCATCTTAGCAGATGAGCCTCCCTGAAAGGTCACAGGGAGGCTAGGAGAACTCCTATGTTTCAGGGCACACACATGTGAGCCGCCAAGAAAGAAACACAGGCATTCCGGCCGACTGGGATGCCACTAATATCCGTTCATCTAAAAACATTAGGCTATAGGCAGAATGAAAATTCTCTACCTACAGAGAAAGCTGCACATCAATGTCCCAACCCAAGGGCACTAAGCTCTAAGGAGCCCAGGCTTACCCAGTCCTTGCTCAGCGGAGCTGCTTTTTCCTTCCCTGACACAAGCATGGAGCATTTCTTATTCCGACCCGATGCCAAGATGCAGAGATGCCTCTGCTGGTCTTTCCAGAATAATAAATCTTGTACACTTGAAGCTAAGTGTCTTTGGATTTCTAGAAGTGATCAGAGCAGGACCAATTTAATTTGTCAGTGTTCATAAAAGAAATGTTATTATAAAGAGCTTCGCGGTGGTGGGGGGGAATGAATCAAACCTGAGCACACAGGTGGACATTTCCCCATGGGGACACACTGATCAGACTGTGCCCTCTGTACCCTGGGGACAATCGAGCAAATGAGGATCCTTCCTATCGCCTAAATCCTGATCTCTCAGATGTGGGGCGTGGGGGGTAAAAAGTCTTGTGTTCCTATTCCAACCCGTGACTTGCTTGTTTCATGGCTTCCATCCAGGGGGTTCCAGATGTCCTCAACTGCCCCCCAGGAATGGGGACTCCCAGCCTCCTTGGACATGCTGGTCTTCTTCCAGCAGGAGTGATCAACAGAGCTCTTCCTTTAACTGAGCCAAACCCTGCCCCACACAGCCTCTGATCTCGAGTCTCCATCTAGGGCCACAGGGCCTATCTTTTCCCATCCTCCCCGCCTATCCGAAGACGACCCATAGACTCCACTAAGACATCTTCTGTCAAAGCTCAACTTCCCCGGTCCCTTAACTGTCCCTCCCAGAGCCTGGTTTGGGGCTACATCCTCTGAACATGTTCTAGTTTGCAAACTCCCTCTTGAAGTATGACCCTGAGGAGTCAGGCAGATCCGAGAGATGGCACAGCAGGCCCACTGAGCTCACACAGGTGAAAAGTAGGCTCCAGTTCTGCCCTGTGCTGGCTGTGTGACTCTGACCTAATCACTTCCTCTCTTCCTCTGAGCTCAGTTCCCTCAACTGTCAACGCAGGAATTCAGTCCCAGTTACTTGCTGCATTTCAAACCACCCTACAGTTGGTATAAAACCATCATTTTACGATGGTCATGGGTTCTGCAGGTTGGAAATTCAGCCCGGGCCCAGCGCAGATAGCTCAACTCTTCTACAGCAAGTCTGGGGGCTCTATGGGGAAGACCTGAAGAGTTGGTAGAACTCTAAGGCAGGATCCTGAAGTCATCTGGAAGCTTCTTTCCCTAAGGGCTAGAAGGCTAGGCTCAGCTGGAACTGTACTCCAGCGCTCTGACTTGCAGCCTGCCCGGTATGCAGAGGGTCACGGGGCTCTGTACATGGCAGGTCAGTGCCGCATGGCCTTCTGGGAGGCACCTCGAGAGGCACACAGATCACATTCACCATGCCCTATCTGTCAAAGACATCACAGGCCAGCCCAGCTTTGAGGGAAGCAGACACAGTCCCCAGCTGTCCACAAGAAGAAGGTCAAAGAATGAGAGGCCATTGTCTTAAATCCACAAGTGGTTTAAGTACTTGAACAACGGGTGTAGAATCCCTGAGCCATGAGTGCAGCTGTGGGTGGGCCCGAAGTAAGGTCCCAGAGGCCGCCCCGCCCCCCCAGAGCGTGCTTAGCGCAACCTGTGTGGCCCCAGGCCAGCCTCTCAGGGGGTCCTGATGCTTTAATCTTTTTTTTTTTTTTTTTTTTTAATTCAAGTCCTGCCCTGAACTTTCTTTTCATGCTGAGTCACTGAGTCACCTTCTGCCTTCAGAAAAAACTTAGAGGATTTCTCTGCCCTGTAATCCCTCTGGAATGCCCACTCTCTGGGCACAGGATTGTCTTGAGGTCCATCCCAAAGCTAGCCTGAGGTGGCCAGATGGGAGCCTCCAGAAAAGCTGGAGCCAAGCAGACAGCTCAGGAAACTCTGTTGTGTCCAGCTAGTGCCCGGCAGGGGAGCGGGTTTCAGCGGAACCGTGCAGTTTCATCCCTCATTTCGGCTGAGCTGATGGAGCTCCCTCTGGCCACAGAGGGCAGCAGCAGATCTCCTGAGATTACAGAGAGGTTCTCTCTCCCTGGGGTGACAGCTAGAGCAGCACGGGTGGTCCTGTGGCCTCCCCGGGAGGTGGTTTCTGTCTAGCTGAGGTGGCGGCTGGGGATGGGGGCGCAGGCCGGCAGAGGGACTAGGCCAGGACACTGAATGTCCTCAGCCCCTCCAAATCCTTTTTGCTGGAATAAACTTTTGAGCATTTCTGATAAAACAGACAGAGTCCTAAGGTACTTTTGCAATTGCTCTGGGATTTTTTTTCTTTTCTTTTTTTTTATTTTTTTCTTTTTTACTTTTAATGCACCTGTCTCTTTAAAGAGAATTTGGAGTCCGCTCCATTTGAATTCAGCAAAAGAGAAAAATGAGACGCTAGGAGTTACCTGCTTGCAACCTCACCACAGGTCTATAATGAGAACTATTGTTTCCTAACTCTCTACAGAAGATTATATGCTCATAAAAGCCCTTTCTATTCTCAAATCCAAGATGCCTCATAACTTAGAAACTGGACCTGCTTGCTCCCTGAGCAACACCAGCTGGTTGCAAAGAAAGACCTGTTCTAGTGCACTGAGTTCAGGGTTCGTCCTATGGCATTATTTGAGGCAAAATTTTCATCTGACACAGGATTCTGGGAGTTACCCAATGGCTGCTCCTAAATTCCTTTTCCACTTAAACTATCCAGAAGGGAAGCTCTTGTGAGCAATTCAAAAGTCTCTCAGTTATGAAGAATCCATGCCCTTATGGCACCAGAGGATAATTACCTGTTTGGGCCTCTTCCTCAAAAAGGCTGGGAACCAGGAGAGCAAGAACCTGGTTTTACTCATTCCTGAATATTCAGTGTCTATCGTGCCGCAGGCCCCTGATGAATATTTTTGAAGGAACAAAAGCAAACAAGATGACAGGCTTTGGGGATGGAAGACCTACCTAGCCAGGACACCTGAGCCCATCCTTCATCATCTCTCATTCTGAGAAGACACGCAACCTCTCGGACTCTCCTCAGAGGGAAGCCTACTCAGCCAGCCCTACTGAAAACAGCCCCAGAAAGATCTAAGGGGGAGTGTGCCTACTTGGCCCTATTTCAGGCTTAACATGGCATGACAAACAAACCCAGCAGGACCCACCCCGGCCTGAGCCCCTTTGGAAACGCTTGCCGCTCCTCACCACCAATCACCAGTCCAGTGGGGCATGCAGACACGGCCAGAAGCAGACCCGTGCCCATCAGCATCACTTTATGCTGCTGGAGGGCAAGGGCTAGACTGTGGGGCTTGGCCTTTTTCGGGTTTATCCTTGAGCAGGGGAAGGGCCACCTCACTAAGGATTAAATGCTTGGGCAAAATCAGGATCATCTCAGCAAAGGAGTAAACGGGGAAATGGATCTGCGCTTAGCACCCGTCCAACACTTCTGTTACCATGCCCACGCATTGTACCTGCCACCAGCTCAGGGCTAACTAGGGACAGCTTTGTATGGAAGGTGATGTTTGAGCAGAGCCTTGAAGGATGACTAGGTGCTTCTCAGGTAGAGTAGACAGGGGACCACAATCCAGGCCAAGGGAGGAATACAAACACAGCAGGGCCTCTGGCCTTCTTCAAATTATAGGAATGGTATGCTCAGGCCTCCTGAGGTGGGGGAGTCCAAGATAAAGGTGTTTTCAGGTGGCAAGTCAGGGCAGACTCAAGCTATGAGATGGAGAAGCTCCAAGTATTTCCAGGGACAAGGGGATCTTTTAAGGGGTCAGGCCAGGGAGCATCTGGGAGAGATCCAGGGAGAAGATTCCTGGCAACACTGCAGCAGAGGAGTCTGCCTGCGTGAGTCTGGAGGAAGGAAGCCCCACGTGGAGACCCATCCCACAACCCTCCAGCCTAGTCTTCTATGGTCCTAAGACGACTCCTCCAGGAGGAGGCTGGCCTGGCCACTATAGTTCTGCTGTAGCCCAAGGCCACCGCATCTTTGACCCCATGGAGAGGAGCAAAACTGACTGTCTCGCCTCCCACCTTAGCACAATCAGAGCTGAACTTGCTCAGAGGGCCCTGGGCCTGCGTGTGAGGGTCCAGGGATTTTCATGGCCCATGTAGGTGTCCAAGCTCCCTACAAAAGCGGGCCCTGTGTGACGATGCCCCATTGGCCTGGGACTACCTTTGTTCCTCTCCCAGCCCCTTGCTGGCTGTTGGGCTCTCATCCAGTACCATTCTGGGGCCCCCAGCTTGGAGGGAACACCCTGGTGGGCCCTTCCACAGCACAGGTGAAGGCCCCACTCCGACCTCCTCCCCACCTCCCCATGTGACCATACAGGACTTAGAAAGCACCTCCCCCCGCAACCCCCGCTGCCCCTCAAGAGCCAGTACCACCGCCTTTGCTGCAGGGACCCAGCTGGGCATCCATGCTGCAGGCAGCGCCAAGCCGGCCTAGAAACCTGCTCACACAGTGCCCCCTTGTGGCTGCAGGGTTAACCGTCAGCCTAGGGGCAGCCACCCACTGCCCAGGTAGAGAAGGCTTGAGGGGCGGTGGCGGTAGGACCCTGACCCTCCTCACCACTGGGTGCGGGAAGTCGGCATTTTATTGCCCACCAGCTCTGTAGTGCTGCGTGGCCTAAGCTTGCTCCAATTACATTGCGAAAACACTTACCTGGGGCGGGGGGTTGGTGAGGGGTGGTGGTGTGCCTGGGTGACTCAGTGGGTCAAACCTCTACCTTTGGCTCAGGTCATGGTCTCAGGGTCCTGGAATCAAGCCCTGCATCGGGTTCTCTGCTTGGTGGGGAGTCTGCTTCCCCCTCTCCCTCTGTCTGCCTCTCTCCCTGCTTGTGATATCTCTGTGTGTGTGTGTGTGTGTGTGTGTGTGTGTGTGTGTGTGTCAAATAAATAAATAAATAAATAATAAAAACCACTTACCTGGGGACTCCTGGGTCAGTGACTCCATTGGTTAAGCATCTGCCTTGGCCTCAGGTCCTGATCTCAGGGTCCTGGGATCGAGTTCCGCATGGGGCTCTCTGCTCAGCTGGGAGTCTGCTTCCCACCTCCTCCCTCTGTCCCTCCTGCTGCTTGTGCATTCTCTCTCTCTCAAATAAATAAATAAAATCTTTTTTAAATAATTACACACATTTACTGTACTGACACTCAGTGGGTCATTGCTACACCCCTTTGGCCCATTTTGTTCCCTGAGGAGTGACCTGCCTAAGGCCATCTGACTGGACACTCCCAAGCCACACCCCAGGCTCCAATGCCCAAGAGCTCTTTCCACTGACTCCCCTACACATCTTCCTCTCATTCATTATTTTTTTAATATTAAAGGTAACATCCACATCTGGTTAAAAAAAATTCAGAAGGAGATCAAAGTCATACACCTAAAAGCTTACAGAATGAAACAGAATATCTTAACCACCTTAGGATAGGAAAACATTTTTCGATAAGACACAGAAAGCATAAACTACCATGTAAATCATTAATAAATTAGACCTTATCAAAAATTTAAACTTCACCAGTAAGAAAATCAATAGACAAATCAAAGATTGAAGAAGGATTCACAAAACATACCTAATAAGGGATTTGATGCCAGGATGTTTAAGAATTCCTACAAGTCTTGGTCAAAAAGTATAAACTCCCCCAAGTAGAAATAGAGTAAGTTCTGGGGAATCTCATACAGCACAGTGATTATAATTAACAACATTGTATTATATACTTGAAAGTTGCTTAGATAGTGGATGTTAAATGTTCTCACCACAAGAAAGAACTGGTAATTACCTGATGTGAAGCAGGTGTTAGCTAAACCCGCGGTGGTCATCATTTTGCAACATGTAAGAATATCAGATCAACAGGCTGTTCACCTTGAACTTACACAATGTTATATGTCAGTCATATCATAATAAAGCTGGAGGGAAAAGATTTTTTACAACTCAATAATAAAAAGCCCAATTAAGAAATGGACAAAAGACTTGAGCAAATGCTTCCACAAAGAAATAAATACAAATGGCCAATATGCACATGAAAATGGCATGCTTATTAAAAATTTTCAGTGGGGCGCACTGGACAGCTCAGTCAGTTAAGCATCAGGCTTCAGCTCAGGCCATGATCTCAGGGTCCTGGGATCAAACCCCATATCAGGCTCTCTGGTCAGCAATGAGTCGGCTTCTACTCTTCCCTCTCCCTCTGTGATCTTTCTTGTTCTTGGTCTCTCTCAAATAAATAAATAAAATCTTGAAAAAAAATTTAAATAGGCTCGTCCATTTTGCTGTGAGAAATAAATGATGGAAAACTCTAGAAAAAAGATCAGTGGGGGCGCCTGGGTGGCTCAGTCAGTTGAGCGTCAGACTCTGGATTTCACTCAGGGTCGGAGGACTGAGCCCCCACCCTCACAGCACTGTCAGCTCCATGCTCAACGTGCGATTTTCTCTCTCCCTTTGCCCCTCTCCCTGCTCGTGTTCTCCCTCTCTCTCTCTCTAAAATAAATAAAATCTTTTTTAAAAAAGGAAAAAAATTTAGTCATTTCTCATAAATTAATAATATGCCTTACTCTATGATCCAGACATTCCATTCTTAGTTTTTGTCCAAAAGAAATGAAAAGTCATCTCTTTGAAAAAGATTTACGTGGCTATGTTCATAGAAGCTTTATTGATAAAAGACAAAACAAGAAACAATCCAAACATCTATCAACAGGAAAATGAATAAATAAATTGTGGTGTATCCATGCAAGGAAATGTTAGCAGGCAATTAAAAAGGAAATGAGCCGTTGGTGCACATTACAACACAGAAGAATCTCAGCTACATGTTCCTGAACAAAAGAAGCCAAACATAAAGGATCATATAGTGCATGATTCCATTTCTCTGAAGACTGATCTACAGTGAAAGAAATCAGACTAGTACTTGCTCTGAGATTTACGGGTGGGTTGAAGGGACAGAGATAAATTGGAAAGGGCCCAGAGGAACTTTCCAGGATATTAGAAATATTTTAAATCTTACAAAGGTGGGGGTTCCAGGAAAGGCGTGAATTTGCCAAAACATATCAAATTGTAAAACCTTAGAGTTGTGCATTTCACTGTAAATTATCCATCAACAGAAATAATACAGATAAAGCTGCTAGGAACATTTGTGTGCAAATTTTTGTGTGGATTTACATCAATGTCTGGTACAGCCCAGGACTGTGCTTGTCGAGGGACACGATGAATGCAAGTCTTTGCTCAATGGACATTTAGAGTGTTTTTGGTCTTTTGTTTTTGGAAGTAATATGACAATAAACGTACTTGTAAGAATGTCATCTTAACAAATCCATGAATATAAGATATCTTTCTACTTATTTAGGTCTTCTATTTTAACAGTGTCATGTGGTTTTCAATATATACATTTTGTATTTCTTTTATGAGATTTACTCTTAATTTTTTTTATTTTTTTATTTTTCCATTTTTTGATTAAAAATGGAATCATATTCTTAATTTTATATCTGGACTGTTTGTTGCTTGTGTATACAAATACAACTACTTTTTTTATTGATTTTGTATCTTCAAACTTGCTAAACTCATTTATCAGTTCTAATAGTTATTTCGTGAATTTCTTAGATCATATCATCTGTGAATATACGTTTGCTTCTTCCTCTACAACCTGGATGAAAATTATTTCTGTTTATTTATTCACTTACTTATTTACTTGTTTGCATAATTGCCCCGTCTTGGACCTCTAGGACTGTGTTGAATGGAACCGGTGAGAGCAGATTTCCTTGCCTTCCTCCTGGTCTTAGAAGGAAAGCATTCAGTCTTTCACCATTAAATATGATTTTGGATATGGCTTTTTATACCTATCCTTTTTCATATTTCAGAAGCTCCCCTCTCTTTCTAGTTTGTTGAGTGTTTTTATCATAAAAGGGTATGGGACTTTGTCAAGTACTTTTTCTACGTCTATTGAAATTATGTGATTTTGTCCTCTAACAGTAATTTCAATGTCTGGGCTTCCCTTGTGGCAGTTTCTAATGACTACTTCTTTTTCCCCTATGAATAGACCATTTGTTACTGTTTCTTTGCATCTCTCATAATCTTTTTCTTGAAAACTGACATTTTAAATAGCATAATGTGGGAACTCAGGACAACAAAACTCTTTGAGTGTTCATCTTGTTATTGCTGCTGATGCCTTTTCTGTTTCTTTGTTCAGTGATTTTGCTAGACTAATTATCTAATTCTATATTCTTTGTCACTAGGGTTACTGATTCTTTTCTTAGTTAGTTTAGTGATCACCTAAAGATGGACAGAGGCTTCCTTTAGTTCCTGAACCTCTAAGTACCACCCCCCTAGCCTTTTGCTATGAAATGTGTGTGTGTGTGTGTGTGTGTGTGTGTGTGTGTGTGTGTGTGTGTTGAGGTATGTCTTCAACATGCCAGCAAGCAACTTACAACTCTGTCTCTCTGTCTCATCTTTACTTGCTGCTTGTTCACAGCCTCAAGGTCAATCATAGGTTAAGTCCCTATACAGGTCTTTCTTGGGCTTGTGTACAACCCAGCACATGCACTTGGCCTTCTAAAATTCCAGGAATATGCCAGAGTTCCTCCAAGTCCCTATGTATATTTCACTCACCAGTTTTTCTTTTAAGTGTTTTGATCAGCCTCCTGTTAGCCCCAGCTGGTGTTGTTGCCCCAGGCTGCTGATTGTTTTTGACAAATGCCCTCAGGATACGGCTGTTTGCACCAAACAAGCACTGAGCTGCATCAAATAAAGATAATCCCAAAGAAGGGAGCTTTTCCAGAGAACTGTCAGATCAAATAGTGATGATTCTCTGGTATCGGGGTTTTTTGGAAAGCTCCAGACACATTCTGTCCTCTTCAGTGATTGCCAGGCTGATGGCTTTCCCTCCTGTTGCTGTGAGAATTTTGGTTTGCAAGTGCACCATTGACCTTGAAAGGATGATGGGAGTAAGGCAAGTTAAAACACCACAAAACTTGACTATTCTTACCACAATTCATCCATTTTTCTTGAATCAGTTATTCTCAGATTGTTGAAAGCCTTTGGTTAATTTCCAGAGCTCTGAAAAAGTTCATTTTGACACTTACCACTAGTGTTCTTCTTGCTTTTATGAAGATGTATATTTCAGAGCCTATTATTCTGCCATTTTGGAAGTGTTTTTCCTTGGTCTGAGTTTTTGTGTGGTTGTTCTTTCAATTTGGGTTTTCGGTTGTTATTGGTTTTTTTGTTGTTGTTTGTTTGTTTGTTTGTTTTAAACCTGGCTTTTGGAGGAATGGTTTTTCACTACATACTCTTGGAATTTTTTTCTTTGAGGTCAAACATTCATTCATTAACCTCTGCTTCCATGTTGACCACTCTGTATATTTTCCTTTCAGCCAATAAATTCAAGTCTACTTTTGTTTCAGGAAAATTGTTTTGAATTTTGACCCTATTTTTTTTTTCTGTTCCATAGTTCAGGTTTCCCTAACCAAGAAACAGAATACCCTCCTTTCTTTTGAAAGGCTTTTGTCTTCTTCTACTGAGGACTGCCCATACACCCCTCGCCATTTAAAACAAGGCTTCTCCATGGAGATTTCTCTGTACCCAAAACAATTTAGAGACCTATCTGTGCTTCCACACTGATGGTATTTATCATAGTAATCATTATTACAAGGTAAGCAGCTAGTGCTTCAAAATCCAATGTTATTTAATGACCATAACTACCTAGCGAAGTAGGTATTATCTTCATTTCAATGTGAAGATACGGTGGCTCAGAACATTTGGAGAACTAGTCCACTGCTCCCCAGCAGTGAAGTACCAGGATCAGGATGTGTGTTGAGGAACATCCATCCCCAACGTCCATGCCTTCTACAGAATGGCCTACTTCTATCTTCCTCCCCCAGGTCACCAAACATCAATCTGGAACACTTGCTAGCTCATCATCCCTGATACACTATGAACAACTTGAAGGCCAGGCCCATCTATGTTATTTAACAGGGCCCCTCTCAGAGCTTAGAAGGGTTTAGTGCAAAGACAGCAAAAGATGTGAAGCACATGCCACGTCTCACCCTCTGGCCAGTGTGGAAGGCTTTGTTCATTCAACATGGCATTCTTTCCTCTGTGCTCAGTTAGGTCAGAATCTTTCTAGACCCAGTTTTTAGAGCAGCCACTACCAATCTGTTGGAGCTGACATGCAGGCTGAAAGATTCCCATATCTAAATAGTTAATTAAATGAGGAGGCTGAACTGGGCGGTGGGCGGGGCGGGGGGATGTAGTGGAACTAGTGAACTAGAGAATTTTCATTCTCACAAAATGAAGAGGCTGAGTCCATGGGACAAATGTAGTTCATCAGAAATTTCCGGGGGGAGGGGGATCCTCAATAATCCTAGAACTGAGGAGGAGAGTATGAAACTCAGAAAAATCCGGAATCTTCTGTTCATGGCCTGATGCCAAGTCATGGAGCCCTTGTCTAATAGCACATTTGCACTTTTGTTTGAGTGTAACTGATTTAAACCTCTTTGGAGTCAGCTTTCTGTGTTGTTGAAACCCTCACGTTTCATTTTCTAAGGTCTCTAAAGTTTGTTGCCAATAAGTAATCCACGCAGCCTCAGGCCAATGGCTCGATGGTGGGTGGGTTTAGAAAATACCCAGGACCTCCGAGACTATGTGGGATTGAGATAATGAAACGCCTCTAATCACAGTCTGGGATTGTCCAGAGTGTCGCAGTCCCAGGGATCAAGGAGAGCCGGTCCCCTGGAGCTCTGATTCCAATCCCTGAGGCTTCCGTGAGGACAAGGAGAGCAGCCTAGGCCCCTGACTAGAGGGTCAGAAGTTTGCCCTGCAGACCTCAAGGAGCCTTCAGCCAAGGAAAGATGGACGGCTGGGGGCTGTGGAAGGCAGTGAGGGATAAGAAATGATGCAACCCTTAGCTCTAATTGGATTCTGAGTTTCCGTAGAGTGTGCTATCACGGCTTACAAATGTGGCCCAGCCACCGAATTGAGTTATCAGCTAAGCAGATTCCTGAGTCACGGATCATCTTGTCCTCCACAGCGTGATTAAAGACTGAACCCTGCTTGGGAGGACCGCAGCTGTGGGCTTGGAGGAATGTCTTTTCCTGCTATATCACGAGAGAAAAAGAGGCCAACAAATAGAATCTTAGGTCTGGCCATGTTTCTCACCAACCCTGAAGGGGTGTGTGAGTGTGTGTGTGTGTGTCTGTGCACGCGTGTGTAGGGTCACATAATCGGGGTCACATAATCTTTCTCTCCTAAGAGAGAAAGAAAAAGAGAGAGTGCACGCACGTGCGTGAGGTGGGGGTGGGGGGTGGGCAGAGGAGAGAGTCTCAAGCAGACTCCCCACTGAATGTAGAGCCCTACACAAGGGCGATCCCTTGACCCTGAGATCATGACCTGAGCCGAAACCGAGAGTGGGATGCTCAACCGACTGAGCCACCCAGGTGCCCCTCAATTCCTTTTCTAAAGTCTAACCTAATCTTATCATCACTGTTTTCTCTCCATCTCTTGTTTTTTCTCTTCAGGGAAGTCACTGCATTTTGTACTTGTCTGTGTGTTAGGGGAGGGAATGTCTGTCTCCCCCTAGAATGTGAGCCTCATAAGAGAGGGACTCTGCCTGTCATTCATGTTTGACGTCCAAGGCCCACGACAAAGACACTCATCGTGTGTTTCGATACTAGCAATAATCTAACAACAATAACAACTGTACTAGATTTGCCCTTTCCCAACCTGACCCCCTAGCTACATGTCACTTTCAGAAAAGAAACAGACTTTGGGGAGGGTATGTGCTATGGTGAGTGCTGTGAATTGTGTAAGACTGATGAATCACAGACCTGTACCCCTAAAACAAATAATACATTATATGTTAATTTTAAAATTTTTTTTAAAGAAAAGAAATAATTCCTGGCTTGGACCCACCCATGCTGGAAGGGGAACCAGGCCATAGCAACCCTGTGACCCTAGACTGTGGCCTGTGGCTATTGTGCCAGCCTGGCCTTTCTCCTGGGCCTAGTGCTGACAGCCCGGGTATATTCCCAGAGAGAGCCCTGTCTTCTTGGGCACGACCCTCCCACACCAACCTTCCCAAATCCCAACCAGCCTAGCCCAGAAAAAACACAGGCAGAATCTTCCAGGGCCACCTCTGCTGCCCCTATGGTCTCAGGAAGACTTGCCAGTGGTGCCTGGTCTTTTTAAGCATCGTGGTGAATGGGTAGGTTCCAGCTGGCCACTCTTTTCCCTTCACCCAAGGAATATCTCAGTGTCCCTCACTCCCATCAGCCTGTGTCAGGCCAACCTGGAGGCTTAAGGCTTTAGCAATTCAGGAGTTGCAACAGGGGAGATAAATGGAATGTCTCCACTCCCAGAAAAGAGGTATGATCCTCATTCCCTATAACTCAGCACCTTAGCTCCTCTCTCCCCTCACCTTTGCCAATAAGACAAAGGCACTTCCAGTGCAAGTATCTCCCTCTTCCTTCCGCAGGATGGGTGGGGTTTCCTCATGGCCTCAAAGTCAGAATGAGGAGAGTATTCCAGGAATACCCCCCTTTAAGTGCACACAACCACCCATGTTTGAGAAAAAGTGCTAAATAAGGGGTAGCAACCAACTAACCAAATTCTCATGGCCAATCTGATCTTAGAGGTTTCAGTGGTAAAAGGACCTTAGAACATTTGGGGATCAGAGTGAGCAATAACTTGACTGAAGTCACACAGCCAAAAGGCAACAGAGCCAGAATTTCACCTGCTGGTCCCCCAGAAGCCTTTGCTGCTGTATCCTGCCTACCAGTCAGTTACCATAGGCTTTTTGGGATCAGTCCTACTGAAGGTGTGTTCAGCAAATTGATCATTGTGGCACAATGTCTTGCCTCTTATGTGGTGAACACCCCAGCTGACACTTCCCTCAGCGAACATAGCCCACACCTTCCTCCTGAGAGCACTGCAGGGCTGTTTCACTCATGATCAACCCAGAATACAGGGCCTTTTGGCTTTTCCAGGGCTTATAAAAATGTCTGAGGCATGGGAAACTCTTGGGAGCTCTGAAATACTTAAATGAAACTGCAAAAAATTCTTATTAATGAAATGTCTTATAATGTAGCATTATGTTAACTTGTGAGCTTGTTTTCAGTAGTTACATGTGTTATATACAACTTCTGTCATTATATATAAACTATATTTAACTATATTGGATGTGGTGGTTTTATGGGGTGGGTAGGGCCTCCCAAGGACAGTGCACAGTGACCAATGACTTTCTTTTTTTTTTAAGATTTTATTTATTTATTTGCTAGACAGAGATAACAAGTAGGAGAGATGCAGGCGGAGAGAGAGAGAGGAGGAAGCAGGCTCCCTGCCGAAGCAGAGAGCCCGATGCAGGACTCGATCCCAGGACCCCGGGATCATGACCTGAGCTGAAAGCAGAGGCTTTAACCCACTGAGCCACCCAGGCGCCCCAGTGGCCAATGACTTTCTTAAAATGGCCCTAACCCACTCCCTTGCTCTCATTCAGCCACCAGGAAACCGTCCTCTCCAAGGGGGACATATCTCCTTTTTGGGACATCCTTTGATACCAAAAGTGGCTAAGTCAGACCTGTTTCAGGATCCAGTGAAAGAGGCCTGTGGTTACCCCTCAGGGCTGAACTGCACCCACCTAGTCCTCAGCTTTGGACTGGGGTGCAGATAATAAGAGCCCTTCATTGAGCTGCTTTGTGCTAGGCCCTGAATCTGACTTCTCACACATGCCATCTTGCTCATCTTCCAGCAACACTGTGCACTGCCCAGGAGGACACTGGGGCTCAGTGTGATCTGAGTGCAGATCACATGCACCCAGGCCACACAATAAGCAAATGAGCAGCGCTGTCTTTTGACTCCCCAGGTCTCCCCAGAGCCAAAGTCCAGGCTCTTCCTACTCTCTGTCTTTAAGAGGGCCCTTGGAGCTTTCCATTCCTTAAAACTTCACCTCCTGTTTTTCTGAAGACATCACTAAAACTGAAGCTTGTAAATTCAAAATGAAAAAAAAAAGAAAAGAAAACATAGGGCAGAAGCCAAAGGAGAGGAGGGCCATTCATAAATGAGAGTCAACACAGTTCTGCAAAACTGAAGGTTCACAAAGGGTGGGGAAAAGGAATGGGGGGGGGGGATCTGCAGAGCCAAATATATTATTAAGGATCCCAGGGGAGGTGAGGGAGGCTCTTTTCACACTTTCAAAAGACCTGACAGCAGCTGCAAATAGGCAGGGTTTAAACACTTCACTGGAAGCGGTAAAAGGTAGAGATGAGTAGACTTTGATAAGACATGCGTGTGTGCTTAATGTCCAGAGCAACAACTCTGAAATCTATACAAAGAGATATACTCTTAAACATGATAAGTTAATCACAATGGAATCCTAAACAATGTTCAAGTAACCCACAAGAAGACCCCCAAAAAAAGAGAAACAGAGGAATCCTAGGAAATAAACATACAGCATATAACAAAATGGCAGATTTAATCCCTGACATATCAATAATTGCCCTCATGTAAATGGTCTGACTACAACACGCATGAAGAGAGATTGGCAGAATGTTCACAAAACATTTGCTGTTTATAAAAAGTCTCACTTCAAATTCAAGGACAGAGGTAGGCTGAAAATAAAACAATACAAGATACACAATGCATCCATTAATTTTTTAAAAAATTAGGTGTGGCTCATTAATGTCTAATAAAGAGAAGTTGCTAGGAACGAAGAGGAACATTATAAAATGATGAAAGGATCCATTCAGGAGGAAGACATAATGATCCTTTATGTATATACATCAAACAACAAAACTTTCAAAAACATGAAGCAAACACTGATGAAGCTGTAAGGAAAAGAACACAACTGCAAAATTATAGTCGAGGACCTCAACGTCTCTCTCAGAAACCCGAAGAAGTGCTACCCAGAAAATCAGCAACGATACAGAAGATCCGAATACCAGAGTCAGTCAACAGGATTTAATTAACATATATAGAACAATCCATCCAACAATAGCAGAATATGACTTTTTCATGTGTCCCTGGACTGTTCCCCAAGATAGACTATTTCCTGGGCCATAAAACAAAGAACAGCAAATTTAAAGGAATTAGAATCTTTGAGTGTATTCTCTAATCACAATGGAATCAAAGCGAGAAATCAAAAACAAAGATAACAGGAAGATATTTCAACACTTACAGTCTAGATTACACACTTCTAAACAATCCCATAAGTGAAAGCGGAAGTCTCTAAAGAAATTTAAAAAGTACACAGAACTGAAGGGAAGTTGAAATACAACATATCAAAACATCAAAAAACGTAAGTTACAACACATCTTCAACAGTACCGAGAGTGAAATGTATAGCACCAAACACATTAGAAATAAAAAATTTCTCAACTCAACAATCTAAGTTCCTAATTCAAGAACATAAAAAAGAAGATAAAATAAGCCCATAGCAAGCAGAAAGAAGGAAATAAAAATGAAACAAAAGATGTCAGTCTAGACCCTATAGCCATTTAAAAGATATAAAGGAATGGTATCAACCACTTGACATTCATAAAGGCAGAGCTTCGGAAAGATAGACCAAGTCCTCAAAAATCAAAAACTACAAAAACTAAGCCAACTTGTAATAAACAATCTGAATAGCCTTATAACAATTAAACACCCTTGATGAATAATTAAAAAGCTCCAGTAAAATAAATCTCCAGGCCTGGAAGACTTTCCTCGAGTGCTCTATCAAACATTTAAAGAAAAATTAAGATTGATTTCCCACAATCTTTTCCAAGACACAGAAGAAGAGGAAACACTTCCTAACTTGTTTTATGAAGCCTCTATTACCCAGATAAAAACCAAAGACAAAAAGAGAAAGAAACAACACATCAATATCTATTCTGAACTTACACCCCAAAATCCTGAACAAAACATCAGCAAATCCAATCCAACAATGTGTAAAAAAAAAAAAAATTAGACACCACAGCCAAGTAGGGTTTATTCTAGATATGCAAGGCAAGTTTGACATTTAAAAATCCACTCATGATACCCACCACATAATCAGGCCAAAGAAGAAAAATCAAATGATCATACAAATTGATGCAGAAAAAGCATTTGATAAAACCCATACCCATTTATAACAAAAGCCCTAAGCAAGTTAGGCATATAGGGAACTAACTCAAATTGATGAAGTGCATCTACCAAGAGCTATAACAAACATCATATTTAGTGGCCCAACAGAATATTTTCCTCTAGGACTGAAAACAAACAACAACAACAAAAAAAAGCCGTCCACTCTCAGCACTGTATTTAACACAGCACTAGAAATTTTAAGACTTCAATAACTCAGGGAAGAAATGACACACAGATTGGAAAGGAGGAAATAAAACTCTTTCTATCTCAGATAACATGATTGTCTATGTAGGAAATTTCAAAGAACTTAAAAAACAAATAAAAACAAAAAACACCTCCCATAACTAATAAGAAATTCTGGCAAGATTATGAGATATAAGATCAACCCAAAAATCAATCTCAAAATTCAACAATTTAAAAAAAAAAAAAAAAAAAACTCAAGGGGTGCCTGGGTGGCTCAGTCATTAAGCATCTGCCTTTGGCTCAGGTCATGAACCCAGAGTCCCAGGATCAAGTCCCACATCTAGGTCTCTGCTCAGCGGGAAACCTGCTTCTCCCTCTCCCACTCTTCCTTCTTGTGTTCCCTCTCTCATTGTGTCTTTCTCTGTCAAATAAACAAAATCTTTTAGAAAACGCAATTAAAAGTGACAAAAGATTTGGACAAAAGAGAAGGCATACAGATAGCAAATACATACATGAAAAGATACTCAACTTCACTAGCCATTAGGGAAAAGTAAGTTGAAATCATGTGGTTTTAATATCTAAAATTTAAAAATCTGACATTTGCTGGTAAGGATGTAGGGTAAATTTTTGTAGCAACATGGAGGGGACTGGAAGAGATTATGCTGAGTGAAATAAGTCAAGCAGAGAGAGTCAATTATCATATGGTTTCACTTATTTGTGGAGCATAACAAATAACATGGAGGACATGGGGAGAAGGAGAGGAGAAGGGAATTGATGGAAATTAAAAGGGGAGGTGAACCATGAGAGACTATGGACTCTGAAAAACAACCTGAGGGTCTTGAAGGGGTGGGGGACGGGAGGTTGGGGGAACAAAGTGGTGGATATTAGGGAGGGCAAGTATTGCATGGAGCACTGGGTGTGGTGCAAAAACAATGAATACTGTTACTCTGAAAAGAAATTAAAAATTTTAAATTAAAATAAAAAATAATAAAAGAAAAGAAAAAAGAAAAAAAGGGGAAAAAGGATGTAGGGTAACTGGAGCTCTCCTGTATTTTTAGTAAGAATGAAAAATGGTACAGTCATTCTGGAAAATGGTATTGTTTCTTATAAAATTTAACATATACTTACCATGTGACTCAGAAATTCCCCTCCTAGATATTCACCACAGAGAAATAAAACTTTCATTCATCTTATACAGATGATTAGAGAAGATGATAATGGGTGATCCATAGCCACCAAAAACTGGAAACCCCACACCCAACATCCTTCCAGCAGGTACGTGGATAAGCTGGACCACAACTGTACATGCCATTCTACTCAGTTGGAAAGGAATGAACAATTGACACATGAACCAACATGGATGAATCTCAAAGACATTATGCCAGTGAAAGAAGCCATTTCAAAAATTACGTACCGAATGCTTTCATTTATGTGACAATCTTTAAAAAAGGGCAAAACAATGGGGACAGGGAGTAGATCAGTTGTTGCATGGGAGAGGTTCTACAGTCAAAGGGGCAGCCCAAGGGAACTTCTGGGGGATTAAATTGTCCCATGTCCCAACTGTGGTGCTTTAAAACTCATAGTACTGTAACTACCCCAAAAATGAATTTTGTTGTCTGTAACTAAAATGAATTCTAAACCACAAGAGACTCTGGACTCCAGGAAACAAACTGAGGGTTGCAGAGAGAGAAGTGTAGAGGGATGGGGTGACCAGGTGATGGGTATTAAAGAGGGCACATCTTAGGATGAGCTCTAGGTGTTATATACAACTAATGAACACTGAACACAGCAACAAACACTTATGATATGCTTATATGCTGGCTAACTGAACATAATAAAAAAATAAAAAATAAATAAAAAGTTAATCAAATGCCTTCTGATGCAATGCAATGCAAAATTCACAGAACATCTATGAAGAAAAAAGGTTAAATATACACTTGCCATATGATCTAATCATTTCATTCCTAGGTATTTTCCCAAGAGAGATGAAATGGTATGTCCACATAACTGAAACAATTCAACATCCACCAAGAGCATTCACCTTCCACAGAGTGTTAATTTTAAAAATTGTGGTATGTCCATACAATGAAACACCACTCACCATAAAAAAAGAACGTACATGCTACAACATGGGTGAATAAATCTCAAAATAATCATGTTTAGCTAAAAAACAAAAAGACCCAAAAACAGGCATACATATGGTATGATTCAATTTCTAAATGTCTATGAACTTCTAAAAAATTCCTGTTGATAGGGGTGGGAAAGGGGGGAGGAATCAATTAAAAATGGGCATAAGGACACTTTAAGAGTAAATGGACATATGTTCATTTTTTTACCCTGGTGATGGTTTTATGGATGTATATGTATGCTAACATTTATCAAATTATACACTTTCAATATGTGCCATTTATTGAATATTAATTTTATACACCAATGAGCTGTTTAAATTTAAAAGCAAAATGAAAGGTAAGTATGTACTTAATGGGGGTTAGGATATGAAATTTCATTTAAAATGTGAAGGCTGGTAGGCAGAATAATGGCCCCAAGTTGGTGTCAGAGAACGAGATTTGGTGTTGATATTGGAGAACTGGAGAATTGATTGAAAAGACACCACACATTAGATGTCAGAAGCAGTGTCAGAAAGAACATCACAATGGCGAGGGGAAATTAGGGTAGCAGATGGAATTAGGTTGCTAATGAACTGACTTTAAGAAATAAAGAACATCCTGGATGGTCTAGGTGGATCCAATGTAAACCCAACAGTCCCTGAATGGGGAAGATGGAGGTAGAAAAGGAAGTGAGAGTGATGCCATGTCAGAAGGACATGCTTCCCACTCACTGCTGCTAATGGTGGACATGGAGGGAGAAGTCCTCAAACCAAGGAAGCAGGCAGCCTCTAGAAGGTGAAAATGGCAAAAATCTCCACTAAATCTCCACTAAAGCCTCCAGAAGGAACATAGTCCTGCGGACACCTTGACTTGAGCCCAGCGAGACCCACTGTGGACATCTGACCTCCATAACTGTAAATGTGTAATGTTGTAAGTCACTACATTTGTAGTAATCTGTTAATGCAGCCAGAAGAAAATAATGCAGAGAGCAGAGCTGCTGGTTCTCATTTCATCTTCTACACAATGGGGTGTTTGCTCTGCCGTGATTAGCACTGTAATAGTCAGAAAGCTAATATACCTGGTTGAAGCTAATAATGAAATGTTCAAGCTCTTGTAGCTGTGAAGGTCAAGAGGTGAACTAGTTCCAGGAGAGATGGGCCAGCAGCCTTTGTCATCATCAGAACTCATCTCTCTCTCTCTCTCTCTCTCTCTCCCTTTTTCACTGCTGTTGACCTTTGCATTGGTCTTGTCATTTTCTCTATCTGCGGTGGCCCAGAAGGACACTACCCATGGGCAAGTTCCATTTCCCTGCTGGAGGTAACCCCAGAGAAGAAGAAAGCAGTTTTAATAGTAAAATTGTGGGGCGAGGATTCTTTTCTTCTAATTAATTTTGTAAGTTCCCATATAATTAATGTACAGTGTGATATAATTTACAGGTATACAAAATAGTGATTCAGCAATCCTATACATTACTCAGTGCTCATCATGATGAGTGTCCTCTCAATCCCCTTCACCTACTTTGCCATCCACAACCTACTGCCCTCTGGGAACCATCAGTTTGTTCTCTGTAGTTAAGAGTCTGTTTTTTGGTCTGTCTCTTTTTTTCTTTGTTTGTTTTGTTTCTTTAAGTCCACATATGAGTGAAGATCATATGGTGTTTGTCTTTCTCTGACTGACTTATTTCATTTTACATTATATCCTCTGGATTCTCAATGGCCTACATTGGGGTACGTGCCCAGGGGTCAGGCAGTTGCCATGGCTGGGGAGGCGGAGTGTCCTTGATGAGCCAGCCAGGAGGATCTTCGCATGCACCTCTGGGAGAGAAGGGAAGAGTCCTTTCTAAAAGAAAGAGGAGTGGAAAGTATGGGACCAGGCCAAAACTGCCTGCCATGGTCCATTACCCTCCCTGAGGTTGACAAAATGCAGAATAAAGTTATAATTACACACTCTAAAGTTATAAAACTAAATAATGGAAGAACTAAAAATAATCATGGGAAAACTATGGAAACTTGGGATAATAAAGGGAGGAAAGAAAGGCATATACATGGAGCAATTTCTCTTTTTCTAAATGACCTTGGGTTTCAGGGAACTGTGACCTATGAGTCAATAGGAGATTCAGGTCCAAAGAAGATTCAGATCCATAAACTTTCTACAGACAGTAAGTCAAGAACTAAGAGTACATATACATGCTATTTAGAGTTATGGAGATACCCACTGGAAGTACTAAAAATGGGAATGTTTAAAAGAAGTTTGCTTTAGAGCGAGGGTGGATGCTGCTTTCCTTCATCATAAACCCTTCTCTCCTGTTTGATTTTTTTCCTATTTGTAGGCATTGCGTCAATGACCAGACTCACTGTGATGATAGCAAAAGATTTTTAAATATTTGGACGAATGACCTAAGCTTTGAAAAAGGATTTGATCAGAATCTAGTATGGGGACTCCCTTTAGAATGCAATTTTAGGATCATAAGGAAAAATGTATAATTTGGAATGATCTTTATTAATATTTGAGTTATTTTTTTTTAAAAAGGAAACTACCTTATTTCTTATCTACTTGGATGAACCTCTAGGAGTTTGACCTGTTATATCACAGGTCAGTAAAAAAAAAAAAAAAAAATTGATGTTCCAAGTCTAGAAAAAGAAAAAACCCTCACCTGCTTTAATTTTTAAAAAACCAACCACAAATGGATGAGTGAATGGACTCCTTGCCATCCCCTTCTCTCCAGGAGACAGGAAGATGCCTTGATTCACAAAAGAAGAATTGCCCCTCCCCATTTATCTGCTTTCCAAGCATATGGCTCATCTACCTCCAGTGTCTTTCCAGAACACTGACCACACCTGTCCATTCTTCTATCCCTGACAACTCAAGCCCAGGGGATGGTCGAAAACCACCTCAGCAGCTGACCAGGATCCCATTTGCCGTTGTTTCTCTGGGGCCTGACCTGGTGCTCAGACTCTTGGCCTAGATCCCCCACCTCCACTTGCCCAGAATCTAGACCTGGCTTCTTTGGACCTGAATCTCCTATTGACTCATAGGTCACAGTTCCCTGAAACCCAAGGTCATTTAGGACCTATGGGTTATCTGCATTCCTTCTTCATCAAACCAAGCTTCCAGATGGCCTTGAGCACCTGCAGTGACAAAGACACCATCCCTCCCTGGTGGCTGCTCCTTCTCCAAGTAAGTCAATAATCATTCCCAAGTTTCCCTTCAACACAAGAGACAGCACTAGGACCAACATGTGGGAAACACTGAGGTGGAACTTGGCCTTCCCTGCGTGCTGACCCTGAGGCAGTCAGACCACAGTCTTAGGATGCTCATATACCACGACATAGGCCTAATGCTGACTTCCAGTTCCCTCTGGGTCCCCCTTCATCCACACAGGGCTCCTGGACTAGAAGTTCAGAGTGTCACTCTTCACCCTCCTCCAGGGCCCAGGTCATTTACTTACACTGATGCTGAGTGCCACATTGAGCCATAGTTGATCCCACCCCTGTACTCTTTGGCCACCATCCCAAAGGCAAGCTTCTGGCCACCCACTGTTTCCCTCTCTCCCTCCATCCTGCTTGGGGATTCCTTCTCTGTCAAGTACTTGTCCCATGGCTGACCCCAAGTTCTTGTCACTGTACTCTTGGGAGCCCCATTCCAGAGCAAACAAACCCTCCATCATCAGCCTCTTTGCAGAGCTCCCTCCCTCCTGGGATTCTCTGAGGATACAAGCCCTTTGCCCTCAGTCAGGGACTCTCAGTCTCCACATCCAACTGGGTCAAGGATGGAGTGGGACCCGGAGCCTTCCTCTCTTTCCTCTAGCCTTCTGAGGCATCATCTGATTTCTGAGGGCTGGAAGAAACTGCCTCCCCTGAGCTTCCCATACCCGGGTCCTCCCAGGTCCCCCTGCTCTCCACCTGAAGATGGACAGTGCCTCTGGGGACAGCATCTCCCATGTTCTGACTGGAAGCTCCTGGACTTCCCTGGCTTCATGCCAGGCTCCCAAACCAGGAGACTTCCTTTGTTTTAGCTGCAGTCCCTCTCCTTGGAGGACCCCTCCCCATGGGAAACCTCAGTCAAGAGTGGATTCAGCATCTTCATTATTTGGAGTCATGGCAGGAAGTGGAATGCATCCCAGGTGGTTCAAATCCTGAGACTTTAATGACAATACTCCCAAAGAAAGGTGGGCCGGGCGCAGAGACCTAGTAAGGGGTGTAGAGAACATGGGCGCAGCAGCTGTAGGTTGCTGTTACCACTCACAGGGCTGAAGAAACAAACAGACAACAGTGCCACCACTTCCAGGAAAGCTGGAGGTATGGGGGTAAGGGGTTTCCTGCTGGAGTGAGGTCTTAGAGGATAACACCCTGACCTCTCTTCCTATCCTTTCACCCTCCAACCAGAGCCTCCCATTGGCTGAATCCAACCTATGCCCAGCAAGAAAGCCCTGGAGAGGCAGCCTGTGGAGGTCTGCTTTCCAGGCCAAATGGGCCAGAGAATGACAGCAGGAGGTAGAACAGGGGCTGGGTGGACAGGTAGGAACAAAAGGGAAGTTGCAGAATCCAAGGCCATCAAAATCATTCTCAGAGTCCACCTCCCTTGTTTTGCAAATGGAGGATCAGGGGCTGGAAAAGGTTGGCCTCACAGAGCTTGTGGCCTGGCTAAGCCCAGACCCTGGGTCATCGTGTCCCCTGCTGCTTGTCACATGGCCAAGCCCATGACTCCAGTCCTCCTTTCTATGCAGTCTTTTCAAGTGTTTATGCACTAAAAATAATTTTTAAACCATTTTAATTGGGTACATGGCTTTGACTCCCTTCCCCAACAGGAAATATGCCGGCTGGCTGGTGGGAGGGTTGGCAGCTAGCCTTGAACTCCCTTGACCTCACCACGCCCAGGGCTGAGGTTTTCCATCCAGAGCTATTGCCCGAGCCCAAGCTCCACAGTGGGCTGGGGTTCAACAATCATAACCCTTCTAGTTATTGCTCTGTGGCCAGCAGCTGGATTAATATTCGGAGAGAATGGGAGGAGAAATCTAATTAAATTCAAAACATAATAAATTGAAGCCAACTCATTCGATTTATGGCAGTGTCTTCTGGCATCTTTTAATTTTGCGTCACATTCATTTGGAGCCAATCAAATTAGGGTGCTCATTAGCGGCTGAGGTGGGCGAGGCTGGAGCCACACTCCCTGCTCCCGGCGGTAATGAGATCTGTGCAGCAGAATAATTCAGGGGTCAGTTTGTGAGTGGGAGATGGGAGGCTGCGAGGGCACAGTGGTCATTGACTCAACCTCAGGAAAACTGACTTGGGGCGGGGGCAAGTGTGGACTGCAGGTCTAGCTACTTGATTACGGGATGGCCTTGGCCTTGACTTTCCACAGCTTCGCCTCCTCCTTGGGATAAGAGCATCAGCACGTACCTCTGAAGGCTGAGCATGAAGTAGGATCAAGATGTAATAAGTATCTCCTCCTTCAGTGCCCAGACTCTGACCTCCACTCTCTCCTCCCCGAGGAGCACCATCAGTAAGCCACCTCCGTGCCTGATCCTTGCACACAGGCCTCTGGCTTTGGTGACCCCCTGGATTCACCCGCCTCTCAAGAGGTGCTCTGTCAAAGAGTCTATGGCCATCATTAACTTTCCACAAGGTCACACAACTTAAAGCCCCACCAGGATTTGGGGGTATGGTTGGGCCCCAGAAATTCAAACAAGGTTCTTGGGTTTTACTGCTCTACCTTTAGACTCTACAGGACTCTGCTTAGCTTCAGTTTCACACACACTGTCTCCATGAGCCAGCAAGATGGTGGGAAGAAGCCCCAAGCTCACACAGCCCCCCACGGTACATTTCGAAGGGGAGTAGACTCTTCTCCCAGAGTTAATTCTCAGTTCCTAAAGTTGGACTCTGGCTGGCCCTGCTGTGTCACATGCCAAGGCCCGAGACAACAGGCATGTTCAGTGTGATAAGTCTCTTTATTATTACCACCAATATCTAGAGGGCTCCCTCCCTCCAACTTCTAGGGAAAAACCAAGGGAACACATCTGTCACAGTCTAGGAACCACAGAGATTCTCTGATGCCCAGTGCACCTACTCAAGGCGGAAGGGAACTTTCGGTGGGATGCACAAAAGGGATCTCATCTGTGATGTAGAGAGACAACAACTGAGATGCCACCTTTGGATGGGGAGTCCTTGGCTTTGGACAGCCATGGAAGCCAGACCCTGGCCTAGCACAAGGAAGCATGGTGGAGTGGAGTAAGGGGGAGGGTGCTTCTGCCCTGAGTTACTGCTGGAAAAAGCAATCCCTTCATATTATGTTAGATCCAGAGTCTTCAATCTAGATGATCGTAAGCCCTGCTTTGCTGGGGATAGTCCTGATATAATGTCTTTTGTCTCAGTATAATTACCAGTAAAATCCTGTAGTGCATTGAGTTATGTCCCCCAAAATTTGTCCATGCCCTTACTTCTATCACCTGTAAGTGTGACCTTGTTTGGCAAAAAAGGTCCTGAAGATGTCATTAAGGATCTCAAGATGAGATCATCCTGGATTATCCAGGGGGCTCTAAGTCCAATGACAAGTGCCCTTATAAGAGAGAGAAGAGCAGATGCAGACACAAAAGAGAAGACCATGGGAGGACAGAGGCAGAGATTGGAGGGAAGCAGCCACAAACCAAAGAATGCCAGGAGCCACCAGAAGCCAGAAGAGTAAGGGAAGAACTTCTCCTAGTGCCTTTGGAGAAGACAGCCCTGCCTGCCCTTTGTTTGCAGACTTCTGGCCTCCAGAACTGTGAGAGAATAAATATCTATTGTTTTAAACCCCCAAAGTTGTAGTAATTCATTATATAAGCCCTAAAAAACTCATACAAATCCCCTTTCATTTTCAAAAGTATCCAAGTCCACATAATTTTATTATGTTCTCCCCCCTACACACACACACACACACACACACACACACACACACACACGCACCGGAGGGAGTCTGGGGAGAGGGAACATGAAGCAGGTCTCCTAGACCTGTGTCTATCTCCCACATAGGACCAGAGGCTCAAGGAAGGTACTGGAGACTAGGAGGGCACCAGCCCAGGTCACCAGCACAGGATATGGGCAGAGATAAAAGAATATGTGTCTGACTCACACTTTATGATTTCAAAACTCACTATAAAGCTACGATAACCAAAACAGTGGCATATTAGCATAAAGATAAACATTTAGACCAATGGAATAGAACTGAGAATATCCAGAAGTAAAACCATGCTTCTATGATCAATTGATTTTAACAAGGCTGCCATGTCCATTCAGTGCGGAAAGAACAATCTTTCAACCAGTAGTGCTCAGATAACTTGATTTCCACATGCAAAAGAGTGAAGCTAGAACCCTACCTCCCACAATATACCGATATTGACTCAAAATGTATCAAAGACCTAAAGGTAAGAGCCAAGACTGTAAAACTCTTAGAAGAAAACATAGGGGTAAACCTTTATGACCTCAGATCTCGCAATGGATTCTTAAAGACATCCAAAGCATAAGCCAAAAAAAGGGGAACGAATAAACAGACTTCATCAAAATGTAAAAACCTTGGGGAATCAAAGGACATTATCGAGAAAATAATATAATGTACAAGATGGAAGAAAATATTTGCAAATCATGTATATCAAGATTCAATACCCAGAATGTATAAAGGATTCCTAAAACCCAACAATAGAGAAAAACCCAAATTTCAAAATGACAAAGACTTGCATAGGTATTTCTTCAAAGAAATTATATACAAATGGCTAATAAGCATGAGAAAAGATGTTCGGCACCTTTGATCATTAGGGCAATGCAAATTGAAACCACAATGAGACACCACTTTACCTCTATCAAGATGACCATAATTTTTTAAATGGAAAATAACAAGGGTTAGCAAGGTCGTAAAAGAAATTAGAACCCCCATACACCTCCAGCGAGAATATAAAACGACGCCGCTGCTTTGGAAAACAGTCTAGTCTCCTCAAGAAGACCAACAGAGAATTACCCATGCAGGACCCAGCAATTCCACTCCTGGGTGTAGATCCAAAAGGACTGAAAACACATATAGCAATGTTCACTGCAGCCCTCGTCACCATAGCCGGGCTTGGAAACAACCCAAGTGCCTATTAACAGCTGAACAGATACACAAATGTGACACATACATACAGTGGAAAAGTACTCAGCCATAAAAAGGAATAAAGTTCTGGGGCACCTGGGGGCTCAGTTAGGCATCCGACTCTTGATTTTGGCTCAGGTCATGATCTCAGAGTCACGGGATCCAGCTGTGTGTTGGGCTCTGTGCTCAGCCAAGAGTCTGCTTGGGATTCTCCCTCGGTCTCCCTATCCAAACTCTGCCCCTCCCCACCCCAAAAAAAGGAATGAAGTTTTGTTTGTTTGTTTGTTTTTGTTTTTCTAAAGATTTTATTTATTTATTTGACAGAGAGAGAGAGATCACAAGTAGGCAGAGAGGCAGGCAGAGAGCGAGAGGGAAGTAGGTCCCCCGCTGAGCAGAGAGCCTGATATGGGGCTTGATCCCAGGACCCTGAGATCATGACCTGAGCTGAAGGCAGAGGCTTAACCCACTGAGCCACCCAGGCACCCCAGGAATGAAGTTTTGATACGTGCTTACCACATGGATGAACCTCAGAAACATTATGTTAAGTGAAATAAGACCGTTACAAGCAGACAAACACTGCTTGACTCCACTTGTAGGAAATACCGAAAATAGGTAAACCCATAGAGATAAAAAGTAGAGATGGCCAAGTGCTGGGAGGAGAGGGGAGCAGGGAGTTACTGTTTAATGGGCTATAGAGTCTGTCTGAGACAATGAAAAAATTGGGGAACACTAGTGATGACTGCTTAATACGAATGCAGTTAATGCCATTGCATTGTACACTGAAAAACGTTAAAATGGCAAATCATACATTATATATACATACATTACAGCAATAAAAAAAAAAAGAATATGGGATATGTCATGCTGTCTTCAGTCACCTGGCAGAATTCAGCAGCTAGTTGAGGTCTTGGTGTCTTATCCTCAGAGACCCAGCTGACAGACATCTTAACCCATTGTTGGCCTGAAAGCTCTGAAAGACCTCTCTTCTGAAAAAGAAGGAAGTTCAGGGCACAGAGAGACTCATGAATATTCATAAGCTGGTAACAACGGCCCACTCACTGAAAACACTGTTCCTCTGCACACCACCAGACCCTAAAGCCTAGAAAATCCATCTATGGCCCGAGGCACCGTGTTCCACAGCCACAGTGTGCCTCTCTGGGGACAGATGCTGAGACATGAGGGAGGGGTGGAGTGTGGAGACTTTGGAAAGATGGTTATAGCTGAGCCAGGAAATTCAAGAAGCCACAGAGGGAGGAACAGAGGGCTAGAGGCAGTCTTGGGCATCCCAGAGGGAATGACATGAAATCTGTCCATAGTAGGTTAGTTGGGGGGTGGGGGAGCGGGTGCAGGGGTGAAAATCATTCCAGGTGGAGGGAAGTGTGTATTCAAAACCCGGGGAGGAGGGCAAGAGGAAGTGTTTAGAGAAGAGAGGAGCCCCCATGGACCTGGAATGGGGGTGGGGGAGACAGAAGCCCAGGCTAGAAGAGCTGGAAGAGGAGGGTCCCCGAGCTATCAGGAGATCCGGTGGGACCCCCCGGCCTGGCCTCTCCAGGACTCAGATGGGAGCAAAGTTCAAAGGCCAGCATGCGGTTGGGGAGGAGCTGTGATGAATGAGGTGCCCATGGGGAAAGGGAATGTCTACAGCAGGGGCTTCAGGCCAGGCACTGTCCCCCTCGGGAGGCCTCCAGCCTTGCCAATATTGAAAGAGGGAGGCTCAGGGTTACCAGGGGCCTGGTGGACTGCCTTGGAGTAAGCAGCCGCATTAACACGGGAGACAAGCACAGATGCCGAGGCTGCCTACACAGCAGAGCAGCGCCCTGAGCCCACACCCAAAGCCCTCCCTTCCCACTGTACCAAGCTGCATCCTACATCACATTCTGCGGTTCAAGTGCAATTCAAGAAATGACGGCAAGCCTGGGAGACTTGCCCTCTAACTCAGGCAGCCAGCCTGCTGGACACTGATGGAGAGAAATCGACTGCCATCCCCCCACCCATAGCTCTACCATGACCCCGCAGGAGCCACATCGTAGTGGTGCCACCAGCCTCAGTGACCAGACTCAGAGAGAATAAAAGGGGCTGAGACAGCCCGTTCCTGCCCCTCCCTCTCTTCTTACTCCCCACCCCGTGAACAGCCCAGGCCTTCCGCCAGGAGTCTGGCAGGACCCCAGAGGGGACAGTTCCTTTCTCTCCTTTCTGACACAGTCCTGGAGTTTCTCCTTGGGGGTTTTTGATCCCACAGCCTCCCCCCAAAGCACTGCGAGGCAGAAAGCACTTTGCTTCATTGTGCCCACCTCAGTCTCGTAAGGACAGCTCGTTGCTCATCACACATGGGAGGAAATCATCCTCAGAAGTCCCAGCATGCTCTGCTTCTCCCCGGGAGGCAAGCTCAGACACAATGTCTCAGGGAAGCAAGCTGGTGTGATGGGCTCCACATGGTCAAGGGAGCCTCAGGTGTCCTCTCAGCTGACCTCCCAATGGCCATGGGGCTTCAGGCCACTCCATGCTTCCAGGTTTGTTTCCTCATCAGTAATGGGAGAGTCTTCACCCAGCCAGATCCCACCCCTAACTCTCTGAGCTCAAACAACCCCGATCTGAAGTCCAGGGCCAACTAAAACTGGAAACCCTTAAATGACATGAAGCAAATCCAGTGAGGAGTTTATCTGGGTTCTGGGGTGGGGGAGTGCCCTGATGCTTTACCTGGCATCTCCTTATACCAGAACATGCAGAACAGCCGGATGGTTCAGCAGGAAGGACACTAGAATGCATGTCATAGGTGTGGAAGCTGTGGCCCGGGACAGGGTAGTCACCTGCCCAAGGTCAGTGGCCGCCTGGCTCCCTAGTCCGGGCTGACTCTGCAATGCCCCCTTTGCTTCCTGCCTCCTGTATTCTTAGCAGCGTCTTAGCGACAAACAGCCGGCAGAGCCAGCCTCCTGCAAACTTGATATCGTCTCTCTGGAGATAACAGACCATTCAGGCAGACTCTGCGACTTCCGACTGCGGCAGAGGACAGTCCATAGCAACGGCAGGACAAGTACACTCTGGGAGATAGTACGGCTTCAGGCTGACTGAAGGGAGCGCCAGCCTTTTGTCAAAATGCATGTATTCCTGATCTCTTCACCAGGCCTGGATGTCTGGAGATAAGATGGGATGTAAGCAGGAGTCCGGGCGACTAGCTGAGCAAGTGTGCTATGGGAGGCAAGTGGGCCTGCCACCAAATGTTGCCAGATGGAACACCTGTCCCCTCAGCACCAAAGCGTCTCCTCCGAGACTCTGTAACTTGTCACAGAGGCTGTTGGAGAACGTGAATCAGCACAGCCTTGTTGGAAAGAAGTGTCGCAAACCCATCAGAAGCTTCGAAATGGGCATATCCTGTTGACCCTTCATTTTGCTTTTAGGTAGCTCTCCTAAGGAATTGTTAGAACCAAGTTCTCCTAACAGAAAAGCAGACCCCGAGAGAGCCCACAAAGCTTCATGAACAGTCTTTTTCACCCAGGCATGAAGACTTTTAAAAATCGCTTTTTCTGACTGCAAATGCAATGGCTGCTTATTGTAGAAACCTTGGACAATGTAAGAAATACAAATAAAAACATCACTGCAATCCCCTAGTCACTGCAGTCTTTCCTTCCAGGGATATTTTTCTCTATGAATGCGTAAGTGCACTTAACAAATAGCGGGGAGTATATGCTCCAGTTCGGCATGGTGATTGTAAAATACTTAACAGATCAGAAGTATCCTCAATATTACCCAAGCGTCTCCCCTCCCAGCCGGTAGCCCACTCTCCCACCTTGTTTAGTCTCTTCCGATCCATGGGCGTCTAAGCAGACGTATGACACTGTACACACTGTTCCCCACGTATGACACTGTACACACAAAGGCCTTTTTGTTACATCAATCTTACACCAAATATAGGTTTCCCTTAAAAGCTCTGAGTTCCTCCAGACTACCTTATGCATGTTTGCAGTCCTGCCTTCCTCAGCCCCGGTGCTGGCACGTGCCTAGGCATTTAATGATGTTGACTGAATGACCCTCGTTCATCAATGACTCACACAGAGTCCCTTCCTCCTCGTCAGTAAGTTAGAGAGTCCACGCATGGGGCACACACCCGCTAAAGAACGTGTTAGCGTCAATGAACCTGACGATGACCATTGAAATGCTCAGAAAGATGCAGGGAAGACTGATAAAGACAGATGGATCTAGTTTTTTTATTGAAGTGTAGTTGACCTATGATATCACTTCCAGGTGTGCAACATAGTGATTCGACAAGGATATACATTACAAGATGCTCGCCGCAATAAAGCATGGTTACCATCTGTCACCAACGTAATTACCATATTATTGACTATACTCTCTGGGCTGTACTTTCATCCCTGTAACTTACTGTTTTTACCCATGACTTACATATCACTGGAAGTCTGTACCATCTGGTGTCCTTCCCCTATTTTGCCCATGCCCCTCCCCCCCTTCCCTTTGGCAACCATTTATGGGACTGTTTCTCTTTTTTGTTGTTGCTATTGTTTGTTTGTTTGTTTTGTTTTCTGGAGTCAACGTATAAATGAGATCGTATGGTATTTGTCTTTCTTTGTCTTATTTCATGGAGCATAGTACACTCCAGGTCCATTTTAAAAATTAAATTAATTAAATACATTTAAAAAGAATAGAAAAGAAGATGGCTAGGAAAGACTTTAGTAATAGTTCATTCTAAAGTCTGTGTGAATAAATTAATAGAATTCAAAAGGGGAATATGCATACAAATTGAAATGTGAACGGTCATTCTTTTCATTTGTCTGTATTTCCTAACTTTTGCTTAAGTTAGACAAAGTTAAATTTGGTTTTTTGTTTAAAAATAAATATAAGTCCCTTGTATAGCGTTCATTTCAAGGAAAGGGAACTTACTCAAAAAGAAACCAGAGGCATCTAGGCACCTGGCCGCCTGGAGCAGGGTGCAGCGGCTGACATCTCGTCTGCCACCCCTATTTGTTAAATATTTCTAAAAAATAAATATTTCTAAGCCAAATGTCTGCTTACTCCTGTCCGCATAAGGAAGTTTCCATATTTACACAGGAACACATGCGTTTGTTAATTGGTCTCTGTTGATATATACAAATGTTGTAGATTCCTGTGTCAACAGTCCTGCCTGGGGAAAAGTAGAGGAAGTGTGATCCGGTGATAAACTACTGAGTCCAAGAACGTGCTTCCATCATGCCCAAGGAAACTACAAGGGATAGTTGCTCTGCCTAGGTTCCTTTCTCCCTTCTCTCTCTCTCTTTTTAAATAATTTATATTATAGTTTCCTGCTTACTTAAATACAAAAAACTTTGTTTTTTGTTCGGGCCCCTAGACCCCAAAATCTAATTTAAACACTCTGTATGGAGAGTTGCTTTGTGCATGTTGGAGCCAGAGATGACTGTAGACTCGATTAGCTGCCCTGTAGGGGAAAAGATTTGCCAGCCCTGCTCTTCCTGATCTCCTCCTTGAGGCCTCGATCACCTCTGACTACAAGTTCATTTTTCAGTTCTTCCTGGGGAATTTACTCAAGGCCAGGCATTATGTGGCCTATCCAGGTGCTGAAGTCCCTTTGCTTGAGGGGACTACAGTCAGGTGGAAAGCAGAGAGACATCCTTTCTTCTCTCCAGTTCTAAGACTCTTTAAGGGGACAACTGAGACATTGCAAAATATTCTGGGCACACAGACAATGAGACAAGGCAGCTGCAGAAAGTTTTCAGAGAAAGTAAACTTAGGGTGCAGAGATTCAACAGGCATCAATCTGGGCAAAGTATGGCACGTTTGAGGAACAGAAAATAAGGTGTCTGGTGGACCGGAGCAGAGGGTGGGTGGGTGGGTGAAGATTAGAACCAAGTTTAAGAAGACCAGCTAGAGGTAGACCACAAATGGCCCAGGGACCATGTAAAAGCATTGGAACTCCATCCTATAGATGGTAGAAACTACCAAATGATAAAGTCAAGGTCAAATGTGTGACTAGAGTAAGATGAAACCATAGGGCAGCAAGACTGAACATAGAGACACCATTGAGGGAGGCTCTTGCCAGAGTGCAAAGTAACGGAAATGAATAAGATGTTAGAAGGTAGGAAATCAGGTGGTTGTTGGTAGGGGATAACTGTGAAGGAAAATCCAGTGGGAATGCAAGAGAAGGGTTTGTTTGCTTTGGACTTGCACTCCCAGTGTGTGTGTAGGGGGGCAGGTATCAAGCAGCCAGTAGATGAAGTTTGGGGACATGTAATTTGGGACTGGTCAACTTCTAAGGAGCCGCTGAAGCCAAGGGAACACAATGCAATTGCTCACAGAAAATATGTCAGGTGGGACACAAAAGCCACAGCAGAACCAGGAAAAGCCTGACATTTGAGGGACAGAGGCACCTGAGATGGAGCAGCCGGAATTAGGAGAATGAGGCTGGGGTCCTGTCATGGAAGCTAACAGTGGGGCGGGGTTCAGGGATGTGAAATCAAGAACAAAATGCCAGAAAGATCAAGTAGGGTAAGGACTCAAAAGTGCGGCGACTGACTTGCCACCTGGGATTTTGTGCGCAGGAACTTCCACAGCTGTGGTTATAAAACGTCCATCAGTTGAGAAGCAAGGAGAAGGGGAGACAGTGGTGGCCATGTGCATAGAAATCTCTCCGAGGAACTTGACTTTGGAGGGAAGGAGATCCATAAAAGGGGCTGGCAAAGTCCTGGGAGGAATTATTCCAAGGTGGCCCCTCACAGTGTTTGTAGGCTGGAAAGACAGAGCCTGTAGAGAAAGAGTCTGAAGATGACTTAGAGGGTACTAAGGTGAAAGACTGGAGAGCTGTGATGCCTTTAACTGTGGGCTAAACTTTCCCGGAAGGAGTAATCCTCCCGTGCTGTGGATCTGTCACCCTCCCCCAGGTGCAGATACTTTGACACTGACCAGTTCTGAGCCTCGGGCCAGTTCAGGCAAGGCTGGAGGGAGGAAGAGGCTCGGGGCCTCATGGAGAAACTGCCTGGCCAGGCTCAAGCTCTGACGTTCAGAGTCCCAGGAAGGTCGCAGAATGCAGTGCTGGCCACAGGCCCGCGTGCAAGAGCCGGGGATGGCATGCTGGCAGTGGTGTGACATGGGAGTCTCCGACCTCACTCATCCCACATTCTTTCTCAATATTTTGGACATTTATGGCTCGTTATCTGGCACCACGTGTCCATCAGTGCTCAGTAATAATTCAGACAGATGATGCTGTTGTCTGGCTTTTAATAGCCGACTACATAGCTCTGGCATGGCTAATGCCAACTTAAAGGACTAAATAAACTAACCAGGCCGTGGAATTAAGCTCTGGCCCGAGTGTGCCGGGCCAAAAAAATCGGAACAGTCCTCATGAAAATGAGGCTGCGAAGTTAACAAGATGCAGGCGACTCCCACCATGTACTGGGAATCCTGCGCTTTGGTCCTGATGCTGGTCCTAGTGAGGGCTTCGGCTTCATTGCATGGAGGGTTCGGAGGGCTAAGGAGATCACTTTATTTCCCACAAGACAGAGAAATCACGGACTCTTCTAAAAAAGCCCAGAATCCAGAAAATATTCTAGTCCCGACCATCCCATATGACTGATAGGGAAACTGAGACTCAGTGTTAGCAACTTCTAGAACTTTCTCCATGAGCTGGTGACACAGAATCCACAAACCATGAGAAGACAGCTCCCATGAAGCAACAGGGCTTCAATGATGCCTGGTCATCCCTTCTGCACAGCAGACTGTGTGGCTTGGAACTGGACACTGAGCCCTCTAACTTCTACGCTGGAGGAGGCCTAAGCGAGAGGTGAGTGGATACAACAGTTCACGGCCCTACCCTCGAGATGCCCTCACACAGCCTCATCACCCTCCCCCGTGCCTACGACTGTCAGGACTTGGTGCCTAGGAGCAAGAGGGGCCTCTCTTTAGCAAGCTGAACCAAAAAGCTATGGAAATGGCCTCCGGGCCCAAACTGCTTTCGCAAACAAGGGAAAATTACCTGACAGTCCACACACTGCCTGCTGGAACAGGGGTCAGTGAGGGAAACCCACAGAGATAAGCTCAGGAACAAACGTGTTGACCCATTCCAGGGCAGTACATAGGGTTCTGGCTAGCTAATGTCAGAGTCCAGGAAAGGACCCCAGACCTCGGGCTTTTATGATTACGGATGCACCAACCCTCTCCTGGGGGGCCAGGACTTGGGATCTGATTACCGTGTGGTGTGGCAAAACTCTGGTCATCCACCCTGCCCTTGCAGCTCAGCATTCATAGCTGGGGGCACTGGCCATGCTGGCATGGTCAAGGGTAGGGTTCCACCTTATGACAAAGCAGTATTCCACTACGACTGACTGTTTTCCAGATTCAGCTGGAGCCAGCCTCCTGGGAGCTCTGCATGCAACCGGCTCCTCTGGGAGGCCAGCCTATAGAGAAGAGCTAAGTCAGAAATAAGCTGAGTACGTTAGTTATCACTCCCCTGACCCTTCTCCTCACTGCAGCCAAAGACAGCTTTTCTAACCTCCAACCCAACCCTGGTGCCCCCCACCCCCTACTAAAGTGTCTTAATGTTCTCTCCTCACCAGCCTGATGAAGTCAAACCACTCAACCTCCTGCTGTTGCCTGCCACTGATGTCTCCCTTTTCCCATCCTGCCCACTGGTGAACTTAAAGGCAAAGCCTCCCAAATGCCTTCCTGGATTATGACTGGCCCAACCACATGCCCTGGCTCTGCGATTGCTCTCACAGCACATGGTACTTATTTTTATACCTGTCCTTCTGAAGGTGTCTGCATCATACCATCTACAGAGAAGGTCCCAATGAATCAGGACGAAATGCACCAGCTGCATATGCCTCTCCCCAAAACTCTGGTTCTGCGCCTTTCTGCCCTGGCCATAGCCATAGACCCCAGATTTCATAGATGGTGAAAGACTCACCACCTTATATAAACCACATTATCTTTAACTGTTTCAAAGCTATGTACTGGGGTGGGGGGGAGTGGTATAGGCCATTACCTCTGAGTTTTTGAACATACTGATAAGAGACCTCAGTATTCCTTCCACCAGGATGTGACTGAGGCCCCGCAGCCCATTGGGAGCACAGTCTGACAGTGCCCAGGAACCCAGGGAAAAGACTGGTGCTCATACCAGGTAAGCTTCAAGTAATCTTACCTACAAGTAAGCTACAAGTAAGCTACAAATAAGCCAGGTAAGCTACAAGTCTCTCACTTGCCCCCCGTATGTGGGTTGAAGAAATGGGTCTATAAAAGAAAAAGTAGGAAAAGGAGGTCTTTTTTTGGGAAATCCTTTCTGGCTCCACACACCCCACCCTCCCCCACACCTTAAAGTTGTAAAACCCAGAAGGGGCTTCAGGTGACGTTTACAAGGTGGCAACGGGTGGTTGGCCATCGCAAGGCGCACTATCTGGCGAGGGAGATAAGGCTATCGCAGGGTTCTCACCAGTGAGCTGAAGTTCTTTGTTCTGAATTCGTGCCCTACTTTCAGCACGGTTTCCTTGGCAGTCGAGAGAAAGACTAATCAAATGCCCACTAACAGCTTTATGAATGAAAGGAAATGTATTTTAAGAGAGCTTTGTGCTGATACACAATTGCACTGATAAACTTTCCAAAGTCTGACGGGAGTCAATTTCAAATAAATGGTGACATTTAAACAACTAGAAACCTCGAAGGCCATGAGTGCACAGCCACATTCACAAGTAGCCTCCCACTCTGTGGTTCACTGGCAAATCCACCCAGCAGATGCATTCTCAGCTGCCCAGGGGAGGGAGTGCTGGGCTGCCGTCAGCAAGGAAAGCATCCAGTCTGCTCTGCAAACCCATTCCCAGTGTCCTCTCAAGACTCAGGGGCCCCTGGCTGGTCTCTGTCTGTGTATTTGCAGCAGTCTTATAACGTGCACCAGAACCTTGAAGACATATTCTAGGGAGAAGCCCCACCATGAAACAAGGTCAAGCCAAGGTCTTTGTCACCAAAAGATGTCTGTCCAAGTCAGCCCAACCCAATTTAAGACAGAGACAACAGCTGTGCTCATTCCTCTGGCATCAGACCATCCCTTAACACACTGTAGGAATCAAAGATTTCTTCTTTGAAGAACTTTCAGATCTTTTCAGCATTTTCTCAGGCATTATTATATCCCTGCAAAGAGGTAAGTCACAGTAACAACTCCCAACTTCCAGCCAAGAAGCTTGACCTTAAAGCTGCCCTTCACTCTCTGAAGAACTGAGGCTACAGAACAACTTACCTAGTGAGGATAATTTGCTTGATATCATCCCTGGGCTCAGGTTTAGGGAAATAGACCCAGTTTCTGATTTATAATGCCCTGTCTACCAGGCCTCCTTGCTGGGCACTGTCCCACCCCATGTCCTAGGACTCCAACTGGTTTGCTGACTTCAATGTCCTATCACCAAATTCAGCTCCAGGCACCTGGAATTCCTTTGGCCCATGCCCAGCTCCAGATCAACCCATACCCCAATCTAGTGCCCATCTTCAGGGCTTGATCAGGCCTTGATCCAAGCTCTCCCTAGAGCTCCAGACTCAAGTATCTGACCATCCATTTGCATGCCCAAGTATGCCACCAACAATATATCCCAAGAGAAGCTACCCACCCCCAAAACTCGGCTCCATCTCACCAAATGGACCAATTTACACCACTTTCCTGAGTCTGGAACCTGAGAATGTTCCTCCTCTCCCCCACATCCAAGTTCATCCCATCCATCCAATACCTAAATATCCTTCCAATCCATCTCTCCTCTCCAAGCCCGCTCTGCTTTTGTGTTTTGGCCTGCCTTGGCATCACTTTCTTTGGGATACTACTTCTAGTCCCTGCTAGAATGATACTATCACCAAAACCACAATGAGATACCGCTCACACCGGTCAGAATGGCTAAAATGAACAACTCAGGGAACAACAGGTATTGGCGAGGATGCAGAGAAAGGGAAACCATCTTACACTGTTAATGGGAAGGCAGGCTGGTGCAGCCACTCTGGGAAACAGTATGAAGTTTCCTCAAAAAGTAGAAAATAGAGCTACCCTACAAGGCAGCAATTGCATTACTGGGTATTTATCCAAAGGATACAAACATACTGATTCGAAGGGGCCCCTGCACCCCAATGTTTATAGCAGCATGTTCACAATAGCCAAACTATGGAAAGAGCCCAGATGTCCATCAACAGATGAATGGATAAAGAAGATGTGGTATATATACATACAATGGAATACTATGCAGCCATCAAAAAGAATGTAACTTGCCCTTTATAACAATGTAGAGAGAACTAGAGGTATTATGCTGAGCAAAATAAGTCAGAGAAAGACAAATACCATATGATTTCACTCATAGGTGGAATTTAAGAAACAGAACAGATGAACATAGGGGAAGAGAAGGAAAAATACGATGAAAACAGAGAGGGAGGCAAACCGTAAGAGACCCTTAACTCTAAGAAACAAATATGAGGGTTGCTGAAGGGGATATGGGTGGGAAAATTGGGTAATTGGGTCATGGGCATTAAGGAGGGCATTTGATGTAATGAGCTCTGAGCGTTACAGGCAATGGATGAATCACTAAATTCTACCCCTGAAACTAATAATACACTATGTGTTAACTAAACTGAATTTAAATCTTAAAAACATGAAATATAATAATAATATCTTATCACATCCATGTGATTCAAGTGAGGTTGGCCCAAGCAACCTGATGCAGGAATAGCCAAGGAATCCAGACCTGGCTAAAGAAAATATGCAGCAACTTGGCCATGGTCATCTGTTCAGGACTGAGCCATTGGAATCCTCCCCAGAGTTCTGACTGGTCATGGGGGAAGATATGCTCCTTCTCCCTGGGCTTATGAGGACCAAAGGTGGAAGCTATGGAGCCTCTTACGGTCACACAGAGGAGTGTGAGGCCATGAAGAAATCAGTAGAATTAAGGGATCAGAGAGAGTGGTGGAGAGAAAAGGAGAGCCCCAATGTCATCGTTTGAACCTCTGAATCCAGCCTAAAACCAAAACACTTCTTTTGGAAGAACTCTACCCCATTACATGAATCTATAAATCCCTATTTGGTCATAGCCAATTTGAGCTGGGGTGTCTGTCTCCAGCAACAGAGCACCTGGTGGACACCATAGCTCCCATGGATGGGTCTTCCTGCATTCAATCTTACCTCCTGCACTAGTCTGCTAGGGCTGCCAAAACAAACAGGGTGGCTTGAATAACAGAAATGTATTGCCTCAGTGTTCTGGAGGGTAGGAGTCCAAAATCAAGGTGTCAGTAGGGTTGGTTCCTTTGAAGGCTGTGAGAAATAATGTGTCCATGCCTTTCCCCTAGTTTTTGATGGTTTTCTGGCAATCTTTGACCTTCCTTGGCATCACTCAGACCTCCTCCTTCATCTTCATTGCATGTTGTCTCTGTATCTAAACTTTCTCTTTTTATAAGAATACCAATCATATTGGATTGGGGTCCACCCTCCTCCAGCATGGCTTCGTCTCAACTAATTATATCTGCAGTGCCCCTACTGTCAAATAAGGTCACATTCTGAAGTCCTGGGGGTTAAACCTTCAACATATGAATTTGGGAGTGGAGGAGACACAATTCAACTGATAACACCAGCCAGCCCACCTCCAGCTCTGCCCTGCATCAGAAGCCGCTTATACCCACCTTCAGATTCTCTGTTGCAGGTCCAGTGACCACTGCAGCATCCAGCTCTGCGGGGCTCTGACCAGCTTCCTGCAAGTGTGACCTGATGCCACTTCGTCTTACACCTTACATCACAGCACATCTTCTCTCCTCTCCCCGGGGCTGCTCTGTTCATGGACAAGTGTGTTTAAGCTCTACGAATGCACAACTCCATGGGGAAAAACTTTGACAAATGACATACAGGAATGGATGGTTAAATTCTTACTCTTTTCTCCTTCCAGAAAGACTGTCCTGAGATGGGCGCCTGGGTGGCTCAGTGGTTTGGGCTACTGCCTTCAGCTCGGGTCATGATCTCAGGGTCCTGGGATCGAGCCCCGCATCGGACTCTCTGCTCCGCAGGAAGCCTGCTTCCCTCTCTCTCTCTCTCTCTCTCTCTCTCTCTGCCTGCCTCTCTGCCTACTTGTGATCTCTGTCTGTCAAATAAATAAATAAAATCTTTAAAAAAAAAAAAAAAAGACTGTCCTGAGAGTGATACAAAAGATGGAGTAATCAGCTGCCTTTGAAAAACAGCCAGTTCAATAAAGCATCTTCAGATTGGCTCTCTCTCTTCCCCCATCTCATTCCCCATGTGCTCACTTCGTTTCTTGGGATGGCATTCTCCAGTAAACAAAAAGCCCGTAAGCCTCTGCCTCAGCTTCTGCTTTAGGGGAACCCAGACCAATTCAGCCTTATTGATCTTAAATGTGACTGGCCTATATTTCCCTGCTTAAAGCCCTTCATGGTCCCTCCATTACCCATTAAGTTCAAACTGTCTAGCTAAAAGTTGGAAGGCCATCCGGTCAACCTTCTTCCTTGCTGCAGCAATCCAAGTCATGGACTTTGGAATCCACCAGATTGGGTTTCAAATCTAGCTCTTTTTGAAAATTTGAATGAAGTGTTGTTGCTGTTGTTGTTGTTGTTGTTGTTGTTGTTTTACCCCTCCACCCATTTCTTCTTCCACCCAATCTAAATGTTGAGGAGAGCCCCTGTGTATAGAGTGTCTAGCACAGTGTTTGGGACACTAAACACATAGTAGCCAGGGTCATTCCAGGTGAAAAATCAGAAACCAAGATGCAGGGGCGCCTGGGTGGCTCAGTGGGTTAAAGTCCCTGCCTTCGGCTCAGGGTCCTGGGATCAAGCCTCGCATCAGGCTCTCTGTTCCATAGGGAGCCTGCTTCCCTTTCCCTCTCTCTCTGCCTGCTTCTCTGCCTACTTGTGATCTCTGTCTGTCAAATAAATAAATAAATAAATAAATCTTTTTTTTTTTAAAAAAAAAAAAAGAAAGAAAGAAAGAAACTAAGATGCAGAGGGGGCCTCTCAAGTTCACACGTTCAGCCAGCTAAGGCTTTACCACACCTGGAGCCAAAATCCTACAAAACCAAATGCCTTCCCTCTACAAATAAGAAGATGAAGTATCACTCCCCACTGATCAACTACAAAAAAAAATGTTTAAATATATTCACTCTGCCGATGTTTCTTCTGTACCTCCTGTAGGCAGACACTCTTCTAAGAGCCAGACAGTTAATAAAACTTGCAAGGTCCCTGCCTTCATGGGATTTACATCCTTATGGGGAAACAAGGCAATCAATTACAGAGCAATAAATGTGTACGAGCATGTCATAGGGTGCTAAGTCCTATAGCATCAAGTAGGCATGCATCATAGCGTGGCTGAGCCAGTAAGCTTCTGATAAAGGCTCATTAAAGTGAAGGGAGGAAGGGAGTGAAAGTGTTGATCTCAGAGGGTAGCAGCAAGAGTAGGAAGTACAAAGCACAGAAGTCGGAGCAATCTTAGAAGCTGCTGAAGGGTGTGGGAGAGGGGAAAGGTGGTAAGAAGTGAGGTCAGAGACAAGCAGATGGCCAACCCAGGCAGGCTCTGGACTGTAAATTTGGCTCTGAGAGTGACAGAAAGCCAGTAAAGGGTTTTGAACAGAAGTGTTCAAAGGATTGCTTAGCCTGAGCAAGAGCAGAGACAAGGTCACTGCAATCATCTTGGTAGAGATGGTGACGGCTTGGACCAGGCGGCAGAGCCAGAGGAGGTGAGAAGTGGTCATTCTCGGTACATTTTGAAGGCAGAGCTTACAGAACTCACTGGTGGACTGGATGTGGGCTGTGAATGGAAGGCTGATCCTAAGACTGTGACCCAAGCAAATGAAATGGAAGAGTTGCCATTCCATGAAGGGGGGAGGGAAACTGAGGGAGAAGAGATGAGGTAACAAATCAAGCATCTGTTTTTGAACATCCAAGTTTGATCCAGTTAACATAGAGCAGTGGCTGGTACACAAATCTTAGAGCAGAAGACCAGACTGGAGAGTGACATTTGGGAGCACTAGGCAGGTAAACATTCGATGGTGTTGAAAGTCAAGAGACTGGGTAAGCCCATCTAGAGGATCAGAGGTGGGCCTCCATGTATCCATGGGGTCGTGCCAATAATCTAAGGGCAGGGAAACCAGAATCCAAGAAGGAATCTGAGAAGGACTGCCCAGCAGAACCCTGAGTGTGATGTCCTGAAAAAGCCAAAAGAGTGTGATGTCCTGAAAAAACAGAAAGAGATTCAAGGAGAAGGGATTGACCAACTGCCAAACGCTGCTAATCAATCATAGAAGACGAAACTGAGAACTGACCAAGGGATCTGGCAACATGGGGGTCACTGGTGACCCTGGAAAGAGCTGTTTGGATGGACAGGTAAGTACAAAAGAGCATGGAAGGAGAAGAAGCAGAGACACCCAGATAAGACAAGTCTCAGCACAGAACAGAGGGCACTGGAGTGACGTCCAAGAGGTGAGTGGGGACAGGATCTAGTGAAAAACGGAAGTCTGCTTATAAATGGTAACCCCTCAAGTGTGGCCAGGCGACAGTAAAACAGGCTCTAGCCATAGAGCAAAAACCATTCCAGCCTCTTCAGAAGCCAGTCTAGCAGTACACATCATGAGCCTTGAAAAATGTCCACGCCCTTTGACCCATTAATTCCACTTCTAGAAATCTCTCTTAAGGAAATAATTCCAAATACAAAAAGAGTTCTCTGTGGTTGCCTGGCTGGCTCAATCAGTAGATCGTGTGATCTTTGATCTCCAGGTCCTGGGTTCAAGCCCCACATTGGGTATGGAAACAACTTAAAATATTTCTTAAAAATATTTTTAAAAAATAAAAAATTAGAATAAGCCATCTGCATAGAAGTTCATCATAACAGATCTAGAAACATCTAAGTATGCCACAACAGATGATTAAAGATGCAGGATGGATCTAGTCATTGGACTATACACTCCATGAGAATAGGGACAGTGTCTATTTTACTTAGCACTGTATCTCTGTCACCTCCCATGTGTCTGACATATCTGTTGAATGATTAAAAATTCTTACAAGGTTAAGCAAAAAAAGATATTTTAAAATATTTTAAGACTATACATAAATAGACACTTACAGTATGATCTCAACCATGCTTTTCTAATAAAACTATGTACACGTAAACTAAAGAAATGACTCCCAAGGAATGTAAACAATTAGTATCTTTGGGTGACAGAACATGATTCCTTTTTCATTTTATTGTTGCATATTTCATGTATATTCAAGAATGAATATGATTAACTTTTATAACAGGGGAAAAAACAAGCCAATGTCATTTCTGGGAAAAGGAAGTGCTAGAGTGAGACAGGATCTGTGTTCCCACCACCAGGGATCAGTAATGCTTTGCTCCCTCAAGGGGTCCCCAGGCAGTCTTTGTGGGTGGGCAGCTCAGGTTCCAGTCCCAATGCTCCCCGAAGATTGGGCTCCTCCCACTACAGTCAGGGACATGCCCATTAGCTGGGACCCAGGAGCTTCCTCAGAGGTACCAGCTTTCACGGGCACATTTGCTAAATCCCAATAATGATTGGGATGGTCAAAAATGATCATGGAAAACCATTGATGATAGTTTTAAGTGAGATCAAGCAGAATACAGGTGGGCACGTTCACTAAGAATGTAACTACACAAACTGTTCATTCAGTAAATATTTATTGGAGGAATGGAAAGGCATCACGAGAATTTTTGTCCACATGCAGACAGAGATGAGACAAACAACCAGAGCAAACAACCCACCTTTTCAGCAATACCACTGTGCAGCCCAATCTCCAGAACCAGGATTCCTAGAGATGTCTTTGATATCCCAGAGTGCATGCCCGCAGAGCTCCCCGAGTGCCTCCAGGCTGCAAGGCCCTCTGTTTCCTCGAGCAGAGCTTCTCACACTCAAAGGTGTACACCATTAACTTGGAGGATTTGATCAAATGAGGATTCTGATTTACTAGTTCTTAAGTGGGAACAGAGATCCTGCATGTCTGTCAAGTTCCAAGTGATGCTGAGACTGCTGGTTTTCTGACCCTACTTTCAGCAGCATGATCCCAGGGTGGTGGGGAGCCAGACAACTCCAAGGGGCACTAGGAACTGGGAGCAGGAGACAGCCATCCAGGCAGGTTGTGTCCACCCAGACAAGGTGAGGGGAGCACAGAAGATGCTCAACGAAGCTTTCACCCACTACCCCGATTCTTAATGTCAAGCACCTTTGCCAGATCCCCAGACCAGTCCGTGTCCTCAAGTGTATGGGCACCCTAAAGCATCCTTGTCCCCAAGCATCCCCATTGAGATAGGTGATGAGACATAAATTCCAGGCAACTACATGGGGTTCTGGAGGGGCCCCCAAATTCTTTGGGAAGCTTGGTCAATGACATCACTCTGGGATGAGCCCCTGGGTCTGGGCTTTACCTGGAGCAGCCTGCAGCAGATGGCACCAGAGGACCAGCACAAGCCATGCCTGACAGAATAGCTCAAAATCTATCCTGAAAGCCAGGGTAGAGGTCAGCAAAGGAACAGCATGAGAGCTGTGACCAAAAGCTGGGACAAAACAAATAGCCCCAAGAATGGAGCTCATGGCCCAATGGAGCGCTTGACTTGGGTGTTGGCTGCGCAAGTTCCTGGTCAGAACCCCCCAGCCCCTACCCTTCCTGAAGACAGTCAGACATGGCTGTTCAAACTCCTGCTGCTTGGCCCTCTGCCAGATATCCTGTGAACAGCAGTCCTAGTAGCCTCCCAGTGAGACTCCTCGGGGGCTCTGGGCACCTGAATATCCTGCCCCAGGAAGCCATGGTGGGTCTAACCAGTGACCACTCTGCCCCAGGGTGAATGGGTCTGAGCAGGCAAGAGCCAGACCTGGCATCCCATCAAAAGTAGCCCAGAGGCGATCTTGATCTGTCTGTCTGGTCCACACAGAGATAAAGCCTTGGATCTGGGTCAGCAGCCAGAAGACTGGGGCATGGGTGAGATAATCATATTCATTTTAGGCTTTCCTTCCTTTTTGGGGGAGGAAATCTAGGTTTCAGCCAGTGTCCCATTAAGCCAAATGAAAGAACCCCCCAGCCCCTACCCTTCCTGAAGCCTTGGTGAGGCTTTTCAACAAGGGTGAGCAAGTCAGGTTAGCAGAGTGCTGTCGGCCTTGGCAGTGGGTCAATGATGGGGAGGCACACAGAGTTGCTGGCCAGCTGCCTTGTTGAGAGAAGTCCTGAAGGCCAGGAAGAGGAGGTAAAAGCATGGCTGAAGCAGCCTGAGTCCTCCCCATGCTGGATTGTGGCCCAGGGTGCTTGTGCTCAGCTGAGCACTCAGCAGGGCAGGTTTGCCATCAGCCTGACTTGCTGGAGCCCTCTCCATGCACCAGCATCTGTCCTAGGTGTGGACCAGCTCCGTGACAATGCAGGTATCCCCCTCAAGGTATTTTCAAGGTGTGGGGGGGAACACTTGCAGGCTTATTTCCAACTAAGGTGGCAGAGGCAGTGAAAGAGAAAGTTGGAGCAGGAGGTGAATCCTGGGGTTCTTGCTGCTCAGGCCTGACTTCCGTGCTGCAGAAGAGCACGAGGACCCAAGATGACCAGGATCCATGCTCTGCAATGTAATACTCGAACCCTATGAGAGTAATCCCTCTACCTTGTCTTCATAGACTTCTTTACTACTCATAAATTCTGTTTACCAACATCACCTTTCCCAGAGGTGAGGGACTGACCAAGGTCCAGAGCCCTGGCCCCACGTGCTCCTTCCCTCACCCCACGGTGACCTCACAGTCTCATTGGCCAAGGTGAACCCCTTGGGTCCCTAGGCTGAGCATCTGTTTGTGAATTACCAGAATAAACTCTGCCTGCTACAAGCAGGCCATCTCTGGTTCCAGCACCTGGTCAGGCTGCAAGGCATGCTATATATATATAACCTGCAGAATCCAAACTCAGGACTCCCCCAGGAACAAATGCCTGGATCATGTGAATGTCGGGCTTCACAGGGCAAATGGGTGCAAAAAGAGGCTCTCTATATCCTCTCTGGGCTCAAAAAAACCAGCAATGATGGAGTGCCACCAGAATGCCCTAACAATGCCAGTAATGATGCAACTGGCCCACTTAGCTGAGTGAGACAGCCTGGCAATGGACATGGCAGGGAGAAGCCCTAAACCAGACTAAATGGGGTTAGACCTGCCACTGAGCCTCAGAGAGCCTTTGGAGACTTCTGTGTGCACCGTGGACAGGGGAAGATGCTCGGACTCATCCACCGGAGCACTCTGCTGACACGTCAGTACCAGGGCCCTGACCTCCTTCTTGAAGTTGGTGTTGAGAAAGCCATAGATGAAAGGGTTGACACAGGTAGAGGCCATGGCAAGCAGGTGGCACACCAAGAAGATGAGGTTGCCGTAACAGACGGGAATGGCCTCGTGGTACCAGTCCTCTAGGCTGTTGAACACATGCAGGGGCAGCCAGAGCACAGCAAAGGCCACCACCATGGCCACGAGGATCCCATTGATCCGCTTCATCTGCCATGCCCGTGAGCTGTAGGTGCCCTTGCGGAACACCTGCCTCCGCTTCCGCAGGTGCCTGTAGATGCGCACGTAGCAGACCAGGATGAAGGCCAAGGGCACACAGTACTGGAAGAGCAGCAGGGAGGTGGTGTAGACGATGCGGTGGTGGTGCAGTGGCCACGACTCAGTACAGACCACCTTATCTACCAGAAACTCCACAGCCTTGGAGTGGTTCCTATGAAAGACTTTCTCCAGGACACTGTTGACCAGGAAGGGGAGGGAGAGGAAGCCGCCGATGAGCCAGATGATCACAATTCCCAGGTAGGCCTGGGGAACACTGGGCTTCCAGCCTGTTGGGTTGATGATGAGCTGATGCCTCTCCAGGGCCACAAGGACAAGCGAAAGGATGGAGACTGTCACTGACATGCACTGGATGAAGGCCGACATCTTGCAAAGGGTCTCCCCAAAGACCCAGTAGTCCATGATGGTGTATATAGCCGTGAGCGGCTGGCAGAGGAGACCCATGAGGAAGTCAGAGAAAGCTAGGTTGGCAATGAGCAGGTTGGTCACATTGGCCTTCTCCTTCTGCCGCATGGTCACACATATGAGGCAGAGGTTGCCCAGGACCCCCACAACAGTCTCAATGCTATAAGAGGTGACAATGAAGACCATCAGGTCTACAGAATCCTGGCAGTGGTCTGAGAAGTTATACGGAATGCTCCTTGATCTGCTCCTGTTTTGACCCTGTGGGGATCCTGGGAGCAGTAAGGCCAGGAAGTGAGAGACATTCATGGTGCAGATGAGAAGATTCCAGAAGGTTCAGTGACGAAGCCTACAAAGCAAACAGACAAGTGGTAGTCAGGGATCCTGCCTCCTGAATCCAGGGAGAGGTGGGGGCCACGTAGAGAGGTTCATGGCTTCTGCCATCCCAAGGCTGCTGGGACCTGGAAGACCTGAGCCTCAAAGATATAAAGCAACTTGCCCATGGTCACATGGCTAATCAGTCACAGGGCTCAGATGTGAACTCCAGTCTGATGCCAGAACTTGTCATACACATTCCCTCTGACTTCAGGCTTCCAAGCTGTTTTAATGATAAAGAAACTAGGGATTTGCATGCAGAGTACAAAGACAGAATGGCTTAGGGAATATGGGCCAAAATCCCCTTATGATATTTTATCCAAATGGAGACGGTGGCAGATGACACCATCTGCTCAGGTCCTTCCACAGTGGCCCCTGCCCTCTGGGATAAAACCAAACCTCGGAGCTCACCACCCAGTGCACCGCCCTGGTCTCGGGCCCTACCTGCCCTGCCAGCCTTGGTTCTCCGGCAACACATGGCAGAGTTGAAGATGGCCACGGATGCAAAGACGGGGTCATCGGCATGCCAACTCTCTCCTCCTGCCCATCATGCTGCACACATGCAAGGCCAAGGTTATGAATTGCCACTGACTGTCCTGTCTATGCTCAAGTCATCTGAACTAGCACAGATCCCAAGCACACCAGCTTGGTCCATACCTCCATGCCCTGACACAGCTTGTCTCTTCTCCCTGGCTGTCTCCTCAACATGAGGGACCCTCCACTAATACCAGATTAGAATTTGGGACTCTGGGATCTCCAGGTGGTAATGCCAATGGCAGAGGCTCTGACTTAGAGAGCTACCAGATCACTCCACACACCACCGTGATACACCTTCCTCAAGGGGTCTCTAGCTGTCATTAACCCCACGGGCAGTTCTCGGCCATCAGGAAGCATTGCAATCCTTCCAGGAGCATGCTGAAAGTGCAAACTCCAGAGCCCCACACCTGGAGATACAGTGAAGTGAGTCTGGGATGCGACCCAGGCACCTGCTTCTTAGCAAGTGGCCCAGAGAACTCTCATACACATGCTCCTCAATTCCCATTGTGAAATACATCATTCACAGAGGAAGACCCTATTTCAGATATTCTTTAAGGCCCACAGAATGGTCAAGCCCATTGGTGAGCATATATATGTTCTTCACGATCAAGTGACAATTTAAAAGCTGTTTTTACAGAGTATGGCCAAAATGAACCAGAGATCAGTAAAATCTGTATGTCTAATGTCTTAAATGTCACTCACCATGCATTTGATCTGGCTTATAAAGATGAGCTACATTTGGTTATTTACAAGATCAAGTCATGAATTCAACTGATACTTTACAGGCTGGTTCTTTTGGCTACTGAATCCCAGAGGCAGGAGGATTTTTCTGGCACCACAGTCTTCTGGCAGAAAGGACTGTTTGGAATGGAACCTGATAAAATGAAATACAGCAAAGCCAAATGTAAGGTTCAGTATGTTGAGTCCAAAAGCAGGCAAAGCTGCACGAAACAGAGTTGGGTGCACTGTGCTCAGAAGCAGCCAATGGGAGAGACACCCCAGGCTCTGGTTGACCATCAGCCAGAGCTGGGTGAATGGCAGGGAGTAAGACTAGCAGCTCTAAATTAGCCAAGGACAACATGATCAGAGCAGAGTTCGTGGGTGGGGAGACCTCCAAAAAATCCTCACATCATTCACTCAATACATGTGCCAAGACCCATGACAGAAGACCCATGCAAAGATGACATATGGTCATGTCCCTCCCAGACCACAAAACTGCCCCCCAGAAACAGGTGAGCCTCAAGGCCATACCATGGCCAAAACCAGTATGACCGCAACACCTGTGAGCTGGGAGATGGGAGAGGAAGCAGGAAGATGAGAGAAGATGTGACATTGAGGCAGGGCCCCAAAGTTGAAGGAGTCAGCCATCCAGTGGACCAGATAGAGGAGGGAATTCAAGGTGCAGAGAGCAGCATGTGCAAAGACAGGAAGGCAGGGAAGAGCAGAACCTCCTCAGAGAACAGCGAGCCCCTCCGAATAACAGAAGTCTTGCGTAGGTGGAAGGCAGTGGCAAGCAGTGAGACTGGAGAGGTGGGCCGGAGCAGGAATGCCAGGGGAGCCATTAAAAGCTGGCCAACAAGCCCATGTCCATTCTAGAAATATCATTCGGATATAGCGAACAGACTGAGGAAGCAGTCCAGGACATGAGGAGAGGGGGGGCCAGGAAGACAGCACTGGCTTGTAGCCCCCTTCTTAGGGAAGTCATAAAGAGTAACATAAGGGATGGGCACGCGTGGCCCGAGACACCCCACACCAGTCACTGCTGCCTAGACCACATGAGTGCCTGAAAGCAAATCAGCCCTTCCCAGCAACTGGTGGGAACAGGGAGAGGAAGGAAGTGCCAGGACTGGGAGAGCAGTAAGGCAGGAAAGCAAGCATGGTGTTGGGACCAGAAAAGAATCGGAACTATCAGCAGGCCTCTGCGTGTTTCTGTAGAAGCTGGGAGAGGCCCACCAGGAGAAGACTCCATGAGCACCCCCACCTCCGCCCCAGAAAGGCCCTCTGTGCACCAGGACTGAGGATTTCCAGAAGCATACTCCAGGGCCAAGGTGGCAATGACTAAAATCCAAGAGCCCCAGATCATCAAGAAAGCTAGATTTCTTTCAAAGAACATGCTGAGAGGTGGGGGCCCCCGGAAATGAGGATCCCTTGGAGGGAGATGCTCCTGAGCAGAACCAGGTAAGGAAGGATAGGACTTAGCTACCCCCAGAGCCTGGTGGAAAGCTATCATGATCCAGCCACAACCCTACCAACTGGGACTTAAGGGTTGAGGTCTCAGAGTGAGATCATGTGGTTGAAAGGAGTGGGTCACCTTACTGCTGGGCTGGGGCAGGGGATGCTTTCCCTCAAGAGCAAGCTATAGTTCTGTCTCCCCAGTTGTCTGAGGGCCCCTGGGGGCAAGAACTGTATCCTTTGTTGCACAGGGCCATCCCTGGAATCTGGAAAAAGAGCCAAGAAACATCAGGACCCCAGGGAGCCCAGCAGGCCATGAACTTGTCTGGGGTTCAAATTCCAGCCCTGCCACCTGTCAGCAGGGTGGCTTTGGGAGAGTCGCTGAATCTCCCTGAGCCTCAGTTTCCTTGGCTATATGGGGCCGGTGGGAAGAAATCCTTATCTTACAGGAGGGCCTGGTTCCCTCCTAGGTCAAGGGATAAAATGGAAACAAAAGGAGCCTGAAAGGTAGGACCCCAGAGCTCTCCCTCCCTTAGACTCTTTCAGGTTCAGTCTCCATCTTAGTTCCTTGGACAAATAACACGATTCAGTGGACCATGTCCTGCTCAGGAACTCTCTCTGCCACCTCCTGGGAAGCTGAGCTGCCCATTTTGCAACAAGACCAGCCTATCCTAGAGTAGGTGCTCATTGAACGTTAGTTTCCTTCTTTCCCAACACATCCTCCCACCAACACTACCCGAGGGGACCTCACTCTCTTCCACCATGAGGACCTGGCCACAGTGGTCATACAAACCCATGCCCAGGCCGCTGAGTGCACTTGGCTCTGGCTTTGACCCAAAGCCTCTTTAGGAAGTCCTGAAAGAGGGCACAGAGCTGGGAGCAATCACCTACTCCAATCCTTTACCCACTGCCCAGCCTCAAAAGGGCGCCAGTGCTGCTGCACCACGCTCTTGCTGTGAGCCCCGCCCCACCATGGAGTCCCCATCTCTACCCTGGGCTAGGAAGGGCCACACTCCCACTGCTCTCATTTCAGAGCCAAAGACTTCACTGTCCACAGGCCAGTGACTAGCCCAAGAGACACCCATGACAGGCCTCACACTGACCCTCATTCACACTGCCCCATCTATAGATGAGACCCCAGGATTCTGAGGGACACACAGGCAGTAAGGAGAAGGTGGTAGCCGCCAGCATGCAAACAGACAAGATTTTGCTTTGATTTTGGTCCCTGGACATCCTGGGAGATGCCCAAACAGTCCATGAGGCTGCACCTGGGGAGGGGCAGGATCTGAGGCTGCTAGACCCAGGGGAGCAGGGAAGCGCATTTGGTAGGGAAAGCAGGAGAATGCAGAGGGAGCCCAGTCTTAGAGGAGAGAGAGCAAGAAGGGAGGGGGCTTGCCTCAACCTGGGGAACACATGCATTCCTGGGAGACAATGGGCAAAAGGGACATCAGCTGTCACAGAGCTTTGGGCACCTTATATCCCACCTGGCATTAATCCACAACACAGCCCTGCAAGGAAGGCATTACTAGGCTGAACCACATCAAATTGCCAGTACCCAGCCATTGTTGCCCTGCAAACATGGCAAATTCATGTGATTCAATCTCATATCTGCTCCATTTTCAAGAGGGGGACGCTTGAGACCCAGCTAGAGGAAAGGACCTGACTAGTAAGAACACAGGGACACAGCAAATAAGAACCCCAGCAGTCTGATTCTGAAACCCCTGCCCTTAGACCTGCCAGGCAGATTTCGAAAAGGGAAGTGGAGCCCACACTTAAGCAAGACGCAAGCTGACGTAGAGCCACAGAGGAGCAAAGGCTGGGTTGGCAGTAAAGGTCCCTGATAAAGCCTGACAGAGCCCATGGTCCCAGTGAGTGCCCAGGGGTGCTGGGAGGTGGCTGAGCCAAATAAGAAGGTGCCCCAGGGACCTGCGTTAGTGAGGTTGAGGGCTTTGGCCCTTGGTTCCAGCATGCTGGCTCAAAGCCCCCGGCTCCCCAGCAGCGCCAAGGACCATTCAGCCTCTTCAGGCCCACGTCCTTTCCAAACAGTCTGGGACTGGCGGTCCCTAAGGTAATGACACTCTTGGGGTTGCCTCCTTACTGACACACTCTGGAACCTCAGAGCCCTCCCCTACCATGGCAGACCACAAGAGGACGTCTCCTCCCAAGGAGGAGACGCAGGCTGGAAGGGCTACCACTGAGCAAGGACCCCTCCCTTCCAAGGGTCAGTGCCTCGCAGCCTCCAGCAGTGCAGGGATGGCATCCCCTCCCCAGGGTGCTGAGCTGGGGCCACAGGACCACTTCAGACCTTTCTGGGTGCTTGCCTCCCCCACCCCCCAGCAGGGGACCTCATACCAAGACTGTCCCTCACTTCCCATTGCGTACCTCAGAGGTGCGCAGTGAGGAGGACCAGGGCTCAGTTCCTCCGGGTCCGCCCCAGGGGTGGTGATTCTGGGAGGGGGAGAAGGGATTATTATACAAGGGCCGTAGAATGGTGAGTCCGGATTTAGTTCCCAGGCTCCTGTCAAGACCCGGCGGCGGGAACATCAGAAGCTCTGGGAGTGGTCTCCCCGCAGCCTGCGTTCCCCATCAGTCAGAGGAAAACTAACAACTAATACACCTCCTGTATTCCTAAAGCCCAGGTGCCCAGACGCTTTCCATGCACCCCTCGTTTCTCGTGGCCCACAGGGTGAGGCAGCAGGTGAGGACACCGCGGCGGCGGGAGCCCGAGTCCACCGGAGGGGCAGCGGGCTCCCCCCTACCCCGACTCGTCCCGCCCCGCCCCCCCACCCCTCACCCTGGCCTTTAGGCTCCGAGCCCCGGGGCTCATGTGAAGCCCACCGGGCGCCCCCTCCCCAGGCGCCCCGCGGCAGGCGGCGCGCGCGGCTCACCTGGGGACCCCTGGCACCTGGGCCCCAGGCCCCTCCGCTCCCCGCACCCACGGGGCCGTCCCGCACCCGCCTACCCGCTCCGGCGTCCACGGCGCTCACTGCGCGCGGAGCCCAGCCTTCCTGCCTGTCTGCCCGTGGACCCGCTCGGCTCCCTCCTGCGCCGCCCGCCGCCCGCCGCGCCCGCGCCCGCGCCCGCCCAGTCCGCCGCCGGCGCCCGCCCACGAGGACGGCTCCTCTGCGAGCCGTGCCCGCGAGCCCCACCACCCGCCCTGCCGCGCCGGCCCGGCCCAGCACGCAGGCCACCCCCTGCGCCGGCCCCTGTCCCGCGCTCCAGACTGGGGCTGCGCGGCTCTCCCTGCCTGGGCCTGGGTGTCCTCATCCGCGAAATGGGCCGTTCATGAACTGGTTCACGAATATTAATTGCAGGCCTTCTGTGAGCTTGGCTCTCCTGCTGGGCACACACAGCCGAAGAAGACAGTCGCTGTCCTGTGTCATTCTGGAGCTCCCGGTCCTGAGAGGAAAGACAAGCAAGAGACAAACAAATGAGTTACCTCGGAGTGAGATGCTGTGGGGAAATAGGTCAGCTCTAGATGGGTGATCCAGGCAGAGAGCCTGGCAGAGAGCCCAGCAGGAGCGCAGGCCCGGAGGCTGGAGGCTTTGGCCCCTGCAGAGCACCAGAGTCGGTGTCCCGTAGAATGTTAGCAAGGTGGCTTCCAGAGGCTCAGGTGGGACAGTCAGAAGGGACTTAGAGGTGCTGGAAGGGCCTCCAAGGTTGTTGCAATGAGAATTAACAGAGAAAGCACTTCTCCATCAGGGCCCAGGTGACACAGGACTTGGTTGAAATGGAACAGGATTTGTTACAAGGGCTGTTCCTGCTTTAAATACAATAATCATTTTCTTCCCTGAGGAGGCCACACAGTAAAATTAAGTATGTGTTTGGAGGACCTCCTGAGATCTGCTTCAAGGGAACATCCTAAATCTGGGACAGGCACAAGTCTCCTATGACATGACAGACACCTCCCAGGTACTCCTTCTACACACCAGGTAAACCCTGAGGTACCATTCATCTGTGGAAATGGCCCTGGAGCTGTGGGCAATGACCTTTTCTAGAATGGCAGCTGTCATTGATGGTACTTGTGGACCCTACGAACATGACCTTATTTAATCATCACAACAGCTCCAAGAGGTAGGCATTTTTATTACTACTTTACTGATAAAGCCAAGTAAGACTGCAGGACTCAGCTAAGAAACACTCAGATCCAGCCTGCCAAACCCATGGCTCTGCTCACAAGGGCCTTCCAATGACCCTCCTGCTAGGATGCATTTCTCCAGCACTCCGTGCTCCATGGCAGAGGCAGGGAGCACCCCAGCACACTTGTCTCCCCATTTCCCATCTCAAGGGCACCAGTCTATCCTCTGCCCCCAAAAGCCCAACATGGGTCCATATGCAGAGGCAGCATCTGACAAAGAAAGGAAGATATGCATTTAATGGAACTTAATCATAATTGTAGCTTCCTAGAGTCTAAAGTGGACAATATTTCCTATCCAGAAACTGCTCAGCATAGCCACCTGTTCTCTGTGCAGGCAAGAACTCAGATGCTGTCCCTTCCTCCCCATGGGGCAACTGTGTCAGGCCTCCCTTCCAGGCAGGCCGCCACATACACACATTTGAAAACCACTGCCCGGGTCTCAGGAGTCTGAGCCCCACCACCACCACCCCGTGGTCAGGGAACAGCCAAGGAGCTGATACAGCAGGCAAAATCGGGCAGCCGAGCATTGGCTCCTCTTCAGCCAGTGAAAGGAGCACCTGCTCTTATTCCCTCCTCATGCTCACCTGGTGAAGTGCGATCATCCCATTTCTCAGTGAAAAAACACTGAGACCCAAAGAAGTAGAGTGACTTGTCTCAGTCTTCCAAATTGTAGATGGCCAGGCTAGGATCTGAAGGCAAAGTCTGAGCTCCTTCTCCAACCCTGTAGTGCCCCCTGAGATGGGGAGGGAGCACCTCACAGCAGAATTCCTAGTCTAACCAACACTACAGGAGCACGCTGTCAGACCCTCTGTCTTTGCTGGGGAAGGAAACAGCACCCTCTGGCGGCAGCAGAGCTGGCACCCAGCAGAGCTCCCCCCAAGAAAAGGCCACAAGCAAGAAAGGGGGCACTGTATTTCCCATCACGTGGGGTCCTAGAGCCCAGACCTTAATCTGGGAGGGCCTGCCAGCCAGGCAGGCTACATTCCACAGTTTCTGGGGAAGGGGCTCAGTAGGGTTCTCCCTGCACTGTAGAAGTGGCTGGCTTTTTGTCTGACCTAGACATTGAGCCTCCTTAACAGCCTAGTGATGGACCTCACTTCCCACTCCCCTTTGGCATGTCCCAAGTGAACCTCTTTGGAGCCAAATGCAAGCACCAATCCCTCAGGCATGTTCAGCCCTCCACAGCCTGCAGTTTGACTACCTTGGTCCACTGCAAAGTCTCCTTGGGCCGACGAGAAAGCTGGGGGTCAGGAAGGAGGCATACACCCCAACCACCCTCTTGCTGGCAATGTGCTGAGATTAGAAAAGAGGCCTGTTCCTGCCACCATCTTAGGAGCCAGTGTGGTAAGTGGTCAAGGGCTGGACACAGGGGGCCAACTCTTCAAGCCTCAAATTCTTTTCTGCAAAATGGAGCTAATAATAAAGTCCACCTTGAGGCTGTTGTAAGCAGAAATTAGAAGAGATGTGAATGGCTCCTAGCACAGGAAACATGCCCTGGATATCCAAGGCTGCTGTTATTGCCCCCGGTCCTCCTGTGCCCCTCCACCCACTTGAGCACTGCCCCTCCCCCCAAAAGCTAATGAGCAGGCTCCAGCAATTCTAGTCTGGAACCTCTCTGACCCATACTCCCACCCGAATTAGTCCAACATGGTCCTAACGGGCCTCATCTCCATCACGGTGAGCTTCTCAAAATCAGTCTGTTTCCCCTTAAGCCTTTCTAGGGTGTCTCCCCCAGGCTCCTTCCCCACTCAAACTCTCTATTTTTAGGGACTATCTTTGCATCTCACATATCCAGGTTTGTGTAGATGTTGTTTCCATAGGCTAGACTCATTGAGCTCATTCTCCACTTGAAAAACTCCTATTCATTCTTGGAGACCAACCCATACAACCTGCCCTCTGTGAAATAAATGTTCCTGTCATTTCATTCCACCACACATTAGTTCTAAAGGGAAGCTAGCGAGTATGTCCCCTCACACGGAGAACTCCCAGGCAGATGTCCTGCTTTGTTCCTGGAAGAGACACAGCAAAAGAAAACCACATTAGCTATCCAGGAAAATCAGTTTATTTTCCCATTCCTATGAACAGAGAACTGAAGAATCCCATACACTTATAAAATCAACAGTACAAATGAGACAGGTCACGATAAATAAACAAAACAACTGACCCCATATAAAACTGAGGTGACTCAGGGGCTAGAGAAGAACATTAAGAGACCAGCCATGTTCATTAATCCTCAGAGAGATTAAAGAAGTTGCTGTATTTGTAAAACAAGAGCAGACTGCTAGGAAACGAGAGACCTAGAAAACAAGAAAGAACACTTGAAAATTAAATATATGATTACTGAAGTTGAAAAACATTTTATTGGAAGGGATGGGTGCAGGGGACTATGTAGGGAAATGTCCATTCATGTGCAGCCAAAACACAAAAAGATGGAAAACCAAAAGAAAAAAATAAGAGACATAGATGATTAATGCAAATGATCCATTATCCAATTAATAAAATTTCTAGGAAGGGAGAACCAAAAAAATAAAAGGTAGCATATCAGATTAATCAGGAAATAGAATTCACCTTCAGATAGTCAAATGAAGAGACATTAGTTGAAAGGTAACTTATGGAGGAGTGGCAGGAGTAAGGCGAAAGACGAGAAAGAGTAAGACACCCAGAGACTGGCAGGGCAATTATCACCCTACAGCTAAAGGAGTGAGGGGGAAGAAACCATGTCATCAGAGCCAAGAGACTGTGGAGGAAGGGTCACCCAATGAGCTGCTGGAGTCTGGAGGCAAGCCACTGTCGCCATAGACTCAGCATTGAAACAATGCTAGACTTCCAGTGCCCTTGCCCATCTCCTCCTTCCCAATGTTTCACTCCTTCTCAACTCCACCTCAAGGAAAGGCAAGGCAAAGCTTGCCCACCAGCCAGAGAGAAAGGAGGAAGAGGGCACAGTTGCCACCTGCCACTAAAGCTCCATTTCCCCAGTACAGTCCATGATCTTGAAGCTGACCAGCTGAGGACAGCACTGTTCCTCCTTAGCAGAGAGTAAGAGAAGGACAAGGACAAAAGAGACCTATAGTCCCTGTCTTCAGCTACCCCAGTGTATCACCTGCCTCTCTGTGGAAGACAAAGGAGAAATACCAAAGCAGTCCAGCTTACGCTGTTTGTATCCACCCCCCTCCCCAAACCCTGTCCCTGCCTTCTGGGACCTTCTGGGACCTTTTAGGATTCATTCAAGCAATCCACAGTCATTGAACAAATATTTTTAAGTCCTACATGTGCTGGATGCTGGACATAGAGTTCAGCTCCCCAAGACATGTTATAAAAGAGGTTTTGATCCAGAAACCTCCAAAATGGGTGCATATGGGAATTTAGGTAAAACAGCCACCAGACTACCATATGCCTTGGATGAAGAACTCACTCTATTTTATTCCTCATCTCAAATTGTGCTTAGACGCACTGTCCTAGCATATTTACCTGATACAACAATGTATGGGTCAGCTATTGCTGAGTAACAAATAACCACAAAATGGCATACAGACAGTGACATACGAGCAACTACAGGTCACCTGGGGTTGAGCTGACCTAAGCTGGGCTCAGTGGGCCAGCTCTGCCCTGAGCTTCAGGTCCAACAGGACTTGGCTCCTCAATGAGGTTTAGGTTCCTTCACCTTCATTCATTCTGGAACAACCCACCCCTCCCCAACAGCTGAATGATGCTTGAGTGACCCAGTTTCTCCACATCCTCGCCAACACTTGATATAGACACCATTTTTTTTTCTTTAGCACTTTTTTGGTTTTTGGGTTTTGGGAGTTTTTTTAGCCCATGTTTTTAACTCAAGTTTATATTAAATATATACAGCAGGGAGAGCTAGCAGAATAAACGATTTCAGCTCCCAGTAATAACACTGTGGGAAACCGAAAACTTAAGTTCTAAACTGGAAGGAAGGAAAAGAAGTGAGTCGGTTACAGTTGGAGTAATTAACTATAGGCACAATCTTTGAACACCACTGTCTCCTTTGCTGGTGGCCATGTTTTACAAAATTGAGAAAAATACATTTCAAAAGCCTTGATGTGCAGACACATTTATAAGTTAAGAAATGACACTTTTGATGAATAAAGACATGCTCCATGGAAAAAAGACCGGCTAATAAGGGACATCTTTATAACAAAGATAATTGTTGTATCTTTATATTAAGCCTCAGGAAACACAGCAGAGAGGATCCATGACTTGTGATAAAGTTAGAGCAGAATAAAATTTCATTTTACTTGAGTTCTTGACATCAATCAGATTTGTCAGCAAATTGATTTTATGTTTTAGCTCACAGTCATAAATATACTACATCCTTCCATTTTCATAGTAGCCCAGAGAAAGCAACTTATAATATATTACCTTAATAAACAAAGCAATTTTAGGTTCAACTGATTTGCTTCATAGTTTCCCTTTAGTTAAGTATGACTCCTTTCTTAAAAAAAAAAAGACTCATATTTCTTATTTCATATTTTTCCCTTTTTGAAAAAGGGGCAAATATTATTTCCATTTTTAACATGTTTCTATCTTTTTCATCACTTCCCCCATGTTGAGGTTATTTAGAATCTTTGTTCCAGGTTCTTATAACATCATGTATAATAATACAATCGATATAGTATACTGACAATATCATTGATTATTTGGAATGATTAAGTTTTACTGGTATCTTTAATCACATAATTCTTATAACACACATTTTTTCTTGGATTCACATTTCACTTTGCTGAAGGACATCTTCCAGCAATTCTTTTGAATAAGATTCACAGGTAATAAGGCCATTGGTAAACAGAGCTTTCTGCCTTCAGATGTCTTTACTTCACCCTGGCACTTGACTTACAGATGGGCTCTGGATAGCCTTGTCAGTTCAAAGCAGTTGTCCCCCAGAATTTCAAAAATACCGCTCTTTTGTATTCAGGGTTGCCAAGTGAGAAAACTGATGTTAGTTTAATTCTCATTTCCTAAGTTTATTTAATTCTCTCCCCTTCTTAGGATGTTCTCTCTCTCTTTGGTGTTTCCAAATGTCATAGCAAGGATTTAAACCAGAATTTCTTTTTATTTTTATTTCCTTTCTTCCTGCTTGATACTCCAGGGACCCTTAAATTGAATCTTGCCTTTCTTCACCTCTTTGATATTTTCTTCCATTTTCTACCTGAAGATTTCTTCCTCCCCAAACGGTGGGAGGGAACAGCAAAAAGAGGCAGGCCCTCGGTCTGGAAGGAACCCAGCCCCTCCTCTTGTGTTTCTTGGACAGAATTCAGTCACGTGACCACATCTACTAACAGTGGGGACTGGGAACCAGCCTGTGTTCTGGAAAAGGGGGAGGCTGGAATTCGGTAGACCACTGACAGTCCTTCTAGAATGTCTGCAGTGGGTTCTGGAAGCATTCCCTTCCTCGTTCTTCCAGCTCACTCAGCCACCTTCCACTTGTGTTACTGTGGCTAGTAATCCCATCCTTTTAGTTTTTTAAATGTATTTTGACAATCCTATTTTTCATTGCCAAAACCCTCATTATACATATATATATAGATAGATAGATAGATATAGATATAGATTTTTTTTTTTAAATAGGCTCCACGCCCAGCATGGAGCCCAACACAGGGCTTAATTAACTCACGACCCTGAGATCAAGACCTGAGCTGAGATTAGGAGTTGGGCTCTTAACTGACTGAGCCACCCAGGCACCTCTATTTTACTTCAATTTTTTAAATAAAATTGCTTGTTCTTGTTTAATAGATTTGATAACTTCGTCCCTCTTAAGATTTTCTTTCTTTTTTTTTTCTTTTTTTAAATCTCCTGTTTGCTCATTTAACTCCATTTCCTTGCTATCTCTGTTCAGGTGTCATTTTTTTTTCCACAAATGTGTGGAGGGTTTTATTGGAAGGCCTATCTTAGGCTTAGACTATGAGCCTGCAGCGAGCATTACTAATTTTGTTGCCTGGAGGTGGTGAAGGTGGCCTCTGCAGCTGTGGTGTGTGGGGAGGGTTCCTGGACTGGATATGCCAGTAGTCACCCTTCTGGGCGGCAATGCTCCCCTTCTTCTCAAGGGTACTGCCCTCATGCTTCCACCCTAGTATCTGCTCACCCTTATTGCCTGCTGTTCAAGGGGGAAGGCCAAAGAACAATCCCTCATCTAGTGTTACTCCAAGGGCCGGGGCTCCCTCCCTGAGTGTTCTCCAGCTGGAAGCTCTCTGAGAACCTGTCCTGCCCTTCAGTAGTCCTCCACTGCACACGGGGAGGCGGGAGGTTGTCGTCTCCTCTGCTTACCAAATCCCATCTCTTACAATTCAGGGAGTCCCTATACTTTCCATCAAAGATAATATGACATAATCATATCTGGGGATATAGGTAATGAGTCCAGGAGGCCTCTGTTTCAATCTCATCCCCACCCCATAATGATGTTTAGACCAGCATTTCTAAGGCCAGCCAGATCTTGGTAAATATTTGCTGCCATGTCAATAAGGAGTCAGACAGAGGCAGTGAAAAGCGCTCCTTGGTATCAGTGTCGCTAAGGTGCCCGTCAACACACAGCAGTGGCCAGGAGCCCAGCCACCACCTGCGAGCTTCGAACTCACCACTGGAAGAAATGTCCTATAGGTGGATAATGGTAACATTTTGCCTTGATTCCAGAGGTCACTGTCTCTACTCTTAAAGCATCTGTAAGATTCCATATTCAACAATTAAGAAAAAAATAATAAGAATAAGGTTCAGAGAGGGTAACTAACTTGTTCAGAGTCACACAGCTACAATGTGACAGAACCCAGACTCAAACCTCAGGCCTCTTCCAATTCCTAATACTCTCCCCACTCTCTCTGCCCTCTGTGTTCAACATCCCATAACAAGACCACAGAGAACCACAGTGCTGATCACACTCGGGAACCATCCATCTGTGGAGTCTCCTCTAGGAGTCAGGCCAAGAATACGGAATTATGGTCTCCATTGTGTGAGTGTCTGTAATGTGCCATGCACTTTAGGCTGCATGTCATCCTGGGAGTTGCTGTGATTACCCCCATTTTACAGGTGGAAACGGACTCCGTGAGTAGAAGTGATGGGTCCAAACACAGTCAGTGCTGTGACACTTGGGGTACCCCCCTTGACCAACAGTACCCATAGCATGCAGCCCCATGCTACCTGCCCTCCTGCAAACAGCAGAAGCGCCCTCCCCTCTCCTCTCCAGCGGCCCTGCTGGTGCTCTTCTCACCTGGCGGGGCAAGTGCTTCGGGAAGAGCCAGCATCTCCACATTTGGCCGGTGTGGGGGAAGAGGAGCAGGATGCTGGAGGGTACCTGGGGGTGCAAAGAGGAAAGACAGAGCACTTGACTCCCAGCTACAAGCCTCGATCTCCATGCCCTGGAATGCTCCCTTGTCCTTTTCCCTCCCACCCTTGGCAAGGTGACTCTGCTCCTGTCCGGGTGCTCCTGCCCAGACCCTGTGCCTGGTACTGAGGACTGGGAGGGCAGCAGAGGGCCCCTCAGGACTTGTCTGAAGGCAGAGACCTAGTAATGACCCATTCACTCTAGAAGGTGCTAAGTGCCCCAGGAGGGGGGCAGGAGCTGCTGTGTGAACCTGGCCAAGGCCACACGCAGCCAGCAGGCGCGGGGTGGAGGTGGAGGACAGCAGTTTGAAAGAATTACAGCTAAAGACCAGTTAACACAGCTGCCAGATGAGATTCCACCATGTCCAAACTGCAGACCAAAGGGACTCAGGATGGACAGACAGGAGCGTCCTTCTGTCCTAAACAAACCCCAGAAATACATGGTCTCTGCCACACTCTGTCATCACAGCAGAGGGCGGCTCGGCCACTGGCCCAGGGCTTCTCCTGGGGCTCCTTCCTCCCGCCCCTGCTGCCTCCTGCCTCCTCCCAAGCCCAGCCGGCCCTGCTGCACAAAGCCTTCCTTTCTCCCTTCCTCTTGTTTCCGCTATTAAGTAGAATTTTCTCTGCAAGTGAAAATCCACTCAATTAAATGAACCAGGGGAAGTGCAGTCTGACTTTCAGAATGTGCGTGTGTAGAAACACTGAAACGCAGCACCGTGTTCACAAACCACAGCGTTGGGAGGGAGGGCCGCAAGGAGACTGCACCCGTAGCTTCAGTCACCGCCTCGAACTTTCTACCCTGCCTGATCTCTCCCCTGTGGCGGTGAGCTCCTTGTGGGCGAGGCCTCCCCTTAGTCATTTCCAGGCGACCAGGAGCACAATAAATATTTGCTGAATGAGTTGTTCACAAATAGGTCCATTGATTATTTTATGAATAGATATTTTGGAAACAGAAGCTGTCATCGACTTCCACACGTTGCACATTCGAAAAACCCACCCTTGAGTCTATCTGGTGTGTGGTCCTGCGTGCGCCCCATTCAGCCTTCCCCTCACAGTTGTGGGGAGATGGTTGGGTTCTGCTGGTCCAGCCGACGTGGACCGAAGACCTCCACATGTGTACGGCGGTCTTTGGCCATTATTCACATGCTTTCTTTCTTTTCCCCTGGTTTGATTAAAACAGTGGAAATTTCAAAATGCTAGGGCTCAGGGCTCAGGAAGAATTCAGCTGAGACGGGAGTCTGGGCCTTCCGGCATGCCAAAGCAGGAGCGCTTAGCCTGCCTCCCTTGTGAGCCCACGGACCACCCATGAAGGGCCAGAGGAAAAGTAAAGCCCGTGTACAAAATGTGAGCAGGGCAGCCTTGAGGGCTGGATCCAGACGTGGAGGAGGAAAAGCAGGAAATATACCCCTCTCTTCTCTTCCTTACCTCCCTGAAAGCATCCCCGTCACCCCCGCACACCTCCATCTGTTCTTGGCCTGCACGCACTCCACTTCCTGTGTTCTCTGTGGAGGCGGACGGGGAAACCCCGCTCGGTGGCCAGGAACACAGTACACGTGGCCGGCTGCGCCGTGTTGTATACATTCTTCAGTTACTCACTAAACCCTTTGTTTCTGGGGAGCAAAGATCACTGACAGCCCAGCCTTTGCCTGAACAAGCAGGAGGACAGAGGCCAGGAAGAGCAGAGGACAATGGCCAGAGGCCGCCCCGCAGAGCCCCAGCTCTGCCCCCCAGGAGTTCAGGGAGCTCGGGTGACCCGTTCCAATTTTCCAAACCTAGTTTTTCCCAGCCTATCAAATGGTTATGCTAACAATATCCTCTGTGGATGTTATAGGGATTAGATGAGATAACAAACGTGAAGCCCTTTGGAACCCGTAAAGTGCTGTATCAATATTTGATCATGCTGCTTTAAGGTTGTTATTCTATTAATAACTCATCGCTAATCACATATTTATAGAGAATGAGTTCGTACCTTACTGGGCCAGCCACTCTCCAGGCAGGGAAACTAGAAAGAGCTCATGGGAAAGCCGGTTCTCACATGTACCTGAGCATGGTCTGAGTGGTCTGCCCCCCTGTGGAGGGCATGCAGCTCCTTCCCACCAGCCCCAGGCACACTGGCCCTCGGAGTGACCCTCCACATTGGCAGCCTGCCTGGCCAGCCTACCAGAGCGGGACCATGAGCTTGTCCCTGGCACTTCCCACACTCTTCTACAGTGACTCTCCTATCTCCAGGCCCTGGCTGGGCACTGGGACACAGGGACAAGTTTCTCTCAATGGTAACTTACTCACCTGTCGGTTATTCAAATATTAATTGGCATATGTTTATTGAGCACCTTCTAGAAACCAGACACCAGACCACCTGCATATTATCCAAACCGACATGGAGCCAGAGTCTCATGACCAGTGTCTCCATGCTACCAATGAGAAGGAGAAGGTGACCTAGGGTGGGGGATGGGGTGGGCCAACCTGGTCTAGGGTGTCTTTCTCTCAATTTCCTTATGTTTATCCTGCTCAGCATCCCGTGCAAGTTGTTACTCTGAAGTCACATCTTTCTTAAATTATAGAAGATTCTCAGTGATCCCCTCTACTACTCCTTCTCTGTCACTCCTTCCTAACCTGATTCTTATATTCTTTCCCATCTTTTCATCTTCTTAGACCAGTGAGTTGCTTTCTAACCTTCAGTTCATTAATTCTGTCTTTGATTCTTTCATCTATCCACTTGATTAGCATGGCTTTTACGCCCAGATTTCTAAAACCATTCCTTCCCAAAGCTAGCTTGTTCTTTATTTTATCATTTCTTGTTATTTTTACAAACATTGTTTTTTCCTCTAGGGAGATCTCAAAATGCTTATTTTTTTTTCTTATTTTCTCATATCTCTGTTTCCTCGGAATGAATTCATCTCCTCATAGTTGATTTTAATTCTCACTCTTCTTATGATTAGTTTTTCCCAGTCCTTTGGAATTTTAGTCCGTAGTAGACGTTCTGTTTTCTTTGTTGTTCTCACTGTGTTCATTTCCCATGCCCATCCCCACCTTTCCAGACCTTGTCATGGCTCCCATCCTGCCTTCCAAAGTGCGCATCCCCAAAACAAGCTTTGCAATGGCAGGTTAGAGCTTTTGAAATGCCAGTATGGAAGACAGGGCCCATTCGGTCATTGGCCCAGGGCCCGGCCCAAGAACTGTCTTCCCAGCCTTCTCTGCACCACTTGCCTTCTTAGGGACGCAGGTGTTTCAAGCCTTAACCCCAAGTAGCAGTTCCAGTTTGTTCCAGACTGCTTTCACAGGTGGCTGGACCTACCCCACCTCCCGGTTCCTGATGTTCCCACCACAAACAAGGGGCCTTTGGTTCCCAGTCCTGCCCATATCAGAGCCCAGATCCAGTAAATCCAGCTTGTGTTGTGGGACCCCAGAAGATAGAAGCACTAACTGTGCAGGGGAGTCAGAGGAGGCTGAGAAGAGAAGGCAGTTGGTGTAAAGTTCCTTACTCTGAGCCATGGCCAAAGCAGCTGTGACCCATGGAATGGACCTAGCACACCAAAGGAGAAGATGTGAAAACCAGGATCGCCTCTCGGTCCCTGGATGGGGAAACAGCATGAGGTGTTTGACACCCCAGAGTTGGTGGGTGGGGGTGGGGGGTGCTGATCCACACAGGTTCCTTAGCCAGATCATTTTTCCCAAGGCAGGAAGAAAAAAAACAAAAAACAAAAAAAACCTAGGATTTGTGAAAGCACCAGAAGCCTAATGGCGACACCATGAGGCCAAACCTAAAAACGCACAGAGGAGGCAGCCCTTCTGCCTCCCTCCTTCACCTGGCAAGTCATCTTGGGCAAGCCCTCCGTCCCAGGTGTAATGACATCTGGGTTAGCTGCCCAGATCATTAACATCTATAACTAACATGCATGTGTCATTGGTCAGCTGTCACTCATATGACATTTTTCTGGAATATTCCCATTTGAGATGGATCTAAAGGATAAGCAGGAGCTCTCTAGGTTTGGGTTGGTGCATTTCAGGAAGCGAGAACACTGGGACTTAGAATACTGGAAAGATGATGGGATCAGAGAAGAGTAGTGTGGGGTTAAGTGGCTGACAGCAGAAGAGCAGGCATGATTCAGAATTCTGAGCTTCAGAAATTTAGTGAGTTTTTCCCCCACTCTGGGTTCCCATGGTACCCTGATGAGCTTACTGATGTTGTAGAGCTTTGGAGAGCTGTTTCATTTTGCTTTCATTCCATCACCTCCTCCCGCCCCACTTGGGGGAGAGCTCTAAGGATAGAAAAAGTTTATTACTTATCTCTGGTTTTCAAGACCTAAGGCCTTCCTTGTCATAGTACCAAAATATAGAGCATCCTTGCTAAATTGATAGATGGAGGGTTGGGATAGATGGGACAGAATGAATGGATGGATGGGTGGGTGGGTAGGTGGATTGGTGGATGGATGGATAGATGGTTGGATGGGATGGAGGGAAAATCAATGATGGACAGTAGATGAGAAGATAAATGAATGGATGGAAGAATGATGGTAGTTAGATGGGGATGGGTTAAGTGATGAAATTGGGTAGACAGATAAGTGTCTGGATTGTGGTGAATGATGAATAATGGATATGTAGGGAGACAGATGACTAACAGATGGATTGTGAATAGATTAATGGGTAGAGAGATAATGGATGGATGGATGGATGGTTGGATGATTGATGGATGGAAAGAATATGAATGATGGTAACAGGTATGTAAATAGATGGATGGGAATCTCCATGGACGAACTGAGAGGTTGGGAGAGAAAACAGCAATAATGAAGAGGGAGAGGCTAGCAGAGAAACTTGGCTGGACCCATAGAATCCATCTATCATTGCGAAGATCCAGGCTAAATGGGATGAAACTCAGCACCAAGGCTTGGTCTTAGACCAAACCCAATATTTTGCACCCAATATTTCAGAAACTGACTATAAACATGCCCAGCACTTCCCAAAGCCTATAAACAAAGTCAGAGAAGCTGAGCAAGGTCTGCAGGTTGGAATGATTTCTTTTTGGACAAACCAGCTGGTAAGTGAATCCCAGCAAACAAGATTACAACACTGATAACCTGGCTAGGTCTGAAGATGGGAGGCAGGAAATGACGGGAATGTTGACTCACAAATGCACTGAGAAGAATAAGATTCTGAGTCCAGTGGCCAAGGGGAGAGGTGGTCCCTGGACGCACCCCATAGGAGTGCAGGGACACTGCAGAGAGACAGAAGTGGCACTAGGGCTCTGAGGGGACACCACTTGGGAACTACAGGTGGGACCAAACCACACATGGGGTCTGCAATGGGAGGACACAAGGCTCCAGGGAGGACCTTGGGCCAGGATGGAGAGTGGAGGTGGGATGTAGCCGGGAGAGAACTAGATTATGGACAGAAGCCAGCTGTCCGGAGAATAAACTGGATGTGGTGTGGTCACTCCTGATCCTCGGTCCCCTCACAGTCACCTGCCTCTCTCCTTCCTGCCTTGGACTCCTCTCACTCTACCTCCGTCTCTGTCCTCTAGGTGTCTCTCTGACTTCCCATCAGTTAAGAGCTGACTTGTATCCCCCAAATTCTTCTGTTGAAGTCTAAGCCTCCAACACCACAGAATGTGCCCTCATATGGAGACAGGATCTTTACGGAGAAAATCAAGTTAAACAAAGGTCATTAGAGTGGCCTCTAATCCAATTTGATGGGTGTCCTTACCAGGGGAAATTTGGAATGTGAGGCAGACATGCACAAAGGCAAGATGATATGAGGACACAAGAAAAAGCCCTTCTACAAGCCAAGGAGAGAGGCCTAGAACAGATCCTTCCCTCGTGGCCCCTGGAAGGAACTGACTCAACCGACACCTTCATCTGGGACCTCTCACATCCAAAACCGTGAGATAGTATGTGTCTGCTGTTTAGACGACTGTCTGTGGACTTCGGCAACAGGAGCCCCTGCAGGGGAATCCATCATCTCTCCGTGTCTGCCTCTTTGCTCTCCCTTCCACAGTCTATCTCTCCCTCATTGTGCCTCCTTGCGGGTGGCTGGCAGTTTCCATATTCCTGAGTCTGTGGGGATCTCTAGGCCATGAGTCTTGGAGACTAAAACCAGGAAAACCAGGGCAAGTTGGTCATCCTAGATTTTTTTCTCTTCGCTGTCTCTGTTCTCCATCTTTTCCCATTCTCGCTCTTCCTTCTCTCCAATTCTCTGTCTCTCCCTGTCTTTCTTTCTCTAATCTTCCTTGTTCTGTTACCGCCTCTCATAAACTCGTGCCGTACACACGGGGTCCAAGCCAGCCACTGGGATTGTCTGGGATTCTCAGCCAGGGAGGTATACCTGGAGGACAGCAAGCTGGTCAGGGCAGACATCTTTATGACTGGATGACTGCAGTGCCGCTCAAGGTGGTCAGGGCCCACCATGTGCCTGGACAGCGTCCCACATCCCTGTCCAGGACAGGCCTCCTTCACGAGTACTCTCTCACACTGGTATTACCAAAACTTCCCAGCAGAAGGGAACCTGATGGGCATTGTATCTTAAGTTGAGGCCGCCATTTGCAAAAGACATGAGCTTGACATACCAAAAAGTGTTTATTGAATGAATGGATGAATGGATCCATTAATTCACTGAATTGATTAATATTATGGAAAATCTTGAGGTGCTTGGGTGTCTTGGTCAGTTAAGCAGCTGACTCCGGCTCAGGTCAGGATCTTGGTGTTCTGGAATCAAGCCCCGCATCAGACTCCTCACTCAGCAGAGAGTCTGCTTGACCCTCTTCCTCTGTCCCTCACCCATGTGCACGCAAGTTGTCTCTCTCTCTCTCTCTCTCTCTTCCCTTCCCTCCCTCAAATAAATAAATAAAATCTTTTAAAAATAAATAAAATAATACGGTAAATCTCTGTAACTTCCTCTCGATTTAGCTGTGAACCTGAAATTGCTCTAACAAATAAAATCTATTAAAACGTAAACAAAAATACTGGTAATTTATGTAAAAGCTACATGTTATTAATACACAAAGAGTTCTAGCAAATTAATAAGGAAAAGAGAATTCAATGAAAACGGAAAATAGACATGAATAAGCAAATGATAAACAAACTCAAATTGTCAATAAATACACGGGATAATAATAGCAAACATTTACTTAGCCCTCACTTTGAGCTAGGAACTCCGCTAGCAATTTACATGTACGATGTTATTAAATCCTCACTACCAACGAACTACTCCAGTACCATTGCTGTTACACAGATGAAGAAACTGGGGTCCAGGGAGGTGCAGCAATGTGCCTAACAGCTTTCAAGCACCGAAGAGGAATTCTCACCCAGGCAGCTTGGCTTAACACAACCTTACAAAGCAAAACAACCATCGAGATGTTATTTTTCTTATTTATCAAATTGGCCAGAATGTGATAACACTCCCATTTGGCGTGGGTATGAGAGATTAAGCATTTGCGTGTATCATTGGTGTTATCTTTTTGAGGGCAATTTGGCAATATCCATAGATATGTTGTATATACAATCGGATAAAAACTTCATCTAAAAGAAATTCTCGCATATGACCACAAAACTATACATAGAAGGGAATTTATTTTTACATCATTGTTATAAAAGTAAAAAAAAAATATATGAGAAATAACATGAAGGCCAGCAGAAGAGAACTGGAATAATAATTAACAATAATAACCTCTGTATTTTATGCAATACAACGTACCCAAGAGAACAAAGAAGGTAGACTTTACATATGGCAATATTACTAGCAAGATGCATTAATTTTTAAAAATGAGTGCAGAATGGTAACTAAGTTGACCTCATTTGTATAAAATATTTAGAAGCCTGAGCTTGTGACTACAGAGGAAATTTCCTGGAGGACTTACAGAAATTACAGTGGGTACTGCCAAGAGGGGCGATAGACAGATCTTCACCATACCCTTTACACTATCTGAAATCCTTATCATGAACATGTACTGTTTAAAAAGCAAAATGCCAAGTTCTGGATTGTTTGACATTCTTATCATAAATAAGTATTCTTTTCATTTTCAAAAAGTCAAACAAAAAGCCAGGCCTAGAGTCATACAGATTGGAGTCTGAATTCCAGCTCCCTCATTTCCTGGTCCTAAAATGGGACCTCTCTGAAACTCAGCTGTTATGGCGAAGTGGGGCTAATCACAAGATGTGGAAAAGGTAAGTATGCAAAACATAGTCAGTGGTTCCCCCATTTGTTTAGGGTCGGGATAAGGCGGCCTTCATTCGTTGGTAGGCTATGAAAAGCTGATGTTTTTAATCAGTTGCTTGGGTGGACCAAGAACCTCTTGTGGCAGATTTTTGGTTTCTTCCTTCCTATTAGAATGTGATAGCTGGAGGTGCAGCAACCATCTTGTGACCATAAGGACAGCCTTCACTAATACTCTGAAGATGTCAGAGCAGAATTATGGAAAGAACTTGAATCCCTGATGTCTTCACTGAGCCACAGAGCGTACTTTTAAAATGGCCCAGTACATTCCTAAATGAAATTAAAGAGTTAAGTGGGAAATTAATCCTAATTGTTAAGATAACTTTTGGTTCATAATTCAGTTACTTAGAGGCAAAAATGTCCAAGGAAGATACCATCTCAGAGAAGCCATGTGGGCATGGAATGATGGAAGAGCATCTGTCAGGGACACGGCTACTCCCTTTCCCCTCTAGTCCCCAGCCCCATGCCACTGAAGAACAGAAGCCCAGCCCTCTGCTCTCTCTCAATCCCATGCACACCTCTCAGCCACACTTCAGTTATGAAGCTCTCCCTCCAACCTCTCTCTCGACTACCATCATTCTAGCATGCACAACTGGCCTTGCAGACCACCCGGAGTCAGTGAAAATAGGAAATAACAGCAATAAAGACTCTTGAGACAGACCCCACTGCAGGGATCGTTAGACCCCGGCCCCTCTCTAACAGACAACTCCAGCTCAGACTCCTCTTCTCAGCCCACTGTCCCCCATCCTCCCTCTGCCAGACAGGGCCAGTGCCTGGTGAGGGAAGGCACAATCCTGGCTGTCTACACCGGGTCTCCCCGTGGCCCAGGAAGAAGACGACTCTCTGGGGATGGGACCACTGAGCACGTTTAGAGGCCCCAGGTAAATTTTAAGACAAAAGCAAGCCAGGGCGCCTGGGTGGCTCAGTGGGTTAAGCCGCTGCCTTCGGCTCAGGTCATGATCTCAGGGTCCTGGGATCGAGTCCCGCATCGGGCTCTCTGCTCAGCAGGGAGCCTGCTTCCGTGTCTCTCTCTCTCTGCCTGCCTCTCCGACTACTTGTGATTTCTCTCTGTCAAAAAAAAAAAAAAAAAATTTAAAAAAAAAAAAAAAAAAAAAAAAAAAAAAGCAAGCCAAAGAAGGGTTATGAAAACACACCCGCCTTTACGGTGGAATGACAAAGGCTCCTACATTCAGCCTCCTCAGGTTGTATAACTCACAGCTTTAGTCAAGGGTGTAAGTAAAACGAGGCTGTATTCCCCTCCAAAGACCACAAGTGCCCTCCCCAGCCCCACCTCTGCCTGGACCCCACCCCCTCCACCTTCACCCTCTCTATCATGGAAACCGCAATCTTAGGCTCTGGTGGTCCTGGAACATTCGGAGGAGGAGGAGGGGCGGAGGAGGAGGGACAGGCACTGCGGTGAGACCAGCGGGAGGTAGCTCCAGGCTGCCCTAAGAGGGAATAAGGTAGTTGGCTCCCAGACTGCGTCCCCAGGAGCCTCCGAAGGGCGGCTCCTTGACCACTAGGGGGCGCCCGAGCTTCTCCCGCTGGCCGCACCCTCCCAGGAGCCCTCCAGGTACACTCCCAGGCCTGGAGCCCTCCAGGACCCACGCTGCAGGCAGCCCAACCCCACCAGCTCTCCCCGCACCCCCCCCCCATAGCCCTCCCCTCCCTTGCGCCGCCCAGCACTTGCCAGAGGTACCGGTGTGGGGCCGGAAAAGGAAAGGTTGTCTCTTGGCCCGCAGACAGAAGGAGGACACCAGGCAGAGACTAGGCACAGAATGCTCAATAACCAAGATAAACAGTGCTTTCATGAATATTTTAAAATCAGAATTAATGTAAAAAAATGAATGACAAAATATCAAAAATTCAGTTAAAAGCTGGATCCTCCGTGAAGTATGGCTGTCTGCCGTTCAGCAAGTCTCAGGCAGTACTCCTGGTGCCTTCAGCGGGGCCCAGCTGTATATCTGAGCCTTCCTGGGACCACAGCCCTGCGGGTTCCTGCCCACTCCCTCCCCAGCCCAGGGGTGTGACCAGGAGGGAAGCTGAGCCACACCCTGGGGATTGTACCTGTGAGGAAGGGCGTTCAGGGTTGGAAACTTCTCAGAAAGCCCTACCCGCTCTCCCGGAATTCCCCCAACTCCACAGGGAAAGAAATCAAACCACCGAGTCTTCCTCAAGGGAGGCAGGTGGGGCTTACAAAAGCCACAAGGCCTGAATACAAAATGGGACCCTTGGCCACCACCTCCCCAGAGCCTTGACTGCTAAAAATGAGAAGCAGACAAAGGGAGGGCAAAGTAGAAGGCTACAGATAAGGGGCCAGTGGGTGTAGGTGAGGGAACAACTCCACTCCTCCCCAGCAGGGCTCCAGTACCCCAAATTCAGTTTCCTGGGGAGCCACGGAAAATGCCAACCCCAACTGAGGCTCCCTACTTGGGCCCTACTCAGGCTTTCTCAGTGGGCATCTTCTCAGGTGTTAAAGACAGAAGTCTCCTCCCCCTTGTCCCCAGCCCTGGCTCCAAGACACAAGCCCAGTCCCACACAGGAGACAGGCACAGAGATGGGACAGCATGGTGTGCTCCCATGGAGGCCCAGGCCATGCCCCAATCTAACTACAAGCAAAGCAAGAAGCGTTTGAAAACGTGGAAGAGGAGAGGGCCTACCTGAAGCTAGCAGGTGTCACTGCACATCCAATAAGCCCCTCAGTGACCTACCCTGTCAGGCCCCAATAAGGGCCACCAAAACTGAAGACTGGTATAGTGCCTTCCAGCCTGAACAAAGCTCCTCCACTCACCCAGCAGGACCACGAACAACTGAGTTCTCATTTGGGGTAAAAGTGATGGAAATTTGCCAAAGCAACTCCACTTTAGCCCACTTCTGAGAGGCTCAGAATCTATTTGGCAAGTTCCAATGATTTGGTTGTCACCCAAAGAGAACAGGCAGGTTGGAAGGAAAAGCCCAGACTCATGAAAGTCAGGAATGCTGAGACCCAGACTCAGCCATGGTCAAGAGAGAAATGGCACAGGCCACGAGAAGAACAGGACGGCTGTTTGTGGCAAGGGGGTTAGGGCAAGGCAGACCCTTGGCGGCAGGGGAAAGGATATGGGACCATGTGGAGACACGAGGTTTCTTGAGGGCAGAGAGAACTTGGTACAGAAAAGGAAAAAAGGAAAAAACTGAGGTTCGAGAAAAACAGGGCATGGGGAGAACAAACACCATTGGCAGAGTCTTCCCACTGGGCCTGTCTGGACACGCATGGAGGTCCTGCACTCTCATGGCCACATTCATAGGATGCTATGTTTCTTCTCAGGAAAGTTTCAGAAATGAAAAGTTCCAGGCCAGGACAGACTGGGTGAGGGGTACGTGACTAAAAGCCACACCCCTTGGGACGCCTGGGTGGCTCAGTTGGTTAAGCAGCTGCCTTCAGCTCAGGTCATGATCCCAGCGTCCTGGGATCGAGTCCCACATCGGGCTCCTTGCTCAGCAGGGAGCCTGCTTCTCCCTCTGCCTCTGTCTGCCATTCTGTCTGCCTGTGCTCGCTCTCTCCCCCTCTCTCTGATAAATAAATAAAATCTTTAAAAAAAAAAAAAAGCCACACACCTTAAAATTGGACACACTCACCAGTTCCAAGCCCCAAATGAGATCTTCCGTGTTCCTACAATTCCCACACTCTCTCCTATGAAGTGGGGACATGAGACATGAATTCTAGGACACCCATCTGGGAACACAGGGTACAATATCTCAGGGTACAGACCTGCCTCCTTGCTGAGCCGCCCCAACTTGGAGGAGGAGAAAGGATGAATGAGTCACAGAAAGTCACTGCAGAAGAGAGCAAAAGCAATGTTTATCCAAATTTTGGAACCAGAGTCAGACCCCAGCTGTCTACCCCCAATCCCATAGGCCAATGCAACTTTGATTTGGTTTGGGTTTTTTAACAGACATTGACTTTTCTGAAATGTTCTGTGGCTTATTATTTCTATGTAACCACAGCAACAAAACTAGCCCTGCGTTCTCCTAACCCATCAGGGAGACCCCCACGCAGCTTCAGAAAGACTGAGCAAAATATGGTGAGCAGCCCCAGGGAAAGGCCCAATGAGGAAGGAAGGTGCTAGAGGCCAGCTGTGATGAGTGCCATGCTCTCCCCTCACTTTACCTCCAAGGAAGTGCACTAGTGAGTCCCCTTGTGCCCAGAGGAATATAAAGGGGAATCCTGCCGATGCAGAGTGGGCCAGTTTCCAATCTCCTAAGGGGTTACAAGGTAGTCTGAATCTTAGCTTGCTGTAGATCTCAAACTTCTAGAACAGCTTGTTAAACAGAAATAGGATCTTTAAAAGGGAAGCATCGATCTGTTACCAGAACTAGAAACAGCCATGCCAAGAGGAAGGACTTGAGTTAAGCCCCTCCCCTCCGTCCTTGTTTGGATGTGAGGGTCCCTGGACCAGAACTTCAGTCGGAAGAGTGCTACCCATGTTGAAGATGCAGATTTGCACAAATTCACCTTAAATGAATTTGCCCATGATGACTATTGATTCATAGGCACCCGGGGACCGGTGCTGAACTCTAGGATGACTTGGTGACAGGCCCTGGGCTCCATGTGTCCCTGCTCTGCCTGACAGGTTGGATGGAAACTGATAAAGGACTAGTCATAGCTTCTGATGACAAAACTGGGTCAGGCTAGAATGATGACCGAGACAGAATTTAGTGAGGGCAAATGCAAGCTCTGCACTTGAGTAACCAAGGTCACTCAGCATGAACATAAATGAGATAATTGCTTCAGAGCAGCTCCCGGAGACAAGGTCTGGGCATTCCGCAGGCCTCAGACTCCACACGCATCTACTGGGTGAGGGGCTGCTCAGGGCTTGAATGCATCTGGGGATGGATGTCCCCCCAGGACGCAGACGTCCCTGGTTTCTGTGCACCCCTCCCCTCAGATGGGACCTACACCCCATGCAGACACCTGCCCCAGGGCTCCTGGAACTTCACGGTCTGCCTGCCACTGAAAGGAGTGTCCAGAACTACGCCTCACCTGCATAGCCCTGGCCCCAGTGGCCCTTACCTGAGATAAAATGTGCCCCAGGACTCCCCTGCGGGACCTGGCCAAGGCCAGGACTCTACCTGAGATCACGCCCTTGTTGGCTTCTATCCCTTCCCTACCTTGTGCTCCCCACTCCCCAGGTAATCTAGAATCATAGCACCAGCTTCTCTGGGGGCCCAGCCATAGACTAGTCTCCTCAGCATGGTTCTGGAAACCACGGTTTCACACCATGGCCAGAGTACACATGATCTAAGCAGGATGTAAGCACAGGGTGAAGGATCTGGAAGGCGAATCTGAATGAGGAATGGCCAAGGAGACGGGAGGTGGACCTTGACCAGAGCCACGCTGGCTAGGCAAGAGCTAGCCCCTGACTTTGGCCACAGAAGTAGGCCCAAGGAAGAGGCGTCCCACGACACTGGCGTCGGGGGTGAGCCCCAACTCGGTGCCACCTGCTTCATGTGGGTTATTCCATTTGATCCGTGGGGCCAGCCTAAGAAGGAGCCATGACTGTCATCAAGTCATCATGAGGAAGCTGAAGACAGCAAGGTCAGTAATTTGCCCAAGGTGTCCCAGCTGTGGATGAGACCCAGGAGTCAAACTCAGACTGTAGACCATTAAGATGTAGTGCCACCCACCCCACTCCCACGCAACACTTTCAGATCCAAACTGTCAGGATCTTCACTGGGAAGTTCCCCTTGCCTCGCCACCTCCCCACCGTGAAATAAGAATGCAGCACTTCTGGGGACAGAGACCCAATCCAGAGGATACTGGCAGTGATGTCCCCATGGAACAGCACCATTCTCCACTCCTCCACCATCTGCATCCCCCATACACAACGTGAGCTTGGGGTGGGGTGGGGGGAGACTACACTCTGGCAGCAGTGGCTTCTCCCTTGGGGTGGGCCAGTGATTGCCTGGGAGGGTAAAAGCAGCCTGGGGCTTGGCAAGAGATGTGTGCCCTGTGTCCTGGCCACGCCCAGAGGTGATAAGCTCCAGGAAACCAGTCTTCAGCTGTTGGGGGGCCCTTACAGGAAGGGGAGAACAATGGACAGAAGGGAGGAGTCCCTGGAGAAGAAGGAGGGGGATTCCTGCCTGGAGGAGGAGCTCAGGATCCAGGGGGATGCTCCGAGAACAAAACCTACCAGAGAAAAACCAGACCAGCCAGGACTGTGGACCCTTGCCTGGCAAAGCTCTGACCTCCAAAACTTTATTTCAAATTCAGAACAAAACAAATGTACAAATAATGAAATCCACCACCTCCCACAACAGGGCCTGAAGGGGACCCAGAGATTCTGGTCACAAATCTGGAATCTGAGGGGAGATCTGCAAACTAAGCAGGTGGACATATCTTGAGTCCCTAAACCACAACCGGTCGTGCCTGGCCAGGGAGGGGCCACAGCAATGGGACAGGGATGAGGGGTTCATTCTCCAGGGCAAACTCAGGGATTCTGCTGTAGTCACTAGGTAAACCCACTGGCCAGGGCTATGCGGTCTGAGCCATGGGGCCATGGCCAGGTTGGCAAGCCTACCCAGGAGGGTATGACGGGGTCCCCAGCCATGCACAGTCCCAAGGCCAGACACACCTGGATTCCAACACCACCCTGCAAACATTTATCTCAGTTATGAGTTGGGTAGAAGGTTTGGCTGGCCCTTCCCACTCAGGGCCCAGCCCAGCCCAACATCCTGGCACTCTAGGTGCAGACTAGAAGCGGCACGGGTTGGCCAGGTTGGCCCCCATCAGCCCAACAGAGAATGAACTCATTCCAATTTGCATATAACAGAGAAAGTCTCTTAAGGGTTTCACTGATCCAAGCCAAATATCCTGACATGTGACCCTTCACCTGCCTCCTCTCGTCCCAGGTGGTGGCCTCGCCTCCTTTTGCTCAAACTGGAAACCTCAGGCTCCTGGAACTCCTCCTCCTTCCTGAAGCCACTGCAGAATGGGTGTGTGGTGTGTGTGTGTGGCGCATACCCAAACCCCAGCTCCCCTTCCGTCTCCCCTTGACAGGCCCCCCCCCTTGGCTCGTACACCCACATCTCCTGGGCCCTGCCTCCCACCTCGTCCTGTCCTCACCATGGGGCACCCTCGCCAGCCTCCCAACCCAACAAACACTCCGACAGAGGCTACATTACCGTGGCTCACCACAGCATGAGCAGGACGGGCACCTCCAGGTCTCTGACCAGACTGTCCCAGCTGCCTGGTGTGCCCTTCCCCACAGTCCATCTGTCCAGCCCCACTGTGTCCTCAATACCCTGCTCAGCATCTGGGCCCTGACCCCACCCCAGGGCAGGGGACCCTGAGCAGCCCCCTAACCTCTTAAGAGTAAGTTGGTGGACTTACTCTTCGATGCTAAGCCCAAGATGACAACACAAGCCCGTCCCCAAACTCCACAGCACCTGAGAGATCTTCAGGCAATGAAGTCAGTCTGTACCAAGCCTGTGTCCTGGGCTTCCTCACTCCATATCCCTGGCTCCCCACTGCCTGGCCCAGGTCAACTCACATGGGCACGGCTGAGAGAACAGGCCCATCATGGGCCTCCCTGCTCCCCAGGGCCTCATAGCTCTGGCCATTTCCCACGAGGTGGAAGACCCCACTCCAGGCCCCTTCCCTTTTCCCACCCATTTCTCCCTTCCCTCCTTCCAAGGACCGCACCAGCTGGGAATAAATCATTAAGCCACCGGAATGAGGTGACAAGGGTGCAATTTCAGGCCCTGCCAAAATATTTGGGGACAAAGAGCCACCTGTTCTCCCCTTCCTGAGACTGGCTTCTGCCACGATGACCAACAAGGGGGCTGACTCTTAGTAGCACCCCCGGCCCTTCTGTAACGCTCAGCACCCTGGTCCTGATGTGCCACCTCCCCCACTGTCAGCTCAGCAAGGGTGCAGAAAGCCTGTCCCATTCCCCAAGAAACCCACAGAACCCCGCACAGAATAGTGACTCAATAAATTCTTCTGGTTCGTGACTGTACTGCACTAACCAGTCATGTGCTGCAGGAAAAAGACTGCAGCCTTCAGCCAGCCTTGGCTTTGAACCTTAGCCCACGCCCTCCAGCAGGCCAGCCCGGGGCCTGTCAGGTACAGCCTTGCCAGGTGTCCATGGTTTCATCCAGATAATGGGGCAAAGAGGCGGGTGCTCCCCAGGGTAAGGTGACAAGCACAGTGGGGGGCACACAGGCTGTCTTCAACATCCGTGCCCTGCGCTAAAGACCCAGCCAGTCCTATCACTTGGGCCCCCAACTTTCATGTCAGGAAGGTGTTATAGCTCAGCACTATAGCTCAGCTCTAAAATACAGCCACCAAAAGCCTTCAGAGAAATCACAGCAGACTTCTGAGGAGAGACTACACAGAATATCAAGTATTTTTACAGAAGAATCGGAATCTCCTCCTGCACGGTGCTGAAAGTCTGTCCCAAGGTTCAGAGCCTCGACGTGCAGAGATGTGGCTCATGGGGATCAAGCCCTTAAAAACCAGCCCAGCTGTGAGAAGCAGTGGTCCCCCGGGCTGTGGTTCTGCGCCCTGCGGTCAACCAACAGCAGAGACACGTCCACAGCCGCCGGTAGGACCGAGAAACGTGGCACCCCCTGCAGCCCGGGCCCTGAGGCTGAGTCTAAGGAGGGCTCAGGAGAGCTCCAAGGGCCATGGCCCCTCACTCGGGAGCTCCCCCAGAGCAGCCGCAGCAGCTCGGGCGCCGCAGGGACTGCATGACGGCTCGCAGCGGCCCCCGGCGGCCCTCCGCTGACAGGCTGTCCTCGCTGGTAGGCGCCCGCTGCAGCTGCTCAAACTGCATCTCCAGATGTTTCTGGATGGCCACGCCCAGCACCTCGGGGTCCACTGCAGCTCCGTACACCTCCCAGGTCATGCCCTCAGCATCCCATCGCACATCCCGCACGGGGGAGGGTGCCTCCTCCAGGTCGGCCCCCACGGTTACCTCCGGGAATGTGTGCAGGGCCGCAGGGCCTTCCAGGGGCGGGCTGGTGGCCACAGCCTTGCAGACAGCCATGGGTGCTGCCTGCACACCAGCATCCTGGGCTGACAGAGAGGATGCCAACACAGGGGCCAAGTCACTGGCTGAGGTCATGGTCCACACATCCTTGGTCCTGGCACCAGGCTCCGTGGCTGACCCGGTGGGACCCCAAGGGTGATGGGCACAACAGTGGGAATGCCCAGGGAGCACCCCAGGCAACCTACACTGGAAGTTCACCCCATGCTGTGCTTGTAGCCCAGACTCACTCACAGAGGCCACTAGCTTGGGGAAGGCCAGGATCCCTGGGGCTGGCAGGGCGTGGCAGCAGCCACTGGTCCCCACCTCCCTCATCCCGCACAGTAGCGTTGCTGCAGACAGGGCGTGGCAGGAGGCGGTTGCCGGCTGCCCAGTGGCTTCGGGTCCGGCCTGGGGGCTGCTGCTGGCGGGGGCTGTCCCTCCCACGTCTGGTGGCGTTACCCTCACCTGACTCTCTCCCAGTGTCCAGGCTGAGTTCGAAGACCCTTCCTCTGGAGCCAGGTCCCTTTCTAGGCTGGCAAGGGCCTGGCCTCCCTGGCCAGAAGTACGGCTGGGCTGCAGCCGCGCCCTGTGGACAGGCAAGCTGCCAAGGGCCGAGCAACTGAGGCTGGCCTTCTGGGTAGCACCGGGACCCCGGGTCTGGGTGCTACGGACCAGGTCCGAGTGGCTCCTCTGCATGGCAGTGGCGCCAGGGGCCCGCAGGCGACACAGATCACCACCGCCCACGGTAGACACATTGCCCACAGTGCTGCTCCGCCAGTGGCCCACAGCACGGGGCCGGGGCCGGGGGCTGGATGCCTGTGCCTGCTCCTTCCTCTCAGTGTGCTGCTCCTCCTCCTCTGGACTCTGCGGACTGCTGCTGGCCTCGCCCGGCTGGGCCTGCCATACGGTGCTGCTGGCACTCTTGCGGAGCTCTGGTCTCTGCCCCTGGCCTTCACCCAACAGGCTGGACGAGCTCCGGGACAGGGGCTGTGGGCGGGGGCTCCAGGATGGCCGGGCACCTGGCTCGGGGCGGCTGGTGCTCATGGTGGCCTGCAGGAGAGAGAGGGAGGGAATGGAGCTGAATTGTGTGCAGTACCTCAGCTGGACACTGCCGTGGGCTTGCGCAGAGCTAGGCACGCTGGGAGGACAGCTGCAGCCCCAGCTGCCTGATGGCCCAGAGCCATGAGGACACCAGACACTTAAAATCAAGATCAGCACACATTACACTGGAAGATGTCCCTGCAAATCTCTGATAACAGTACCAAGCGATTAGAACCAGCCCTAGCACAAGGTCCCAGAGACCACCCACACCAGCTGCTAAGTCTTTACTGCTGCCTTACCTGGCAAGACGGGAATCCAGGGGAAAAGCCATGTCTGCTGGGTCCCTGGGGTGGGGACTGCAGCACTGGGGGCGGGGGCTTTGGGACAACAGCTCTTAGTCAACCAGCCCAAGAGCATTGCAGTATTTTAATAACCAGTAAAGCTTGACTGGCAAATACTAGCCTGGTTCCTCCTAAAACTGTCCGTATCCATCTTGCTCTGGAGTGGGGCCTCCCTGGGACAGAGCTGGGGCTCCAAGGAGGGCTGTGAGATGAAAAACAATGAACATAGGGCTCATGAAGGACCTTGGGTTCTCCCCCGCCCCTGCTCCCTTTCCCACCCTCTCGGGCCTAGCCTGGTTGAGCTGTCCTGTCTCTTGGACTCAGTCTTGGCAGCTGTGAAGGGGAAACGGGTTTCCTGACTCCCAGCTCAGGCTCCAGGGGGAGGGAGAGGCCCCACGAGCCAGCCCTTTACATGTTCACTTGTTCCACAGCCGTCTCCAAGCACCTACCGCCTGCCAGGCTCTGGAGTTGGGAGACGAGGAACCAGCTTGGATCCGGCCGCACCTCCAGGAACGGGACCTAACCTCACCAGGCAGACAGGCCCTCCATAAAATTTAAATTCCCTCTTGCCACATGTGCCTGCACTCTCCTCGCCTCCCTCCCCACCTGCCATTCCTGTCCCTTCCTCCCGTCACACAGACCCCTCTGGATGTGCTCACAGCCTCCTCCGCAGCCTAGAGCCTGGCCCCTTCAGCCTCAGCACCTCCTCCTGGAGAAGCGTGCCCAGGCTGGGCTGGCTCCATCTCTGGCTGAGCACTGGCTGGCCTGGATGGAGCGACCTAAGCAACCGTGGGCCTCCCACCAACCCAAAGCTGTTGGAGCAGCCCTGGCGGCCCGTGCCCCTCAGTCTACCCAGCACCCACAACAGACGTGACACTGGCTGGCACTCAGCCCGGCTGTTATGTGTCTGCCTCAGAGAACAAGAGAGTGAAGCCACAGGGGAGAGGGCTGAGTGCCGAATATGGGGTCCGAGAGAGCATTTCCAGGAGAGCTCACTTCGCATGATGGATCAGAGAAGGCCTCCCGGGAGCCCAGCTGTGTAAGTGGGGCCCAGAGAGAAGGAGAAGGGGCCGGGGGAGAGCACAAGGCAGGAGGCACACGAGGGGAGGGGAGGAGGCTGGGCAGGGCCCCAGAGGGGATAAGGAGGAGAGGTCAGGGCATGTGGGCCGGCCTGGCCCCAGCCAAAGCTGTCAGTGAGGACCCTTCCCCCAGGACTCCCTGCCAGGCAGGACCAGCTGGAGAAACAGGGCAGGGGAAGAGAGGCAATCCCAGTCCTGCCCTTCCACCCCTGGCCTGATAAGAACTACCAAGACACCAACCGCCTTGGCCAGGTGAGCAAGGCCACCAGAAAGAGAACGTGGGAAGGACTCTCAGGAACTCAGTTTCTGTATAATTACCAACTTCTTCTGCCCCAACACTCAGGAGACGGCTGCCGGCTCTTCCACAGTGAGGATGCTTCTGGAACTGTAGTCCCCTGAGAGCTCAAGGCTTGCTTTGGAGTCCAGTTCAGCCCAGCTTTGTGATGGTGGGAAAGATTCTACTCTGCACTGCCCTATAGATGGGCACCAGCCACATGTGGCTCCTAAGCCCTTGACCTGTGGCCTTTGTGACTGACAAACTGGCTTCCTGATTTCATGTCCCAGTAAGCCATTTAAAGTGTAAATGGCCACCTGTGCTTAATGACTCCCCTCTGGGACCCATGGGCTCTAGCTCCAGCCTACACAGGTGTGTCCCCACCTGGCTGCTCCTCGCGGCCGAAGCCACACTGGTCCCAGGCGTCAAGAAAAGGATAAGCAGCCAAGGGAGGACAAGAACCCAGGCCCTGCCCTCCAGGAGCTCCAAGATGGACGTACATACAGAGAAGGGCAACAAAGCCAGTAACAGTCACAGTTATGAGGACGTTAAAGAACAGCTCACAGGGCTGTCAAACCACCCCCCCCCCCCCCGATGCCCCGTGCCAGGCACAAATCACACCCTATCTGCACACTGGCTCACTTCACTGTAATTGTCACAGCAGCCTCGTAAGGTACACAATCCACCCCATTCTGCAGATGAGGAGGCCAGAGCTCAGAGAGGTGTCCCAACTTGCCAGTAGGCACACAGCTGGCGAGCAGCTAAGCCAGGAATCAAATCCAGGAGCGTCTGAGTCCTGGAGACTAACATTCCCCGACTACCGCCATCCCCCAACTTTGCATTTGCCCTGACTTGGCTGAAAGACCAGCACCCAACACAGCCTCTGAAACCCACCGACCTGAAACCCTCCTGGGAAGCAGGGCCAGAGAGAGCAAGGTCAGGCCCTGGCCCCACTCTGAGGAAACAGGGGGGCTGAGGTTGCGGATACACTCAGACTCCTCTGGGAGCTACTCAGAAGCCACCAGTGACAAGGTTCCCACTGTGTCCCCCTCACCAGATGGCTGCCTCACCAGGACGAGGCATTCCCCCAGAGAAAGCAGTGACCACAGAGACCCTGGGCGGGTGGCTATCTGTCATTTCCCTTCTTCACCTCACCTCCACGAGTGGCAGCTGACAAAATAGAGGCCAGGAGCAGTTGAGAAATTTCAGAGAGCCCACAGCTGAACCCCAATGGGGTATTTCTCCCACAGCCTGGTCTTCTTGGCCTCGAAGGAGGAAAATGCTGTGAGGGAAGTCACCCAGATTATCCCAGTGAAAGGAGGCTTCCCACACCCTCATCGCCAAGAAGAGGGGCCTCCCAGGGAGCAAAAGGAGCTGACCAAATGAGCTTTGGAGCCATGGGTGAGCAAGCGAGGCAAGGGGTCTGCTTCTAAGCCTGATTCCTCCCCTTCCCGTGCACCTGCCCCAGGCAGATACCTACGCTCCCTGAGCCCCAGTTTGCCCAGTCTGCAAAACAGAAGCAAATGCAGCTGCAAGGTTGCTGTGAAGTCTACTAACATGACGGTGCACAGACGGAATAGCGGCTGCTAGTAATAATCTCTTCTTTCCTCCTCCTATCAGGAGCGACCTGTGCTCAAGGTATCACAGGGACTAGGACTGGGGGCAAAGGGACCTTTTCGAGACACCTGTAGGTGAGCTTCCTCTCGCTTCCCAGTCCTTCCTGTCCTCATCTCATCCTAGGACCTAGTCACCACCAGGGTCCCCAGTGTCTCCGTCACTGCACTAAGCTTCCCAATCTATTTTAAAACTTAAGCTGGAAGGATACGCACCCATGCTTGTACATACATGTATGTAGGTGCACACCCAAGTCTGGAGTCTGGCCTGAATGGCATGCAAACTTGCCTTAAAAACCATGGAGAAGGCTCTGGTTTCACCCCCAAACAGATCCGAGAAAGATGTTTTAGCACAAAATAAATGACAGGCACACCGAGCTATCCAAGACCGCTAGTGTTCTTTGGATGACACCTTACTGTCCTCTCTCTTGCCCCGTTTGATGCTAAAGTTGCAAGATGGCCATGTCTTGTGGCCTATATAGGATCTCCTACTGCCTCAGTTCTGCTGCTCAGTAAATGGAAGAACAACTGGCCTCACGCGGCAATCAGCCAGCATTATTTTGAGTAAAGCCTCCCAGTCCTGGAAAACCTCCCAAACTGGCCCAACCAAAAAACAACAACAACAACAACAACAAAAACCCGAAACAAAACAATAAACGAAACTGCTAGGTTGACTTGGTCAGAGATTCTAGCTCCTGCCATACCACCCAGCAGAGAGTTCAGGCCTTTGGGAGTGCGGCCGGGGCAGGGCGCACAAAAGCCACTTCAAACAGGCCTGGTTCAGACCACCCTGTGTCATCCACACACATCTCCTCTTGTCAAGAGATAAGCAGTTGGATGATGACTTCTGCTTCCAGCAAAACCAAAACAGGAAAAGCAAACTCATGTGGTCAGCAGGGGAAACTGCTCCAATGTTAAAATATGGACCTTACCCCTCAGGGACCTGGTAGGGATACACGGCACGGGAACCCTTGGTTGGATAGTGGGGGTGTAGCAATCAGATAGTGGTCTGATCCATCCCAGCAGCAAAAGAGGGTCTGACAGGACCACTCAAGGCCAAAGTTGGGCAAAGCAGCAAGGAGCATTCCTGAGCTACCGAGAGGGATTGTTTGAAGGGGACAAAATCTGCCCATCACAGGATGAGGGGGCCTTAAGTACAAAATGCTCAGGTCACATGCTGTGCCGCTAAAGGGTTCGAGGATAACTGTGAGCAAAAGCCCAAAGGACCCAGCACTGCTCATCAGAGAGGCCCAGGCCCCCAAACGCCCCAGAGCTTCCTCCCCTGAGGACAATATGCCCATACTTCCCAGGAGGCACCTGGGGTGGAGGAGGTCAACCTAAAGGCCCAGGTGCCCCAAACCAGAGGTAGCCAGGGTAGCTAGTGTATCCCTCCCTGCATGCTTCCGGGCACCCATGCCCGCAGGCACCCATGCACCAGCATGGGCCTGAGCCCCACCCGTGGCCGCATGAGAAGCGGACGCACAGGCCCATCTACTGTGGGAGCCTGCAGGAAACAGCATCTCCACAGCTGCTCTCTGCACACCAAATGTACAGGCCGCCTCTGGCTCTGGGGCTAGAGGCCTGAACACACCACACCATACTCTCTCCCCCAGAGCAGGGGCCCCTTCCCGGCCCCTCCTCACAAAGCCCACCGGACCCAGGGAGAAGGTCCTGGATACAATCCCCCAAACTAGGCTACAGATCTTCCCAGAAGCAAAAGCAGTGACTGAGGGAGGATGAGGCTGTGAGGCAAGGGGTATGGATGGAGGGCAGAAGGAACGCGAGGGAAAGGAGGTTTGGGGCTGGAGGCCTCGCGGAAGGGTGGAGGGAGGGGTAGGGATGGAAAAGGGAGGAGGAATGGGAGGGGACAGCGATAGTAGCGGAGATGGAGGCAGAAGAAGTCGGGGTCCTAGGCAGAGTGCTGGACATGGGAGGATGGGCAGAGGAGACGCGAAAGAGGGGATGGGATAGGCAATGAGAGGAGAGATGGGAGGAGGGATGCAGCCATGGGGGCGCTGAGCACCAGGCTGGGGCTGTGATGCGGAGGGTCGAGCGCACGAAGAGGTGAGGAGTGGGGTTCTGGGGTGCAGGAAGGGAACGCGCTGCCCATCCCACCACCCTTCCCCCTACCACCCGCACGCCCACAGCCGGCCTCTCACCCTCTCGCCCGCCCGGGGCCGCGCAGGCCGGCGGAAGCGCTGCTCCTGCGGCCGCCACAGGTGCCCGGCGCAGCTGCCCAAGATGGAGCCGGAGCCCGACCCGGCCCGGGCCAAAGACGCCACCCGCCGCCGTCCGCCTGGCCCGCGGAGCCAGCGCCCGGGTGGCGCCCAGGGGTGACTGGGGGGCTGGAGAAGGAGGGGCGCAGGGGGCGGTGGCCCCGCTCACCTGGGCCAGCCCCCGCGCTCCACAGCCCGCGTCGGCGTCCGGGCCCCGCCCCCTGCCCGCGGCCCCACCCCCGGGACCCGGCCTGCCCCGCCCCCACGGCCGCCGAGCAGTCCGGCGCCCACAGTCGCTGGAGCCCTACCCCTCTGTCCACGAGCCCCCAGTCCTCCTTCCCGACCTCAGGGCAGGTCTCCACTGTCCCGTCTCTTCGGCCCCGCCCCCATCACGATCCCCTGTTATACGCGCCTGCCCTGCGAATTACCCAAGACACCCATCTTCTCGACTTGCCTCCCAACCCCAATCTTATAGGCTCGGCTCCCCACAGCCCTGAGCCCCCGACTGAGGCCCCAAGTCCACTTCCTCATTGCCCCGCCCCTTCGGTCCCCGTGGTAGAGCGCCACACCCCTCACCGAGGGCCAAGGGTCCTCCTGCGACCCACTTCCTCACGGCCCCGCCCAACGTCCTTTATCATCCTGGACCCGCCCTTCATAAGTTTCCCGCTTCCGACCGCACCCTCAAGACCCCATGGCTTTAGGGCCATTCACCCTTGGACACCAGGCCGGGTTCATCATAGTCATAGTCCTGCTCCCCTGTTCTCCAAACGCTGAACCCCACAGTCCCATCCTCTTAGCTCTACTCTCGCAGACTCCAAGACGACCCTGGTCCCGGACCCCAAAGCCCGTATTCTCCCACCCTTTCCCTGGCCCATGTCCATATCCCCACCTTTGCCCCCTAACCCAATCCCATTCCTAGGCATTCAATCTCCAGACCATCCCCATGGGCCCCAACAGCTGGCATGCACAATGACCATGAGAGGGTGAGGCCACCCCATCCAAGACACACCCCATCCCGCTGCTTCCTATAGTCCCCAAAATAACCTCCCTCTCTCCCTTTCTGCCCCACGATTCCAGGAAGAGTCCAGGTCCTGGGAATGCTTGGTCCCACCACCTTTCCTTCTGCATCCCCCCGTATCTGAAAGCCCTGATCTGGCTAGGGAGTCGCAGAGGAGCAACAGCCACCCACACAAGCCACCCTCGACCCCTTCAGCTCTCCAGAGGTTCCTGCCACTCATCCTGAGGGCCTCATTTTAAGAAGAGCATTTCCCACCTCTGGGCCCCAGTCTCTTGAGAATTGGGTCCCAATGTTGACTCCGTTGACTCTAGCTAGCTCAGGGAACCCCTGATTTGCTTGCCCAACATTTTGCTGAGGGATCTACACAGCTTTGGTCCAGTGCCCCCAGTAGCTAATGCCTCTCTGCTCCTCCTCCAGTTTGAGGAGCCTGGGCTCACCTCTCCAGCCTCTCCCAGCCCTGCTCTGAGGCCAGAGCATCAGGAGAAGGTCAGCACAAAGCCCCTCAGACCTCAGATCAAGGTCAAGAGTGAAGAACCTAGGCTGGAATGTGTACCATTCACTGCCCTTCCCCCAGCCCCTACCCCTGCTCCTAGCCCAGAAGAGGGGTGTGCAGCCTAGGCCACAGGTGTGGCTGGTACCTCCCGCCCAGTCGCCCCCCCACACCCCACCCCCACCGCCTGGTATGTTCTCTGAGTGCAGGGACCCCCTGCACCTTGTATCCCCATCTGTAGCTATGAACTGCCCCTCATCAGATTACCTTATAGACCAAAGGAGACAACAGATACCTGTCACAGACAGCATTTGGGTCCCATAGATCATGCCCTCATACTCCCCCACCTGAGGTTTAACACAGGCATCCATGTCTCCCTATTCCCACCCCCTCCAGCCTGGGATCCTGCTGCTTAGGGCCTGGCTGGAATGGAAGCCTTGGCCCTACCTCCCCTGCCCCTCATGCCATGGTCACCTACAGCTTCAAGTGGGGGCTCACTCACTGGAGGAGTGGGTGGGGTTCTGCTCAGGAAGACTCAGACTGCCCTAAGCACCCCTTTCCAGTGGGGTCTCAGAGCACTGGCCCAGACAGCTATGGAGGGGATGGTGAACACTGGAGGGTAACAAGGGAACCTAACCCTAACCCTAACCCTAAGCCCCAGGCTTAGGCCTCCCACCACACACAGCCTGCCAGGGGGGATCTGCCCAAAGGGGCCATATGGGAGATTGTTTGCAGAGACTACCAACCCACTCCTCCTCTTGCCTAGCAATTAGGGCCCCTCTTTTCATGTCTCAGGAATCTTATTCACATTGTCTTTTTAGGGAAGTCAGCTGAGCCCCAAGAAGGGATAAGTTACCTGGGGTCACATTGAGAGTCGGTGCCAGTGCCTGGGGCTCCAAGCTCCCTGGTCAAATGAGAGCCTCTGAGAACCTCAACCGTTGTTTCAGGGAGGCACCTTGGAGTCTGGTGTCCACCTGCAGATGCGGCCTCGCTGAACCTGCCACCAGGGTCTCTGAGCCTGGCCTTGGCACCTTGGACACCTCTTCTTCCAACTGTGGTTTGGCAAAGAAGCTTCTCTGGCTGTGGTGGCTGCCCAGGGAGAGCCAAGCATGGAGAGTCAGCCCTCAGTTGCTGTCCTAACTCCACCTGTTCTCTTGCTCTGCGATCCCACACCCAAGAAAACTGTCCACCTCTCTGGGCATTGGTTTCCTCATCAGCACAGCGACAATAATTACACCTCCCTCCCAGGGCTGTGGGAAAGATGGGGTTTACGAAAGTGTTCTGCGGAGTGTTCTTGCTGCTATCAGTCATTTGATCAAATATTTATTGAGCTCCTCCTGTGTCAGGTTCTGGAAGTAAAAGCCAGAACCGCCTGGTGTGGGCCAGGAGTGGGGTTTGTTGACTGCTCTAGTAGAGAGGGGAGGCTCTGGTTTAGGACTACAAGGACCAAGGGCCACTCCTTGAGACTCAGAATCTAACCAAAGAGGGACACGTAGGCTCAGTTGGTTAAGCGACTGCCTTTGGCTCAGGTCATGATCCTGGAGCTCTAGGATTGAGCCCTGCATCAGGCTCCCAGCTCCATGGGGAGTCTGCTTCTCCCTATAATCGTCTACCCTCTCATGCTCTCTCTCTCTCTCTCTCACTCTTTCTCTCTCAAATAAATAAGTAAAATCTTAAAAAAAAAAAAAAAAAAAGAATCTGACAGAAGAGGAGCAAGAATGGTGTGCTCCGGAGTTCAGTCAGGGCATGATGCAATGCCAGGTAGAAAGGGGAGCTGCACATCTAGAACTTTCCCAGAAGGTCTGGGCATCAGGGCCACAGGGGTCCCTGAAGTCACAGGAGTTGAATAAGGTCTTCAGGAAGAGTAGCAAACAGGGCCCAGGACCCAGCTGTGGGTAACCAACCAGGTGGCAAAGGACTGAGAAGCAGCAGCCAGGGAGGAAAGAGGGAAACTGAGGCATTGCTGGGACTCGGGATGCTCACAGCAAGCAGCTTCATCATGGTGCTGGAGGCAGGACCACAGGAGTGCACTGGGTAAGGAGCTGGAAGGCAGAATCCAAGACACCAAATGTGCACACAACTCTTTTAAGCAAGACCCTAAAGGGGAGAATAAAGAAAGGGGTCACTCAGGAAGGACATGGGGTCAAGAGAGATTTGGGGCTTTTGGCTGTGGCTTTTTGGTTGGCTTTTTAATATGCTGCATCATGGAGTAGGAATCTTTAATTTCAAGCAACAGAGAACAGCTCGGGTTGAGATAGGCAGAAAGGGAGTTGTCGGAAGACCGCGGGGAGTTCAGAAAGGAAAGTGACGTGGAGAGCTATTCTTGCTCTCCAAGCTGGGAGCCAGGGGACTCCAGACCTCCACAGAGGGAGCCACTTCCCAGTCTTGCCCGGTCACGGCCATGGAAGGAAGGATTCTGGTTTTTTCTCCTTTTGTTCTGTTCAAGATTCTAAGTCTCAGAGAAGCAGGAGCTCTTTGAGTGAGCTATGGCCACACACCTTCTGTCCGTGGACAATCGAGGAATACCTGGCCTAGTAGACCTCTAGGAGTACCCAGGGCCTCCCAGGACACTTTCCCCAGAGGGAGGAATGGAGGCCGAGTGGCCAGACCCAGACAGATCCACTGCACGCTGTAGCAAGTTCAGCGTACTTGACATTGGGGGGCAAGGAGCCGTAGAGGGGGAGCGGATGAAGAGCTGGAAAGAGAGCAGACCTTATGCACAGCTGGCATAAGGTCCCGAAGGGCTGGGACATGTGAAGCAGGAGTGGGGACAGCTTCTCTATGTAACTGGAAAGCGAGAAGAAATGACAGGTGTAGGTAGGTTACTAGGTTTGGAAATTTAAGGTTGATGATTTCTCTTTTCTCTGTGCAATAAAAGGCAAACTGTTGTGCTGAGACAGAAGGGAGAAGATGGAAAGGTTGGAGGGGTGAGAAGAGCAGAGGAGGCTTGAAATGGTCATTGCAGAGGAGCACCTGGGTGGCTCAGTCAGTTAAGTGACTGACTCTTGATTTCAGCTCAGGTCATGATCTCAAGGTCGTGGGATTGAGCCCCGCACTGGGCTCCATGCTGGGCATAGAGTCTGTTTAAGACTCTCTCTTCCCTCTCCTTCTATCTCCCCACCCCCAATACCCTCACTAAAATATTTTTTAAAAAAAGAAAAGGAAAAGAAATCATCATTGCAAAGAGGGGGAAGATCCTCTGTTGGCTGAAGAAACGCAGTAGAAGATATTGCCAAGCAGTACTGGGGCCCAAGCAAGACCAGCAATAATATCATCAAAGAAAACAAGTTTTAATTAGGACTTGCAGTTGCAAGAAAGAAAAAGAGAGTCACAAAATGACCACAGCATTCTGGGTGCCGGTGGCCGGGAGCATACAGCCAAACCGGCTGGCCCTTCTGCCGTGGGTGCTTGAGTCGTCAGCTTCTAAGAGTCAGCTGAGCTTGTATCGAACTCACTTACTCCGACGGTATGTGTCATAGTGACACAATTGCATAAATAATCAATCTAATTTAATTAAATAGGGCATGAACTAGTGGAATATGCATAGAAAAAGAAAGTTCTGTTCCTACGAAGTCTGGGTTAAGTGCTTTGGAAAGTGAGACACAAAATCGGCTGTCAGTTGAGTGTGGTAAAGGCAGCTTGAAAAAGAATAGGAGGAAAATGTTAGCTTCTGAATCAGATTGCTTCCCGGCTGCCATAACATTAACTGACTTGCCTACGAACCTGTCATTTATTAGACCTGAACACAGGAGGAAAGGGCTGCTATTGTATAGTTTAGGCAAATGAGGGGACTTATTGAATCATCTTCAGGCACTGGCTGAAGCCAAGGACTCCGATGATGTGGACAGGATCTCTCACCTGCTCCTTCCCTCTGACACCCTCTGGGCTAATTTCTCACACAGACTCTCTCCTTTCTTGAAACAAGGTTGCTGGCAACCCACACCCGCCCATCTCTGGATCCGCAAACCAGGTCTTCCTGACCCTGCCTGACAATCCTGGGCCAGACGGAGAGAGCTCTCTGGCAGGCTGGCCTGTGTCCTGTGCTCTTCCAAGGATGCTCAGGACCCTGTCCTAGGACGGGCAGCCCCTCCAGGAACTCAGTGGACAGTGGACAGGCAAGAAGCTGTTGCCAGACTAAAGGGAAAGCAACACTGAGTTGGCCCAAAGCGCAGATGACCACAGGCGGCAGCATCTCTGGGAGGCTCAGAAAAGGAGCCACTGAAAATTCAAATGTGTCCGTGTGCCATCAATGCCTACGGAAGGGAGAGCTTAGATTAAGCTGAACAGTATCTGTCTTTCCGACACGAAAATTCCTAGAGTGTGAGAGACTCTTCTCACAGCCATACGATCCGTGAGTGAAAAGGCTGTGCCTTTTTGTCTGACCAAAGGCACCGACTTCCCAGGACCTGGTATATAATAGATGCTGAGAGAAGGGAGGGAGGGAGGAAGGCTATCCAGGAACACCCATTACCTAGTACCACCTCAGTTTCATCCGCAGACATTTCACCGAGTCCCTAATAAATGCCAGCCGTACACTGTGAGCTGGGAATACAGACTGCATCAGAGATGCCTTGACCTCAGAGCCGGGGCGATGGGGCACTCAGGGACAGCAGTGATGGATGCACACACAGACAATTAGATCAGAGTGATGAAAGGACACAGAAGGGGCTGGAGCACGCAGAGGAGAGGCCCTGTGGTAGACCTCTGTTCCCTTTTAGCTCCCCACAATGCACACCCTCCACTTCCTTTAGGGAATCACCCCCATACAGAGGCTTCCAGTTGTCCCCCAATCCTTACTCCCCCTTCTATAAGCATAGAACTCCCCTCGCTGAGAACACACCTGCCCAGAGCAGAGACCACCTTTTCAAACACCGTGCAGCAAGGCCCACAGTGTGCCTGGACTCTGTTCCAGTGACGTGTTAGCAGAAGTGAGGCACACGGCTTCTAGCTGAACCCCTCAGAAGGCGTGTTTCTTTCCCTCTCCCCTGGTTGGCATGAAGCTAATATTGCTAGGCCATATTGGGGTCCAACCAAGATGTGTGACCAGCAATAATACTTCCCAGAAAGAATCATCAAGGAAAAGCAAGTTTTGATTAGGATTTACAATTAATTGCAAGAGAGAAAAAAAGAGTCGAAGGCCCAGCTTTCTGGATGCTGGTAGCTGGGAGGTGACACTTTGGCTGGCCGGGCCTTCTGCTCTCGGCAGTCAAGTGAACTGGTATTTAGCTAATTCGTACATTCTGATAAAGGCAAGACCCCCTGCTCCCCAGGGATATGAGAGCAACAGGATAGAAGGACCCTACATCCCAACGCTACACAGTTGTCAGTCTACCCTCGATTGTTTATGACCAAATTTTGCATGAAAGAGAAAGTAGCCTACAGTCTATTTAAGCTGCTATGGGGCAGGGATGCTCTTGCGAAAGGAAAGCCTAGATGGTAATGCATACAGAATTTTGTGCCTCCAACAGAGGTAGTACAGGTAACAAATCTTAAAATATGTTCTCAACACATAGATATTATAGGCCGGGAAGCTGGAGACCCTTGCTGTGCCCTGCGAAAGCAGTTGATAAACTCCCACAGTCCCCTGGAAAGTCATCTGTAACTGTAGGAAAATGAATGAATATTTCAGGATGCTCGCGTTTGCTGGCTGCTCCTTGCCACTCTCAGCAAAGGCCTCTGTGAGCCAGGACAGTCTAAATAGAGCTAGCCAGCGTGCAGGCAGAGATGGGAGGGAATGCATACCGGCAAGCAGATGCTCTCGGGCTGTGATTTCTCAGAGCTGAAAACTCCAACCACTTCTATACGGCAAACTGAAGCAGATCTAGAAGACATTTTTGAAGAAGGGGTAAATTCAGGAGACGAGACTATGGACACTAACTATTCTTTCTCAAGCATTTTCAGTTAAGAGTTCTTACCCCGACAGTGACAGCCAGCTCAACGGCAAAGGCCAGACCGATGGTGTTGCCTTCCAGTCTAAGTTGAATGTCTCCGCTGGTCTCAGGTTCACGGGGAGGTGATCAGGTATAGCAGGCAGGCTGTTAAATGAAAGACCAGAGTTTCTAGGCTTAAATATTAAATATGGGTCCGCGAGAAGATCCAGAAGCAAATAGGCAGAAAGCCAAGTAAGATTCTGAGGGATATGTGTGTTACCAAAGAAAGCCTGAGCCCAGCCAGTACAAAGCCCTCATTGCTGACTCCTTAAAAAAACCAATCTCCAGGGGCGCCTGGGTGGCTCAGTGGGTTAAGCCTCTGCCTCCGGCTCAGGTCGTGATCTCAGGGTCCTGGGATTGAGCCCTGCATCAGGCTCTCTGCTCAGTGGGGAGCCTGCTTCCCCCTCTCTCTCTGCCTGCCTCTGTGTCTGCCTGTGATCTCTTTCCCTCTGTCAAGTAAATAAATAAAATCTTTTTTAAAAAAAATTTTAAAAATTAAAAAATAACCTCCACAGAGTGATGTATGGAACTGTTGAATTACTATATTGCTATATTGTACACCTACATATAAACTGTATGTTAACTCCCCAGAATTAAAATAAAAACCTAAAAGGAAAAACAGCTAGCCTCTTGCCGACAAACCCATACCGCGGGAAGTGGGCTGCACGACTGTACAATCCCAAGAGATGTACACCTTCAATGCCAACTTTGGATTTGGCCACAGAAGGTAGTAGACAAAGAGGGGACCACCAGGGCCCAGAGGGACAGTCCTGGAGAAAGGGCTGTCATCCAAGAAATATACTCCACTCGCTGGGAATCTTCATAGTTTCTGCCTGGTAGGACTTGATGATGGTAGCCAATGGCTTCGTGGGTTTCTGTGTTTCTGTGTTTCCTTAATCTGGACAGGGGTTCATACTGTGTTATCCTATTCTGACTGACTGTGGTGTATGGGGTATGATGAGACAGCTTGTATGGCCACACCATAAAGAACCACATCCATCCCTAAAACCAAGGGAGAGGGCATTCCAAGCTTTGAAGAACAGGGCACATAGACATTTGGTTGGCCCAAGGAATAGACTGGGATAGAGACTGCTAACCACCTCCCTGTCAAGATCTCTTCATATGTTTAAAGAATCTCTGCTTTTTATCTGGGGACATGGAAATCCAGGGGGTTGTAGGGGGTGGGGGGCTATATTCCTAGAAGCTATGTTTGGGCAAGTAAGTGACCAATAGGACTGAAGTGGGGAGAGGTGATTCTTTTAACCAAAAGTAGGGGGAGTCTTCCTCTTTTCTCTTTTCTGTTTCCACTGGCTGGGTGGTAGAAGTGGTGAAATATGTCAAGCTACACGAATGCACAATACCTATGAATAGGGAATAAACAAGAGAAGAAGAAATCTGGGCTCAGGCTGCTTACCTGAAGACAGGTGAGAGAGAAAGGAACTTCTGTCTTGCTTAGGCCAACCTTATTCAAGGTCTCTCTTCCAGCAGTTCAACCCATATCCTAAAAATTACTCACCCTTTCCTTTACGCCCATGTGTTTTGGGTGTGTCTCAGAGGAGGAGCACATGCTTGGGCCCAGGCCAATCACTTGCATCACATCTCCCTGGCTCCCGAGATTGCTCAGGATAAGCATGCGTCCCACTTAGAGCCAATGACATGCAATCAAGAATTTCTCTGGGAGTCCGAAGAAAGAAACTCAACTCCTGTCCCTAAGGAGATATGCAGACTGAAGCCACCATCTTACTCAGAGCCTGATGCTGGAGCCAGCCCAGAGGGTGACAAGGTGAAGGTGTGAAGAGAAGCAAGGTCCCAGGTACATCATCTGAGCCTTGAATGCAGTTTAGGCTAAGGCTGGTCTCATTCCTTGACTTTTCAGTTACAGAAGCCAATAATTATCACTTTTGTTTAAACTAGTTTGGGTTAAATTTCCATCCCTTGCTACCAAAGGTGGCCTCAGTGATAGTCTTCAGCCTAGACTGGGAGTATCATGGAGGTGGCATGGAAGGCAGATACCTGAGTTCAGTCTTACAAGGGAAGTCAGAGACCACCTGAAGCTTGCTTGGGGAAACATGGACTTGTTATAAAGATGCATGTGTATTTGAACTAGAATTGGAAAGGTCTCGGGACCTAGTCAGACAGATCCAGCCATAGTCATTGCTGTATCACTTCCTTCCTGGAGCCTGGAAGCAGGAAGGTCCTCTGTGCTACACTCTGTACCAACTAGCGCCCTCTACTGATGCAGAATTTCCACTGTTTGGATACCTTGAATCACCAAGGCCCCAGCTCCTCCTGGTGGAGTCTCTCAATGCATCCTTTTCACTTCTGCTGCTAGCTGCCTAACTCTGGACATTCTTCCCAACACCCAGTTCAAACAAAAGAAATCTGATAGACACAGGTCATCTCTAATGCCAAAGGAAAGCACAAGTCCTGGCCAGCTGATGGATTCAGCACCTAGGTCAGGAGCCCCTTCCCATGCGATGGCCACATGGTCTAAAACAAGTCCACCTGCTGGTTGGGCTATTAGGACTGTGGGCATGGCAGGTACCACTACTGATGTGCCTTGCATATCTATAAAATATATATATATTATATTAGGCAGTACTCTTTTGGCTTTTAGAGGCAAAGCTCAACTCAAATTGACTAAACCACCCAAAGGACATTTCTTGGGCTCTTGTAAAATCCAAGTCCAAGGCAGTCAGCTTTTGCTGGATCTAGGTGCAAGGGATGTCCTCAAAGCCTGGCACCTCTCCGTCTCTTTTAGCCAGATTTCCCATACATAGTTGGATCTCAGCAGCTCCTGGATTATATCCTCACATCTATAAGTCCTTGGAAAAGAATTTAAAGAGTTGAAAAAAATGCCAAGTTATTGTATTAGCTATTATTGTTGTTATCACTTCCTACAGTTACCCCCAAATGTGAGGTTTGAGTTACAGTAAACTAATGTGAGTCACTGTGGCCTAAGAAATGTGATGCTCTGACTGACAGATTCTGGATCGAGTGGAACTCTGGAGTTAAGAAGTTATCCCACCCTGTCACATATCTGGGATTAGAGGAGAACACATGGGTTTTGTTGCCAGAAGAAGCAATAGATTTTGGACAGGTAAAAGCAACAGATGTCTGCTGCAATCCACACCATTGGCCACCCACCATCTGCATATATCCTTCCTTCCATTAACATACTTGTGAAAATACTCTTGTTTAAAATAATGCAGTTATACCATATACCACCAACCCTCTCATAGCAATGGTAACAGAAAAAAATAGGGTCTAGATTCTCCAACAGTTGCTGCATCCAGCTCCAGTTCCAGAATCTCTGGGTGGTGTGTGGTCCTTTCAGAGAGCCTGGAAGGAATGGTCCTAAGTGACGCTCTAAAAACCTAGAGAACAGGACCCAGTGGTGATCTATTTCAAGGGCACCATCGAGGTTAATAAATTCCAATAATCCAATTCATCTTGATTAGTCTACTCAAGATTCAAGTTTCAGACTGAGAGCAGAAGATTAGCCTAAAATGCATGTCAAACCCACTCCTTGACCAGAGGAGAGCAGGGCGGAATGCATCTGATGGAAGAGGGAACCTGGTTTCCGTTACTGTAAGAAGGAAGCAAGGGCATGATGGCAAATCCTTATGTATGTGCTTCTGTGGCCTGACAAAGTGATAGAGACACGCTGGTGGGTGGGTGGTCAGGTCTGCAGGCTCAGGCAGCAGCTTCAGATACGCAGCTCTCTCTAATGCCTAGGAACATGTGAGCTCCCAATTCACACCGTGAGGCCACTAACAGCTTACTCTGGGGGACCTGGGACACTGTGCTAATTCAGACCTAGGTCTTGGCTCCTTACAGGTCTGATTGTAACATTGCCTGAGGCCCAAATGGAGGGCTGCTGCTGATGGCCTACCTGTGTCAGGAGAGACTAGATTTTGCTGCAACCTCAAGCTTCATGGAAGTATCAGTGGCTTAACTGAGTGAAAATCTATTTCCTGCTCATGCTTTACGTTCCTCATAGATTGGCAAGAGAGCTTTGTTTCTCTCAGGAACCCAGGCAACTGGAGGCTCCTAGACACATGCTTTTGCAATCAGCACCTCGATGGAAAAGAAGGTGGAGAATTAGGCACCAACTCTTAAAGCTTCCACCAGAAAGTGAAACATGTCACTTCTGTTCATATTTCTTTGGCCAAAATAAATCACACATCCATATCTAAGTCCAAGGGGAGGGGGGGCTTCATTCCACCTGCATGAAAAGAGGAAAGTCAGATACACACTGCACTAATGGGAACCACTACCCAGTTTCTCTCTTTTCTTCCTTCCTACAAGAGTCACAGTTTTGTCCAGGATGACAGTGTACCCAGCTAAATCTACCTTTCCAGACTTCCTTGTAACTAGAGCTAGACATGTGACCTTGTTCTGACAAGTAAGATACAGATGGGAGCCACTGGGAAGGAAAGATGATGTGATGCCTGGAGACGCAGCAGCCATACTGTAAGCATAAGGACAGAAGCTACACGATAAGGAAGGCAAAAGAAGAGGATGAGGGAGCCTGAGATCTTGTTGAAATCCCTGAGTACCTGCCTTGCCCAGGGCTGCCAATTTGCAGGCTTCTTGTTACAAGAAAACAAAAAACCCTATCTCTGTGATTCACTGACACTAGGACCATCTGGTATCTGCATTCCTTACTATTTACCCTCACTGTGTTTTAAGTTTCATTTGTTCAGCTAAAGACTGTGTGTTCAGTCTTTAACATGCAGACAATCCATGGTGCAGTGGAAAGAACAAGGGCTTTGGTTCACTCAATGCAAGCTTCAAATCTAGGGTCAACCAATTTCCAGCTATGTGTCCTTAGGTGGATAACAAAGGACATATAATTAAGGCCCTTTGAGCCTTGGTTTCCTCATCTGTAAAACGGGAATAAAAGTCATGTGACACAGACAGCCATTTCTTATTCACCTCCTGCTGTTAGACTGAAAAGGTCAGATGCCCACTGTCTTGGTCTCCCTGGAAACCAGCATGGCTGCGTGTAGATCTAGCCAATGGTGTATAAGAGCCAATGTGCTAAAAGTTTCTGATGAAAGGAGAAAAGTAAGTGAGGAGCGTGTTCCCTTCCTTCTTTTCCTGCCTTTGGACTTGGTGCTAGAGGACATCAAGTGTGGTGCTATAGTAGTTAGTCCTACAATTTTAAGGCCTGCAACTTTAAGGCCTATGTGCCTGCTAAGATGGACAGAGTAGAAAGTAACAAGAAGCCTGGGTCTTGGATGATAAACTTCAGCTGCCAAACTAAATCTGCAGCCATCTCACAACAGATTTCTTGTTAATCTCATATTTCACCAATCCTAAAACCCACATGCTTCTTGACATTTAACACTTCCGAAATCAAGTCACATCTCACAGGTGATTGGACAGTAAAGAATTGTTTCGTAGTTCGACAGCATTTTTTTTCTGATGCAAGGAAAATGATGCAATAGTGGCATGTTTTACAATCAATAGCATCTTAGAGTTACTGAAATATGAAAATAAATCTCTTTATGGTTCAAGTCACATTAAGTCAGGTTTTCTGTAAACTGTAGCCAAAAGAACTCCAAACTGGGAAAAATATCTACCATAGATGGTGGTTGTGAAGAATGAATGAATGTATAATATGTAAGCAAAGTACTTGAGGTAGATTTTTTTAAAGGGATGGTATTTTGTCAGGGCCTCGATATCTAGTTATATAAATTATTTGTCCAACTGTAGACATACACGCAGTCCCTAAGACTGGTAGATGTCTAAAAAACAAGTCCAGGGAAAACATGAGTTACAAGTCTGGACCTCAGAGAACTCAAAACAGGTAGCAATCTTTTTTTTTTTTTAAGGTTTTTATTTATTTATTTGACAGAGAGAGAGACGGCGAAAGCTGGAACACAAGCAGGGGGAGTGGGAGAGGAAGAAACAGGCTTCCTGCTGAGCAGGGAGCTTGACATGGGACTCGATCCCAGGACCCTAGGATAATGACCTGAGATGAAGGCAGAAGGTTAATGACTGAGCCACCCAGGTGACCCAACAATCTTGTATCATTTGAAACTTTTAGTTACAGGTGGCATGTACCTACTCAAACTGGCTTAAGTATAAATGAGATTTATTGACTCACCTCAGGGAAAAGTCCGGTGATGTTCTAGCAGACATGGTCTGATTCAGCTGCCACAAGGACCCAGTGACTCTCACCCTCAGTCCCTGGGCACCCACTGTTCCAAGCAGATTCTGTTCTGTCAGGCTCTTTTCTTCTGCAAGATTCCTTGGTGAGATTCAAGTCCCCTGCGCCCCAGAGGCCTGTGGCCTAGCGCTGTCAGGAAAAGTGGTGTTGCCTCTCATTGGCCCTGGTCCATCCCAGTGTCTGTGTCTCCCCGAACCCATCACTGCCTCAGGAGAGCGAGCTTCGGAGGAATCAAGGCAGAGGGAAGGGTCAACCACACCTGAGTCACTGGCACTGAGAAGAGGGAGAGGAGTTCTCCCAGAACACATCTGGGGCACCATGTTAGCAGAAGGACAAAGGAGGCTATGGTACAACAACCCCAGATGTCTTCCCAAGCCTTCTCCTCTCTATCCCCTAAGCCCACTACCACCACGCAGGCCTCGCACCATATCACTCCCTCCACAATGAAAGGCGGTCCAGGAAGACCGCCAGGAAGACCAGTAAGGAGAAGTGACAAGGCCATCCACCCTGGGGCCACAAATCCAAGGGGCGTGGAGGGGGGGGAAGGACATAGCCCTCCGAAGGGGAGCGCTGCTCAGCTCACCACTCTGGTCTCACTGGAGTCATCAAAAAGAGTGACTGTGTTTCAGTCAACTTTCCTGCTTAAGGAACGCTATGGCAATCATCCATGAACATTGATATTTCCCTCTCATGTCTGCAGGTTGGTGGGGGTCAGCTGGCGTAGACTGGATCCATTGGCCCCAGGCTCTCAGATAGGTTTGGGTCCGCTCCACAGACCTCTCACTGGCCTTCAGCTAGCAGCTACCTGGGCTATCCCTTTCTAACCGTGATGGCAGACACTCAAGAAAACAATTTCCGGTCTTGCAACATCTCTGCTAACATTCTATTGGCCCAAACAAGTCACGTGGCCAAGCTCCAAGTTGAGTGCACCGCCTTGCAAGGATGGGGAAGTATGACATCAGTACCAGGAAGAGAGGACCTGGGACTGACCACGTAATCCCTGCAGCAGGGAACTGAAGGGCGGCCTTCCCCACAGGCTCAGCACTCGTAACTGATTTGTTTGTCAGAGTGAAAGCTCCCCTTTAAACCCTGAGCTGAACAATTTTGGCCTTGTCCATGATTACATGATCTGTCTGGGGGAAAGGAGGAGGAGGATGTGGGAGAGCCCTGAACTCCCGATGGCGGTCACACCTGGAATGGAGTCACAGCTGACAGAGATCCTCCCTCGTCTGTCCACTGCCCTCAACGGTCGGGATCCCGTGCTGGCAGGGCCCAGCCCCGGAATCATCATCTCTGCAGCTTGAATTACAGTAAAGTCTTCTGGTCTCCCGTAGCTCAGACGGGCCTCAGGCAAGTCCCTCTCTCTGACAGAGTGACGCTGTCAGTGTCTTCTCTCCTCCCACACCTTGCTGACACGGCCTGCTGAGGTCAGAGGACAAGGACAGAGGAAGAGAAGGCAGTATGGAAAGTTCTTCTTCCATGGTCCCCATAAGATGGCTTTATGCTCACTGGATCTGGAAGAAATTTAATGCTGTCATGGGCGCTTTCAAAAGTCTCTTGCAGACCCTCTCTTTCCACTGCCACTCCCTACCCGGCCATCTCCACACCCAGGTCCAGAGCTGTAGTTCCCTGACCGGAGCTAATGAATCAGACACCACTGGCTCCCTCCTCGGCCCCTAGGAAGTCCACCTCCTCCTTCCTTCTGCTGCACTTCCATCGGTTCTGGGCAGGCCTTGGGTCAGGGTCAGAGATAATGGCACAGTGGCTCTTTTGATCACGTGGTCCCCTTCGATTCCTCCCGTCCTGACAAGCCCCTGGGAGTGGGCTGGTGGCAACTGCTCATCCAGTCAGGTCCCCACTCCCACTGAAAGAGGCTCACCTCATCAACAAGCCTTTGACACCACCCCATTTAGGGCATGCAGCCACTTCCCAATACAGAAGCAGCATGCCTGCCCCTCAGCCCCCGCCACCTCAACCCAAGAATCACAACCAGCTGTGTGCACCAGCCTCCAGTCAGGCTCTTTTCTGATCACACGAGATTTGCTGGCGAGATTCAAAGGCCCTCAGGAAGAACCTCTGGCCTGGCACTGTCAGGAAAATTGGCGTTGCCTCTCATTGGCCCTGGTCAGTCCCTGTGTCTGTGTCTCCCTGAACCCATCATAGCCACAGAGGGAGCTTCAGAGGAATTCCAAACTCCCAAACTCCAGTGGACACAAACCAGGCTCTCAGAGAGGTCCTGTTCAGGCTCATGGTCTCTGGGCTTGAGGGAGGTATGACTCTTCCCCCTGTCCCCCATGGTAGGGGGTCCCCACTCAGCTCCAACCCTTGCCCAAGTCCTCTCTGTCCTCCACTCGCTCAGCTTTGTCTTTCCCCCAATGGGCTAGCTGTGAGGCTGGTTTGCGGCCACCTTTGACAATCTGCATCTCTGTCTGTCACCTCTCTTTGGAGCTGGATGGCTAACTTCTTAGTGTCTTTGTCAAAACATTGATGTAATACCTTGATACGTTAAAACAACATTTCATTTTTAAAAAGAATTTCCCAGCAGCCCCCTGAAAGATGTCCTCACGTGTCTTACCAGCTAGAGCCCTGCCACGTGGCCACCAGCAGCTGCTAAGAAGGCTAGTCAAGTCAGAATCTAGCAATCAAATCTAGGGGGCTGAGAGCACCGTACGTGGCCCAGAGAGCTCAGAGGCATCCCTGCCCCAGCACAGAGCTGCTCCCACAAAGTCTGGGTTCTGCTGTTAGCAACAAAGCTGGAGGGGTCGCAGGTGAGCGCAGGGCGCTGAGGAATAAATTAGCTGCTGCCGGCCGCAATAGCCTTGACTGATAAAAGACCCGCTCCTGAGTGGCCCGTCATCCCTGGGATGGCTGCAGGGCCAGGGATGACAATTCAGAAATGACCAGCTTTGCCTCCATCCCTGACTTCTGCACTGTCTGAGGGGTCGATCAGGAGACCCAGAGCTAGAAAAACTGATGTCAAGACCAGCCAGTCACCTCCTAGCTCAGTGGCCTCGGGCAACTCCTCACGTCCCTCCGTGTCGCTCACTTTCCACCTGAGTGAGATGGGAAGGAACTTCACAGTGCTTGCCCGCCCATCCATTGCCTGCCTCAGCTAACAATTAATTAAGACTCTTCATTGCAAGTGACAGAAATTTCCTCATACTGGCTTTAAAAAAAAATTATTTAATTTATTGAACTGTCTGGGGAGAGATGACTCCCGGCACAGCAGGGCCAGGGTCAGACAGTATCCTGAGGCTCTGTGCTCCTATGTCAGCTTTGTCTCACATACCCTGCTCCACACAAGTGCTCCCACCCACCCCAGGTGTAGCTCCTTCTGCTTCCTCTGGGCCTGAGAAAAAAGAAGCGTCTGCAAAAATGGATTCCATAAAAATTCCAGGGCTGAACCCATTGCTGTGTCCAGGGAATGAAGCACATAGTGGGATGGTCTTCCATCAGCTTCCATGAGGGCAAGGAGGGGAGAAATCAGTTCCGGAGAAAGAAAAGGTAGGCTGTTGTTGCCAGTAGAGAGAAAGGCTGCCAAGCAAGGGCGGGAAGAAGGACGAGCCAGGCAGGGCAGCAGAGAAAACCCCTGCAGGGCAGGCATGAGCCGTGGGCTCCGGGCTCCATCCTGAGACGCTGAGTGTTTGTCCGCAGGAACTATTTGGAGCCAGGATGGTGGAGTGGGGGACAAGCAGGGAGCTTCTGACCAGATAAGGAAAGGTACTTTCTCCAAGCTCCTCAAAGGTAGGAAAGTAAGGCCAATCTAACAGAACCAGAGAAAAGACAGGCTCCTTCCCCATCTCACAGAGAGGGACCTGGGCTGACCAGGGTGGAGTTTACATAACTGTGAGCAACACAGTCTTCCACGGGGTTCTTGACATGGCCTTTATCCTGCTCTAGTCTCTCTGTTCCTAGGTGACGAGAGATGACACTTCCTCAGACGGGCTGATTCTTAAGGTTAATTGAAAGTGGCCTTTCTCATGAATCACCCATTGCACTGAATTATTAATCACCTGCAGGCATTTGCAGGCCTTTAAAACACTTGGACTTCCTGCAGCCTTTCTCAGGAATGCTTTTGCCAGTTGAAATAGGACTTCCTTTTGGCCACAGAGAAGAGAAACCCTGTCTGCCGCTCTTTCCAGTGTTCCCAGCTCCCAGAGACCCAGAGAGGAATGAGATCTGAAAACAGGAAGCTGGGCCAGGGCTGCAGCTCGACCTGGAAGCTGCTGTCATGTGAACAGGCTGTAGCTCAGCCGGGCTCGGGGCCCCTGAGAGGCCATGGACAGAGGGAGTCCAGGGGCTGGGTCTAGCTCCCCCACTTAACTGGGTGGTCCATGGAACTTCTTTGATTTGGTTTCTTCATGAGAAGACCAACTATGCAGGGCTGACACAAGGTAGGGTTCAACAGGTCATGCACACTGAGCTAGCATCAGGGTGCCCAAAACATAAGGAGGAACAAGAAAGGTGAACTCACACCCCCCCAACACCTGCTTTCATCTTCCAGTGGAGGAAAAAAGACTGAAAATCCGGGGGGCTGGTTGCATGGGTAAGGTGCTCACAGGCTGAGCTAGCAACGTGACAGCAAGACCCCACAGCCAGGTTCCAGGGCAAGGTCAAGCGCTCCTGGCCGGCCCCAGAGTGTGGGCCTGGGATGTGTGTGATGCATGGATGACACTGGCAGAAGCCAGGGGGCAGCTCATCCTCGGGGTGCAAGCCTTTCTTCCACCATTCAGCACAGCCTCGGCCCCAGAGGCTGACGTTGGGATGCTGAGCTGAGAAAGACATGGCTCCCTGCCTTTATGAAGTCCTGGTCTGCTAGGGAGAGTGAGGTGGGGTGATGGTCACAGGCACTAAGCGCTACAGACAGATGGAGGTGGGGGAGCATCTGGGTGGCTGAGAATGGGGAGGAGATCCTGGAAGACATAGTGGAGGAGGGGGGATAGGGTTGAATCTGAAGATTCAGACAGGAATTGGATGCTGTGTTCCGGGCTGGTTATGGCAGAGACCAGGCGGGAGTGTTTGGTGGTGATGGAGTTGGACAGAGGAGGAAGAGCTGGCAGAAGCAGGCCATGCTTGGATGTGGATGGTGAGGAAAGGAGACCTGGAAAGGGGTCTTGGAGGCCTTGGAAAGCAGAGCATGGGGCTGGGGGAGGATGGGCAGCTCTGGACCTGACACCTCCAGACTGGCTACAAAACATTCCCTCTTCCAGAAGCACCCACTCACGCAGCTTGGGGCCAGTCATGGAGATGGCTCCAACGATGTCCACGTCCCAGTGCTTGGGACCTGGGAATGGGTTACCTGACATGGCAAAGGGGACCTTGAAGAAGTGATTAAAGTAAAGATCTTGAGGTGGGACGATTACCCTGGATTTTCTGGGCAGGCCCCACCTAATCACCTTATAAGAGGGAGTCAGATCTACTTAGATGTGACAGTGACAAGGATTGGGACACCTGGGTGGATCAGTCAGTTGGGCGTCCAGCTCTTGCTTTCAGCTCAGGTCATGATCTCAGAGTTGTGAGATTGAGCCCTGCATCAGGCTCTGTGCTCAGCAGGGAGTCTGCTTACGATTCTTTCTCTCCCTCTGCCCTTCCCCATGCTCATGCTCGCTCACTCTCTCTCTCAAAATAAATAAATAATTAAAAATAACAAATATGATAAAGATTCAGAGAGATTAGAAAATGCTGCTGCCCCTTTGAAGACAAAGGAAGGGGCCACTTACAAGCAGCTTCTAGAAGCCAGGAAAAGATAGGAAATGGATTTTCTCCCCAGTCTCCAGAACGAAGGCAGCCCTGCAGATCTCTTTCAGTCTTCTGACTTCAGGCTGCAAGACACTACATTGTTTTTAACTAACAGAAAACTGACATGCAACTCAGACCTGAGGAGAAAGATGAGGAGGCTTTGAGGGGGACCCAGACTCCACTTCCCGAGATGTCATCAGCATCCTCAGCTGAGCAGAAGCAAAGGTTAGAGCCCCAGGTTCTCCAGACACCAACAGGATTTGCAGGAGGGGAAAGGTGGGAAAAGGAAATGCCCTGCCTCCACCAGGCTCCTAGCAGTCTTCGGGGGTGGAGAGTAGAGAGAGGCCCTACTGGGTAGAGATGCAGGGACCCCTTTCTCACCTGACCACGGGAAGAAAGTAACTGCCCACCCCTGGGAAAGGAGGGGGACCCCAGTTCACCACCCATCGTGCCTCAAGTCAACCGGCACTGGGGGCAGGACAGAGCTGCACACTGACAGCCTGGAGGACCCCCCCCTTCCCCCTCCCCCACACTCCCACCCCACCCTCCAACCCCCCCCAACCCTGTCTAGTCTACTCAGCCTTCTCCCTACCATGTGATAGGCATAGGTGCCAGGCAGGAGCAGGGCCCAGAGTTGCTCTTTGGACATGACCTTCAAGGCTGTACTACAAGACCGACCCTCCCTCCCCACACACATATATTTCTTTCAGTTGCCAACTACAGATGCAGCCTCGAGGTTTCAGATGCTCCCCCACCCCACCCTTGCTCCCCGCCCCAGAGCGCTCCTCAGGGACCGCTGTGTGCGGCCCCAAGAAGGTGCATGTGGATGGGGCGCAAGAGGGAGCGGGCAGAGGAACTGCAGGGCCTTTCCTCCAGCCACCCGCGAAGGCTGCGTTCAGTAGTCTCAACTGCACTGCCCCTGCGCTCTGATAATAACAAGGGTTTCGGGTGTCGAGGGGATCCAGACGACTCCACCCTGAGCCACAAAATCACCACAGTAGTGGGTGGCAGGCTCTGTGCACCCCCAACCCCACACCCTCAGGCTAAGTCACCATTCTAAGCCATATCCATTACATACTTCCATCCAGAGGGAGTACTATTGCTAACCCAACTGAGGACAGAGAGCCCGGGGTGCTGAAGGAAATTGTCCCAAGTGGCACAGCTGGTGGGTGGGGAGCAGAGTCGGAACCCAGAGTCGTTGTCGGAGGGCCTGCTGCAGAACCAGGGCTCTCCAAAGCCTCGTTATTTTGTGTGCTGCGACGGTGGACGAGTGAACTTCATCGCCGCAGCGCGAGCCACGGGGACCCGGAGAGGAGAGTCCGCCCTGGGAGCTGGGCAGGCCCCAGGAATGCGGATGGGCGCCGGGCCGGAGCGGGGGTGTAGGGGGGGACCTCACGCTGCGGGGGGCCGCGGAAGGTGCACGCGCACTCCTAGACCTAAAAGTGGCTTGACCAGGTAGGCCGGCGTGAAGGTTCGGGTGCTGAGCCCTCCATCAGACGCGGCGGCCAAGGCCTTAGCCGGGGGCCCTCTCACCCTACACTCCCCGAGCGGGGGGCCCTCGCACCCCACCCCACCCGAGCTGCTGGGAGCCCCGGGCGCCCCGTGCCGCCCAGCCTGGAGCCCTGCAGTTTCCGGGCACGCACCAGGGGCTCCACTCTGGCGAGCCTGGCCGGGGCGGAGCTGCGGAGTCCGGGGGTTGGCTCCCAGACCCGCGGTCTGTAGCCAGAGCCCAGCGAGACCAGGGACCGCCCCCGCGCCCTCCCGACGGCCCCCGCCGGGCCTTAAAAGCCTGCCCCGCAGAGGCTGGAGGCGCGGAGATACGTGCGCCCCGGCCCCTACAGCCGGCCCGAGCAGTCCCATGGCGGGTAAGTGCCCCTCGCCGTACCCTCGCGCCCAGCGCTGCATCCGGGCCCCCTGCCCATCCCCAGCCGTGGCCGCACTTTGCCTCTCCCGGCCTGCCCCGCCGGGGCGCAGCCCGTACCCTGCCCGTGGCTCCTAGCGCGGGGCGAGGGTGAAGTGGAGAGGGAGACTGCTCCCAGACGGTTGCGAGGCAGAAAGTGTGGGGATCTGGCCTTCTCACCAGTCCCCTCGCTCCAGACCCTATGCCAGAAGCCCCTTGTCCACAGTGACGTAAAGCAGGCACCTTCTTTGTCCTTGGAGGGCAGCCGGCGCCTGGGAACGAGCGTCTCGGTGCTCTCAGCCGGCGCTGAACGCGAGTGGATCCGGCCAGGCCCCCTCAAATGATGGGGTGCAGGCAGTCAGCTGTCCTTGTGTCTCTGTTTCTCGCACCTACTGCGCCCTTCCTCATCGACACTCCTTTCCGTTGTCTTCAACTGATCCCCCCTAAGTGGCTTCATCTTGATAGAGGGTTGAGGAAAAGGATTGGGTTTTAGAGAACGTTACAGAATTCAAACACGAGCCCAGTCTCTCAGCAGGCCCCAGGACCAAAAAGGACAGGGATTGCAAACCAGGGCATCATCCCTTCCTGGGCTTCCTGTAAGTACAGAATGGCCACACTCAAGCTTACCTTCAAGGCTGAACCGGAAACCTGGAAAGATAAAGGTTCTGGTGAAAGCAGATGGAATGTCTCATCAGGAGCATGAGAAAATGGTTCATTTCAGCCAGAATCTCAAGCCCAAGGCCTGCCGCTTTCCAAAGCAACAGGAAGCCTGCTTCTGTGTCAGTTCTGGAGTCCAACCCAGGGGGTGGGGTTGCTGCCCACATTCTGCCCCCTACCCCCTGCAGGCCAGCGGTGCGAGGGGGAGTGCCTTTCCCCCTGGCATCACAATCCGGGTGGTCTCTGCCCCCAGAGAAGGTGGCCCTGGTAATTGGGGGCCTCGCTGGGGGGTTGCTGCTGCTACTGTTGCTGATCTGGGTGAGCTGCTGTCTCTGGAAGAAGCTTCGGACCCTGTCCACCTATGAGGAGCTGCCAGGGAGCACCACTGCCTCCAGCGTACAGGGGGGCAAGCTCTACCCCCCACCTGCCAGGACGCAGACAAGCAGGTGAGGCAGGATGTGGAGTTTCCCTTGGTGGGGGGTAGGGAGGAAAGTCTATTTTGTGGGGCTCCTCCTCTATGCCATTACCATGCTACAAAGCAACCCCAGAATCATCACGACAAGCTCTGGGACAGGCATTGTGAGGCTCATTTTCCAGATAAGAAAACAGACCCAGAGGACATAAAGCAGGCCTAGTAAGTGCCAGAACAGGCATTTGAGTCCGGGCAGAATGACTCCGGAAGCAGTGCTCCTTCAGCAAGTCTCCACTGGCTGCAGATGGGCATAGCTGTTAGCTTTGGTGGGGGGATGGTGGGGGAATGTGGACCCAGAAAATAGTGCTCTTGCCTCCTCCTGGCTCCTGCTGTTTTTTCTTCCCCCAGCCTCCAGCCCTCAACCCCTATGGGCTGAGCACAAGGAGGCCACAACGGTCACTGGCCACCAATATGTATATCATCTCCCCACCTCGGGACAGGCCTCCAGGTGTGCCGTTCGTGGTGCCTCCTTCCCTTCAAGACCAAGACTGGGTACCCCTACACCGTGGAGAGTGGGCCCAGGCCCCACAGGACCCTTGCCTCTCCCCAGAGTTCCTGCCCCGCCCCTCCAGTGGCAGCGTTGGTGAGTGCTGGGGTCAGGGTCTGTTCAGGCCAGGGTGGGCCCATTTGCTTTCACGGGCCTGGTTCTGGAAAACCGCCGGGACCAGCAGCCCTCCGGTAGTGCCCTCCGTGACCAGGTCCGCTTATTCTGGGGGCAGAGACCACCAGGACTGTGATACATGGGGAAAGCCCACACCACTGGCCTCCTGGGGGCAGAATTTAGGCAGCAAGCCCACCCCCCTAGGCTGGACCACAGGAGTGAAGCAGAAGCAAGGTGGCTGTTGGTTGGGCTCTGCTGGGTCTCAGCAGTAATGCCATTTTCCTTGCAATCCTAGTGCTCTGGGCAGAGTTTTCTGGTTTCCGTTGAAAAGAGTTGCCCAGTGACCACTCTTTCCAGGTACTTGGGTTTACCGAATGCCTGCTGCACCCCCAGCTTGTGCCAGATCTGGCCTCAGGTGCCGTTGTGGCCTTAGACCTACCTCACCCCATGCCTCTGTGGGGAAAGAGATCCTTGCCCCGTCTTACACATTCATAAACAGAGGCTCGGAAAGTTAAGAGTGCCCTGCTCAAGGTCACAGAGGCAGTAAGCAACAGGTCTGGGATTAGAACCCAGAGCGCTCAATGAGTTTTGTTCTAGGCTGATAGGTTCCGTGATCCAGAGGGCAAGTGTTAGGAGCCGAGCACACAGCTTTCTGCCTACCGCTTTGCTCTGAAGACCTCCCAAGATACCTTCCCAGGAACCAGAAGGGATCAGCTAGTCCCCTCTAATTTGAAGAGGAAGAAAAGAGGCAAAACTTCATCACTGAGACATCCTGTGGACCCCATGGACAGGAGCCAGGCCAAGAGCTGGGCACTGGGTCCCCCCCACCAAGCAGGCCCTGACCTAGGGGTTGGAGTTAAATGGAGTTAAATGGGCACTCTTTTGGGGGCCTCAGAGGGGAGCAGGACTGGATATACCATGCCTTAGTGCTGGCAGGCTTCCTGGAGGAGTAGTCCTAGAGAGAGGGGCTGTGTCCAGTCTAGAGAAGGGTGTGGGTAGGATGTGGTAAGGAGAAGCCAGAGAACTGTCTCCTGGAAGCTCAGGCAAGAAGAGATGGGCTGGGGCAGGGGCGATGAAGCCCAGAGCTTGCTATCCACCTCCCACCACTGTCCCTGTCTTCCTCGGGCCTGGCAGACCACCCCGCCCCTGTGTTATAGGAAATACAGGCACGGTGGGGACCATCAACCCAGATCTATATAAGTTCCTGGAGGACAAGAGTGAAACCAACTTCCCTGAGGGCTGCCTGGGACGGCTGTGGTTCTCCGTGGAATATCAGCAGGATGCCGAGCGGCTGTTGGTGGGCTTAATCAAGGCTCGGAGGCTGCGAGCCCCCTCGGAGAGCTGCAGCCCCCTCGTGAAGCTGCACCTGCTGCCCGATGAGCGGCGCTTCCTCCAGTCGAAGACCAAACGCAAGACCTCCAGCCCGCAGTTTGATGAGCACTTCATCTTCCAGGTACGACCCCTGCAGCATATAGGGTCTGGCCTCCGGGGAAGGAGCAGCCAGGGTCCAGGTTACCCCAGCCTCCTGTGACAGCTAGGGCCCTGAAGGCCTCCCAGGCCCGTGCTGCCACCAGGTCTACTTTACCTGCCGGACAGGTCAGGGTCTGCAAGAGCCCTATTTGGGGGGTGTGGGGGCGAGCGAGGGAGGTGAGGGGTAGAGGGCTGGGCTCCCTGTTTCAGGGGTGCCTGGAGGAGAGAAAGAGAAAACACATCCTCGGACCACCTACTGGATGCCAGGCTCTGGCCCACGAGGCTCTGGAGAAGCAGTCCAAAGCCCTGGAGCCTTAGGGGGTTTCTGGCAAGGTTATCCAAGAAAGGCAGAGGGTGAGACCCCCACGCTCCCTTAGAGCGGGGGCAGGAACTCGCCTAGTGTGTCGGAGGCCAGTGCAGGGTCCAAGAGCCATCGTGCAGCCCGTGCTGCCTTGGCTGCCCTGAGAACAGGCCGGCTCATGGTCTGCAGGTGCAGAGGCTGTCAGGGCACTGAGCCAAGCCCACAGGGGCCTGGGAGTCTAAGCAGGTGACTGGGGGCCCTGATGGGAAACCAGGCATCAAGAGCTGCCTTGAGGCCTTGGACAAACATTTTCAAGAGCCAGGCAGTAGGCTGGCTGGCAAGGTGAGGAGAGGCCGTTCAGCATCCGGGAAGAGGGTGATTGCTGAGGTCAGAGCCTGAATTCTTGCCTTCTTCTGGGCCCGAGAGCTGGAGCTGCATGGAGAGCTGGCATGGGGCCCAGATCCCGCCTGTTTTGCTGGGGGGTCAAGGCTGCGGGTGTTCACAGGTGACCTTGTTCTCCTCAGAACGTAAAAAGCCAAGACATGTAGCCGTGCTGCCCAGCGTGGCCACGCAGCGTGTTCACAAACTTGTTTCTGTTTGCTCATCGCTTCCCTGACCAGTCCCCACCCCAACTTGATCCTGGCCTCTCTGTTCTTTGAGGGGGAAGGAGAAGGAGACGAGGAAGAGAAGAAAATCTGTATTAACTGAGCATCTGCCACAGGGTTAACACTGTGTTTGGGGTTTTACAACTCAGAGAGTAGGAACTATTTCAGGTGAGGAGACTGAGTCTCGGAGAGAGGTCTGGGGTGCCCAACTCAGACGGCAGAGCCGGGCAGGTTCCCTGGGCTCCGGTGGGGGACTTCTCACATTTTTATGTGCAGGCAGATCACTTGGAGGTTCTGTTAAATGGTGGATTTCCTTCATGGGCCTGAGATGGGGCCCCATGTCCTGTATTTCTAATAAGGTCCAGGGGAGGGGTAGACACTGTTGGTCCTTGAACTCACTCTGCAGGGCAAGGCTCTGGCACATGTTCCCACTGCCACTGGTCCCCGGGGGATGGGTCCCCACTACTGGAACGGTCCCCTGACGATGTCTGGGTTTGGGGGGGGTGCAGGTTCCTGGCTGAACCACTTCTCACCAAAATCTCCTGTGTCGAGAACAGTGTACCACACCCTCCCATCCTCTGTTTCCACGCCTGACCCCAGCCCAGACCCTCATCTCTCCCAGGTGTCCAGCAAGAACATCACTCAAAGGGTACTCAGGTTCTCCGTGTACCACGTGGACAGGCAGAGGAAGCACCAGCTCCTGGGCCAGGTGTTCTTCCCCCTGAGAAATGAGCCCCTGGCCGGTGACTGCCCGCATGTCATCTGGAGAGACCTGGAGGCTGAGAGTGGAGAGGTAAAGGTCAAGGTCACCAAGCATATACTTTTGTGTGTCAGACCCCCAGGGGCAGCCAGCAGTGTGGCCCAGTGCCTGCTGGCCAGCATCAACCCAAGCAAGTGTGACTTGGGGTCATGAAACTGGGCTGGAGCGGCCTGGGACCAGGGGGCAGGGCAGAGCTACCCTTGGGCAAGGAAAGGTGGCCTGAGGTTCTTTTGCCCTGGAGACCAGATTACCTGGATCAACTTGATTCCCCTCCATATCAGACACCTGTGAAAGGTGATACCCCAAATGGACCAGGCTTGCCCTCTCTTCTCCTGACCCCTCAGAAGACCCAGGCATCTTGAAAAAGGCTTTGGAATCCCCTAGACATGGGTTTGAACCCTCAGCTCTGACACTCACTACTGTGTGAGCTTCAGCAAGCCCTTTCCACTGTCCAGACCTCAGTTTCCCCATCCGTAAAATGCCGTTGGGCTGAAAGGAGACACCATGGGTGTGTAACCCAGGACCAGAGCCTGACTGCTGGGAGGAGGCCAGATACCGCAGCCTCTCCAGCACCTGCTGAGTGACAGGGATGCTTTCCTCCGGGCCTCTCCAGCCTCCCTCCGAGTTTGGAGACCTGCAGTTCTGTCTCAGCTACAATGACTGCCTGTGTCGCCTGACTGTGGTCGTGCTGCGAGCCAAGGGCCTCCAGCTCCAGGAGGACACGAGTTTCGTCAGTAAGTTTTCCTTTGCAGGGCGGGCCCTGTCCAGTGAGCTTGTGGCCTGGGCTGGAGTCTGACCCCTTCCTCTGGCCCTTCAGTTTCTGCCTGCCTGTGGCCCACCATGGAGTGCTCACTACCCTCTGTGGACGGCTGTGATGTGGGAAGCCACTTCCTTCTATTGAACCCAAGACTGTATCCCCTTGGCCTCCACCAAGACCCCTAACATCCCCCAAGACCAAGTCCTCCCCTCTCCTTTCCCAAGGCAGCATCTTGGCTCCGTAAAGGTTCTATCCCTCCTCCTCCACCTCTGCCCTTCCGTGAAGGATTCCACTTCCTCCGGGGCCAGACCCCCTGCCCCACTGCCCCCTGGGCGGGCTCCCTGTACACCAGGCAGGACACTGGGCAGAAAGGAGACGCTTCAGGCTGACAGGGAGCGCAGTGCTCTGCTTCCTCTGGGCGCCCAGAACCCAGCAGCTGGAGGAGTGGAGTCCCTGCTCCGGCTCACCGAAATGTCCTGCCCTTATGCACCCCCAACGCCCGCCCCCCGGCCCCGCAAGCAGAGTGGTAGCTATCAGACCCCTGTGTGTCTCCACATCTGGGTCACCATAAGCAAGTTGTCATTCAACCTTCCACCGTGGATCTAAAATTCATGTGAGCCCCACCCCCAAAACCTTGACCCTCTGAAGAAGAAGGTGCTTGAGGAGCTCCAGGGAGCCAGTCAGGCTCTGGGAAGCAAGGGCCAGCAGAGCCATGATGCACTCTGGAGGCACAGAGGAAGGAGATGGAAGGGAGCCAAGTATTTCCTCGGGTGTAAGCCCATACACTAATCGTCCCTGTTTCCTCTTGTAATTGGTGCCCTCTGGCTGCAGCAGAAGGGGCCTGATGCCCAAGGTGGGCGTGTGGCCTCCCAGCCAGACCTCCCACAGGCCAGAGGCTGGACCCTGCCTCTCCCTCCCAGCCCAGCCCACTGTATGCCCTGCCCCTTAGGTGTGTTTGTCAAAGTGTCTCTGATGAACCACAACAAGTTTGTCAAGTGCAAGAAGACTTCGGCGGTGCTGGGCTCAGCCAACCCCGTGTACAGCGAGACTTTCAGCTTCAAGGCCGATCCTGCGGAGCTGGACACTGCCAGCCTCAGCCTGACCGTGCTGCAGAGCACCAGAGGGGAGAGTAAGGCTGCTCCCCCACCCACAGGCTCTTTGGGACATGGGCACAGGAAGAGCGTTCAAGCAGTAGACCCACAGAGAGAGGTTTCTGTTCTCTGCCTAGGGCAACTAGAACTCAGAGAGGCTGAGATACATGCCCAGGGACACAGAGCTTGAGAGTAGGAGAGCCGAGATTCACACCCATCTTTGCTCAGTTTGTCTCTCCGTGGCAACGTACGGAGAGGTCAAAGGGTGGCTTCTGCTGGCTCTCCACTTGGGCTCCCTTCTCCCCCATCTTTAGTTCCAGAGCAAAGCCAGGACCTTTTGGGGGCTGCCTGCTCCTGCTTCAAGAGGGAGCGGCTAGCTCTGGCTTCTGAGAGGAAGAGTGAGACAGGGAAAGAGAAGGCACTGGGGGTACTGCCCAAGTTGGGTGGCTTCTGTGCTCTGGAGAATGACAGCGTTTTTCCCTCCCCCACAGACAGCCACCAGCTGGGCCGGTTGGTGGTGGGCCCCTACATGTACGCCCGAGGCAGACAGCTGGAGCACTGGAACGCGATGCTCAGCAAGCCCAAGGAGCTGGTGAAGCGCTGGCACGCGCTCTGTCCCACCCCTGAGCCCTGACTCGGCTCAGGACCTCCGTTCTGCCTCCGGAGCCTGCCCTCCCCCGTGGCAGCCACGAGCCTGGATGGTCGGGCCAGCATCTCCTTGGGCTGCCAGGGCGGCCTGAGCCAGGGCAGCGTGTGTGCTGAGAGGCAGGAGAGAAGAGGGACCAGCGAGCTCCAGCCGGGTCAGCAGCATGGCTGGCCACCACCTGCCAGCCTCAGAGACGCCGTGCTGCTGCCTGGTCTGCGAGTCCCAAACCATGGTCAGCACAGTCCCCATCTGGACTGGGATCTCAGGCCTTCAGAAGAACTGTTCTATTCAGTGATAGCAGAGCTGTGTGTGCTCCACCATTCTGGAAAGCTGACGGTAGGTCTGTGCTGGACGGGCACAGTGTCTCAGCTGTGGTCTTCCTGCCTCCCGCCAAGCAGAGAAAACAAACTGCTCTGGGGAAATTGTGGGGGGTGGGGGTGCCCAAAGAGCTGATTCCAGCTGGCCCACAATAAAGAGTCCCGTCTGAAAGTTGGGGTGGGGGTTGGACACATTGGAATGGAACAGCCCCCAGATGCCTGCGCAGCACAGCGTGTCTACAGCTCGGGAGAGAAAGCTCTCAGGGATCGAGACTCGCCGGCTTCAGGCCTGGGGAAGAACACTGCCCACCAAGTGGACATCCACTCCCTGTACCAGGAGGAGGCCCTCACCTGTGTTGGGTCCCTCCCAGGGCCATGTCACATCCTGCCCACGGCCCGTCCTCCCCAGAACCCAAGCCTCACACCCCTGGTCTTCCAGCTGGCTGTCCTACGGGTTTCTGTGGTCACCCTGGTTGACAGCGTTCAGCTTGCACAACTCACTTTGGGCAAGAAATGGCGAAAGCACGCAGCCAAAGCGCAGCCCCCAGGGCTGAGAGCTTTCCCTGTAAACCCAGCGATTTCATTAGAATGACTGTGTTGTGACAGGTGCCCACGTGAGGCTCATCGAGTTGAGAGTCCGCACAAATCCCGGTCATCACCTCCCCATGACACTGTCTTCAGGGTAATGAGCCTTTACTGTGTTTATCACTGTTACTGAACGGGTAGCTTGTATTTTCCCCCACATGCTTTTGAACTTGTGGGGTCAATGCACTGTGACCGTATACCTGGAACCAACTTCAAACCCGTCTCATCTCTTACGCAGTGAACAACTTCAGCAAAAGAAAGTAGTGAGCATTATACTCGAGTGTGCCTCTTCGATCTCACTCCCGATCTCTGTCCATGCACAAAGACAAGCTTTACCTGGCAGTGGTCCGTACAGACAGAATTTCACACACTTATTTCACACACACATTCCAACAAAGCCCACACTCCAGTCATTGCTAATAGCATCAGAGCACACACATTCTCTCTGTGTGTCTAGCAGGCTACTAACCTAGAATGGTTTCCATTTCACCCGGGGTCCCGAGACAAGAGGTGCCAGCCACCCCCACATTTCAAGGTGACATTCATGCCTACTAGGTGGCCTTTCCAGGGCCACTTGGAAAAGCTGGTAAGGATCCCTTGGCAGGACAGAGTGGACCGGTATGTCTGATTCACAGCTGAAAAATCTCAATGGCAAGAGACTGATAGTTCTCTGCTCTAGAGAGAGGAGGAAGGGGTTGCTGTATGGGGCTGAAATGTCTACAGACGTGGTAAGAGCAAAAACTACACAAGTGCTTCCAGTGGACCAGAGGGAGCTGGCCTGGGTTGTCTCCATCCTCTTCTACCCTTCTACCCTCACCTACCAGGTGATCCCTGCATGTCTACTTTATAAGCTCTCTGTCTTTCCACTTTGCAAGTCCTTTGAATATCCACAAAGTATTTAAGGATTGGCTTGTCAATTGCCACACCAAAAAAGTGTTTGAGTTTGACTGGATTTTGATGGAGTACATAGGCCAGTTTGGGACCCATTTTCTATCCCTACAATATTGAAACTTCCATCCATTAACATGGTATGTCCCTCCGTTTCCTTTGGCTGATCTCTCCTTACCTCCAGTTTTTAATGGTATTGATATTATTCATTTCAATCCCACACATATCTTACACCTAGCAAGACATTGCTATTATTATTATGTTCAGTCAATTCCCACCTATATTCAGTCACAGAGTTGCTCTTTCTTTTGCTTTTCATTCTTTCCTCCGTTTCTGGGATTCTGAGATCGTGTTCCTCCTACTTGAAGAACTCTTTTTAGTATTTCTTTTAGTGCACAACTGTTCACAGCAAATTTTCTTGGTTTTTGATTAGAAATGTCTATTTCAAGTTCATTTTTAAAGGATTTGGGGGGGATAGAATTCTAGGCTGACCTTTTCTGTCAAGAGTTTTTAAATGGTGTTCATTATCTTCTTACTTCCATCATTGCTGTTGACAAGTGAGTTATCATCTTTTGTTTCTCCTTGGAAAGTAATGCATCTCCCTCTCCTTCCCACCCTTAGCTGCTTTTAATATTTTCTCTTTATCTTTGGTTATCAGGAATTTGAGTATGGTATACCTCCAGGCAATTTTCCTTTTATTTATCTACCTTGGGAGTAGCAAACCTCCGTAAGTTTTGGAAAATTCTCAGCCCATACTTCTTCATATACGATTTCTGCCCCTTCTTCCTCTCCTCTTCTGAGACTCCAATTACATACCTGTTAGCTCTCCCGGCAGCTCCTGCAGGACTCTTAGGCACTGGGCTGCCTTTTCCACTCCCTGCCTTCTTCCATTTTACTAAATCTTTCTTCTGCTGTGTCTAATTGTAGTTAACCTATATGCTGAGTGCTTAATTTCAATTACTGCATTCTTTCAATTTTAAATTTCCATTTGATGCTTTGTGATCAATTCCCACTCTCTGATGAAAGTCTCTGGTTTGTCAGTCATACCAATACCTGTGACATCAATGGGTCAGTTTTACTGTGTGTGTTTCCCTCTTTGGTTCTGTCACTTGGAATGTTTGACAATATATTGTCCAGCACTGACCATTGTGATAAATTACGGGTGCCCCAGAAGACGGTACTCCTTCGGAGAGGGCTTACTATATCCTCTGGCTGACAGAATGGGGAGAGGTCACCTGAATCCAGTGCAGTAGTGAACTAACTGGAGTCTGGGTTGCAGGGTTTTTTGCTTTTGTTTTTGCATTTAAGAGAGGGCACGAGTTGGGTGGGGTGGTGGGAAGCAGATGGAAAGGGAGAGGGAAATCTTAAGTAGACTCCACACTCAACACGGAGTCTGACACAGGGCTCGATCCCACAGTCCTGAGGTCATGACATGAGCCAAAATCATGACCCGAGTCAGTTGCTTTACCAACTGAGCTACCTTGGTGCCCGTGGGTTGCAGTTGTTGTAAGGTTCTATGACCACCTCTATGACCACCTGTAAGGTTCTATGACTACACCCCATTTTTAGGGTGTAGTCTTCTAAGGGTACCATTTCAATCACCAAATGAGGTTCTGGTGTGTTTACTAGACTCCTCTTCCTTAGTGGGTCATAAACTCCAATTTTTATCTCCTCGGTGTCATGGTATTACGAAAAAAGAAAGCAAGAGAGAGAGAGAAAGGAAGAGAGAGAGAGGAGGAAAGCCCTGCCATCTTCCATGAGCTTTCTGCATAAATTAATTCATAACTTCATAATCAGCAAATGCCTCAAAGGGAAAAACCCTAAGTGTCAGAATTACTCTTCTATCCCTTTTCTGTTCAACCTCTTACCTCTTTAGTCCCAGCTGCTTTGGCAACCTCAATCTCCAATTTTTTGTCTTGTCTCTCCAACTCCAGCCACTCTGCTGCCTTTACTCTCTCTAAGCCTCAGCCCTCTGCCCAAAAGGCCAGCCCCTTAATGAGAATCAATGCATTGCCTGAAGGAATAAAGTGGTTCACAGAATGTCAGCTCACCTCCTTGTGTTTTCCTCCTTCAGAGATCATGGCTTGTCAGCTTGTCGATTTGGGAGCTCTCCAGTGACTTGAAAAGAGGTTTTCTGTATTTTATTCAGCTTTTCTAGTCATTTATCGGCACGAACATCCCTCTACCCAACACAGTAAAGTAACATTTTTCTCAGAATTCCCAAAAAAAAGAATTCTCAGCAAAGACTGATTTTATACAAGGTATTGGATTACACGATTCGTTGGAAGGCTGGTGAAGCCAGGAGGAGAAAATTGCTTGTGTCATCTGTTTTTGCGATGATCGCATGTAACAAACATTCACAACATCTCAGAGTTGTACTGAAATGAGCATTTTCTTCTCATACATCTATGGCCAGCTGAGTGTGAGCCCGTCGAGATCAGGCAAGCCACTTTCAAACAGAGGGTCTGGAAGGGTTCAGGTCCTCACCCAGGCCCACTCTGCATTTGTTCATTCTGAGCACAAGCTGGAAGGGCAGCAGCTGGTTGGGGGGGGGGGGGGTGTCTTTCCAAAGAGAAGGCAAAAGGGCAAGCAGAGCTCCACTCTCTGCTGGGTTTACTTAATATCTCATTGACTGAGCCCTGCTGTGTGGCCAAGTTCAAAATCAAGGGGCAGGGAGGCAAACTATGCCTTTTTATGAGAGGAACTGCAAGCTGCATGGCAGTGGACATAGCTGCAGGGAGGGGTGGAGAATTGGGGTGGTCATTCAGTGCACTTCAGTGATGTGTTGTAGAGATGGGGACCTCCGGGGGCCTGTGTGTGGCTGTGCAAGGCTCTCTGAGATGAGGAGACCTCAGGACTGGGCATCTGCCACCAGGCCTCAGAGCCGCTGCTGTCCACTGCTTCCCTCTAGTGATGAGTGCCCAGAACTTGCACAGCCACTTGCCAGGTAACTTTTTTTTCACTGTGGAATTCCAGATTACTGTGAGAGCCTGGAGCATGCTGCTGGCCAAAGTAGGAGAGTCCAAGGCAGAAAAGGATGATTTTTACCCTCTTTCTGCTGTCGAGTCTCACCCAATTATCTCACATTTGGCAAACTCAACCTGGAACACTGTTCATAGGAGAGTCTAGGAAATCTAATTTCCAGACAATGTAATATAGACCTTTAAAGGCGATGGGGATGGTGCTGCGTCCCGCCCCCCCCCCCGGGGGGGTAAACTGGGGTCGGGGAATCTTAGGTAAGAGATGGCAGATCTAGGAGGCTCTTGAAGTACCCACATGAGTCCTCCAGCTCATAACTGTATTGGTCAAGGAGGATGTCCCCTGCCCCTTAGGCGGCCTCCTGGTTGGGCTCCTTCCCTGCCCCTACTAGGTTGAGCAGAAACCTCTGTTCACAAGTTGGGGGAGTGTGGAAGCACAAGGTAGGAGAAATAGGAAAATTGTGCTCCATGCCCTTCTCCGGTTGCAGCCTTCAAGGGGCATGAGCAAGCGTGAGGGTGGGGGTGAAGGGGGAGCTTAAATTTTCAATGAAGTTGCAAGTTCAGACTACACAACATTGGACATTTTAAGTGCTGAACACAATGTGCTTTCGTAAGTAGAAGTTACAGGAAAAATTTACTGCAACCTAAGAGTGATCAAAAAAGTCATGCACTCTGCCCTAGATTTTATCCAAAGGGCAGGGAGAAGCAACCTGCCAACCAGGTTTGAATGGGTCACTGGAAAAAGGGGGAAAAAAAAAAAAAAAAGATGAAGTAGTTTGCTGATTATATTCCATAAGCCAGGCTCTTTCAATGTAATGGATGTATTTCTTAATTGAATTTAGTATGCTATTATGGAGACAGATCATAATATCTGCCTCTTGTTTTTTTCCTATTTTAAGTATAGAATCGTTGGCCCAGGTCACTCCTCCCCTCCCTGCATGAAGCTTTATTTCAAGTAGCATGATTCTCAAAGTGGGGTGACTGTTAAGATGGGGTGCAGGGAACTAGCCCTTGGGAAATAGCCTAGGGCTTTAAACCTCAGCTTGTCACATCCACACAGCAGCCCACGAGGAGCTCCCCCATGTTCAGAAAGGATGAAAGTGAGCATGGGGGGGGGGGGATCATTTCTCAGGGCTCCAGAGCCAGGAGGTGGTGGAGCTGGAATTGCAAGCAGATCGCAGATGTCCAAAATGGTATCACGGCTACATACTGCCAGAGGGACCTCAAAAAAGCCGTAGGGAACACCAAGTGCCGTTACACTACCACCACGGGCCGTGGGAAAGGCCCTTCACATGCGCAGTCGACAAGCCGCTTCTGTCTGGGCACCGTTAGCGGCCTGTGGGGCCGTCCTCGTGTCCACCCCCCCCCCCCCCTGCCCGCTTCCCTCCCTCTCCCCCTTCCTTCTCCCTCCTTCCTTCCTCCTTTGCTCCCTCTCCCACCCTTCGGATTGTGTAAATTATGTGTTTATCTCCACTGCTGATAAAGTGTAATCCTGAAAGTGACCAGATTTGATTCTTGTCTTCCTATTGTTTTTGATAATCTGCTTTTATTGGTTTGCTGACTGACTGACCTGATATGACAAACTTCCAGAAGGCAGATGATGCAAGCTAGACAGTGGGAGCCCTGGAGCAGATGGGAGGGAGGGGGGAGCTCTGGTGTCCATGTCAGGAGGGTCATGGGAACATGACCAGACCGGGATGCAAAGTGGCCGGGGAGCCGCGAGTCCGGGACGTGTGGCAGGGGCACACCGCCATCCAGTGTCCCCACACCCGCGGCGTGACTAATGTGCCGCCACTGAAAAAGCAAGGAAAGCGCCCACCTCCTGCAGCGTGTCTCCAGCGCCCTCTGGTGTTCAGCCGCGTACTCATGCAGAGCATGTATTAAGGACGGATTTGGAGCCCCGAGGAAATTGTTAACTGGTAAACCAGCCTCACCAGACTCTTTTCTTGCGCCCCCTCCCAAGCACGTCTCTCCCTCCCCACCAAAATAACCACTAACCTGTTTTTTGTGGAAATCACTTCTTTGCTTTTACTACGTAACCATGCAGCCTTAAATGCCATAGCCTTTTTTTGTTTTGTTACAAAGCTCATATAGGGAACTAGAAAGGAAGCACTATTTTGTATTTGGCTTCTTTGACGCCACACGATGAATCGAGATTCATTATACATTGTGGGAGGAGGGAGGGGTTTAAACCAGAAGTAGAGTTGCTGGATCCTAGGGTTTGCATATCTCCCCATTTAGTAGATAAAGCCAAACTGTTCTCCAAAGTCCATGTTCCAAGTTCACATTCTCACCAGAAGTGTATGAGTTCCCATTGCTGTTCCCATTGCTCTACATCCTTGTCTACACTTGGTATCATCAGTCTTTTTATTATAGTCATTCTTTATAGTATGGAGAGCTATCCCTCATGGGTTTAATTTGTACTCCCCTAATGGCAAAGGAGGCTGAACCTGTTTTGTATGTTACTTGGTCATTCCGATCTCTTCCTTTGTGAAGGGCTTGTTCATGTTCTTAACCACTTTTCTATTGGGTTGTGGTTTTCTTATTGATTTGTAGAAATTCATTTCAATTAGTTATACTACAACTGTTTTCTCCCATTGTTTATTTAAATTACCAATATATTTGCAGTTGATTTCCTCCTATTTTTATGGCTCTCGGTTGATAAATAGAAGTTTTTCATTTTAATGTAGTCAAACGAAGCAATCTTTTTGTGTCCTCTTTTTAAGAAGCACTTCTGTAGGAGCGCGGACAATACGGACTCCATCTTTGGCCCTCCATCTTGTTCGTGTCCACACAATGACCTCTCTCGGACTACGTGTTCGAAGCCCTAGGTTAATGTATGCCCTGACCGGAATGTGAGAAGGCCTGTTCTTGTCTCTGCTAAAGTTGTTTAGATAATTAATAGAGATAACATAGTTCCTAACCACCCCACCTCCCATTCCCGCACACTGTTGGCGCCACAAGGTCCGGTCAGTGTTAGACCCTTTGACTTAACTAAGGTGCTCCCTGAACATCCCCTCACTGTATAAAATTTGTGGACTTAGGTCTGGGCTTTGGGGAGAATAGCTGTGCAGCTATTGGCACCATCCTAACTCCCACATCAGTAAGTCAGCCTGAATAAAACTGTGCAAACTGTACAGAGTGGCCGGTTTTATTTTCTGGTCTCAAAGTGCCTTCTCAGTTTGGAGGACACTTTACTCTCCCTCCTCCATCTTCTCACACTTTCCACACCTCCAGATCATGAAGACATTCTTCTATACTATTTTCAAGAAGCTCAATTATTTTGCCTTTCACATTTAAGTATCTAGAAGCTACTTGAAATAGAAGCTTGTATAAGTTATAACACTGGATTTGAGTTTCTTACTTTTTTTCCCATATTGGATATTGAATTATCCAAGCACCATTTATTGAAAAGATTATCCGTTTCTCCATTAGTCTGCTACAGTACCAAGGAAATAAATCAAGCATCGTGTACGTTTGAGTCTGTTTCTGGGCTCCTTCTGCTACATAAGTAAATTTGCCTATCTTTATACTAATACCATCATGTCTTAATTACTCATGTGTAATGTCAACATCTGCTTGGCTAAGTCTCGGTCTGGTTCTTCTTCAAGAGTGTCGACTATATGGGCATGTGGCATTTCCATGTAAATTTTAGAATCAGCTTGCTAAGTCCCTCCCATCTCCCAAAGAGGAAGGCTGTTGTGACTTTGGTTGAAATTGCCTAGAGTCTAGAAGTCAACTCAGGGAGGGATGCCTGGGTGGCTTAGTGGGCTAAATAAAGCCTCTGCCTTCCGCTCAGGTCATGATCCCAGATCCCAGATCCCATGAGGATACAGGCTCCCCGCAGAATTACTGGGATCCTCATACACGGCTTATGTGTGAAGTTGTACAACTCCGGAGCACTCTTTGGCAGTTTCTTTTGAAGTGAAATAGATACCCTATAAGCCAGCAATCTCAGTCACAGGAATTTACCCCCAACCCCGTAGCCAAATCTGAAAACATATGTCCACAACTGGACTGGCAAAAAAGATGTTCATAGCAACTACTCATAACAGCCCCAAACTAGAAACAACCCAAATGACCTTGGATCGTAAAATAGATAATATATTCCTACACTGGCATATTACTCACCAATAAGAAGACAAACTAGGGGTGCCTGGGTGGCTCAGTGGGTTAAAGCCTCTGTCATGGGCTCGGATCATGATCCTGGGGACCTGGGATCAAGCCCTGCATCGGGCTCTCTGCTCAGCAGGGAGCCTGCATCCCCCCCCCCCGCTCTGTCTGCCTCTCTGCCTACTTGTGATCTCTCTCTGTCAAATAAATAAAATGTTAAAAAAAAAAAAAAATGAACTACCGAGTCACATAAAAATCTGGATGAATCTCAAAAACACTGTTGTGAGGAAAGCAAGTCACAAAGGAATATAAACCATACGATTTTACTTACCTGACATTCAAGAGCAGATAAAACTAATCTATGGGGACAGATATCAGAAAAGTGGTTTCCTAGCATGGGTGGGGATTGACAGGAAGTGGAAATGAGCGAAACTTTTAGAGAGATGGAAACCTAAAATTTTTGATTGGGGTATTGGCTACATGAATGCATGTATTTGTCAAAATTCAGTAAGCTGTATATTTAAGATCTGTGCATTTTTTCTTTGTATAAATCTTAATTTTAACTCCAGGAAAAACAATCTGATTGGCCCAGCTTGAGTCAGGTAACCTGCTGTCTGTGAGTAATCAGTTTTTGCCAAGGAATCAAACCAAACATAGACGCGGCCCAGAGAAGGGGTAGGGTTGTGGGCTCCGCTGCCGCCCCATGAAGAACCGGGTGGTAGTTTCTGTGATCAAAACCGTATTACCTTTTCCTATATTTGTAAGAAATCTTTTTAATATGGGGAATTAGTATTTTTCAGGAATTAGGGAAATTTTCCTAGTACTTCCATCAGATAAAAACAAGCATAAAGGAGAAGGTAAAACCAGGCCCCAATCCCCCAACCCAGGGTAATCACTACACCATTTTGGTCAGAGTCTTCCACATGGTATGATCACAATGTTACATAACTTGAATTGTACTACACACATTATGTAAATAAGGACAATCCCTCAGCTTATCTGCTGTCTGGCTATGTGGAGAATTTGCACTGTGTATCTGAGCAGGGAGTGAAGTGTGTCAAAGAGAGAAGGCAGGATGAGGAGAAGGGCTGACATCTGGAGGGAGTGGAGCAGTGGCAAAGACCAGGCAGGAGCTTGATCTCCCCTGACGAGAAACCATGCAGATGCTGCGTGAGGAGGAGAAGCCTTCCAAAGAACTCAAGCGCGTGTTCTAGAAAGAGCAGCATTGGGTGCCTACTGCACAGAAGGCACTGGCGGTCAGGACCACCCCAAGAAGGGACCACAGTGGGAGCCAGTTTGTCATGAAACCATTGTCCCTGGTTCTGCTTTCCTCCCTGCCCCCAGTCCCTGCAGGAGCTGGGCCTCCGGGGATGGGGAAGAGACTGGGGAGAAGTTGTCTCACTGTCAGTTCATGCCCTCCTGCAGCCCCAGAAAGCTGAGTGGGAGCCAAGGGAAACCGGGCTGTCCCTCCCCCTCCACTTGGAAGCAGACGGCTCACCCTTAGCAAATGTATTCCTTAAGTGGATGGAGTTAACTTCCCGATAACAAACCCAGTTTAAGACCCTCAAAGACAGAATAACAAGTAATTGACAAACCTCCCCCTCACCTATTTCTTACCCTACTGGCCTTAAAACAGGAAACACAAACACTTTATTCTAATTGTTCTGATCTGTGAACCATGTTTCATCATCTAGAGACCCTCCAGGATGCAAATTCATCATTTAAAATCAAAGACATAGGGATGGGATATTTTCTGTTTCATTCTATATCGTTCTGAGAAACTAGAGATATTTTCTTCTAAGAAAGCCATGTTGTCACCTATTCAGGTGAACCTACATTAATGGAAGACTAGCTGTAAACAACTTAAGACGGGAGAATCTGTCCCTCTCAGCTGAACTGTCAGACAAAAAATGAGATTTACCGGGGCGCCTGGGTGGCTCAGTGGGTTAAGCCTCTGCCTTCAGCTCAGGTCATGATCCCAGGGTCCTGGCATCAAGCCCCATATCAGGCTCTCTGCTCAGCAGGGAGCCTTCTTCCCCCTCTCTCTCTGCCTACCTCTCTGCCTACTTGTGATCTCACTCCCTCTGTCAAATAAATAAATGAAATCCTGAAAAGAAAGAAAGAAAGAAAGAAAGAAAGAAAGAAAGAAAGAAAGAAAGAAAGAAAGAAAGATGAGATTTACCTAAAATGTCTGCCATTGGATTGCCAGACATAGGACTGTTGGATTGGCTGACATTCTTAGACTCCTAGGCTCCTCAATGGAGTTTTATAAAAATCTGTGGAGTATGTTAAATATACTTACCTGTACATCTAGGATAAGGAGTACACCTGGGAGTGATGGCAATTTGTTTAAATTAAATACATGGTAATTTCCTCAGGACAGAGGGAAGTTATTTTCAGCCCAAATAAGGGTTCCTAGAAAAATGGGTTAACCTACGCCCTACATACTAGAAACTGTGAAGAGATACTGGCGGGACCTGCTGTTCTTTGTCTCACTTGAAATGGCTTAGAGGCTTCTACCCAAAAGTGTGTGAAGGCCCTCTATTCCAGCAGGCTGTGTTTTGGTTGATAAAAGGACTAGACCTCATCTTGGGGGCAAAGTGAAGGAAGGCAAGTTTAAGAGGACAGCACTCTCCGTGGGCTTACACAGACTGGGCAGTAATTTATATCAGAATTCCAGATTTGCTTCTACTGTGCTTAGAGTTGAAAGAGCATAGCTTAGAAGACATCACCTCTTGAGATTCATCAGCCATCACATGAGTTATCTGGGAGAGCCAACCATTTTGTTCTTTAAGTACAACACGGGGACAACTTTTTCCCCACTCACCTTACTGGGTGTTGGATAAAACCTCAGGAGTCATTTGATTTAATCTCTTCCTTCCCCAGGAATTAACTCACCAAGTAGAATGCTTGTTTCCCCCACACCCATTTTTGGTCAAGGATCCTTCTCAGGATATACAAACTAACCCACTGCTTCTAGAGTTACAATTGAGGAAATCAGTTCACACTGATAGTCTATTAAAGGAAAAGCACTGGAGGCACTTGGGTGGCTCAGTGTCTTGGGGCCTCCTCCTTCCACGGAGGTCATGGTCTGGGGGTTCTGGGATCGAGCCCCGCATCGGGATCGCTGCTCCACCAGGCGCCTGCTTCCCCCCGCCCCTCTCTCTGCCTGCCTCTCTGCCTACTTGTGGTCTCTGTCAGGTAAATAGATAATATCTTTAAAAATATATATTTTTAAAAAGGCGGGGTGGGGGGGAGCACTGAGAGTTTGTGAGCATGGCAGAAGAGCAACTCTTGAGAAATGTCTGTGTGTTCAGTCCTTCACAGAGCGCTGGAACGGAGCGGGGACCTAGAGAGTGAACCTGTAATTCCCAGGGAACATTAGGTTTGCGATTTAATTAATGCCAAGAAGTGCATTTGACTCGGGAATGTGCAAAATGCAGACATAGACTTGATCTGGGACCTATTGCCTTTATTGCCAGACCCTTCCTCTAGAAGCAGGAAAGGAAAAGACCAAACAACAGACAGAAAACCTCACAGAACGTTCCTAGAAAAAAAGTTTTAATTTATATATTTAACACCATTCTCTTTACAAAAATACGGGTAGAGCCCTGTCATTCCTGGAATGTCTTCCTGGAAGTACCGGCGGTTTCCCCATCGGGTCTCAGAGGAGGGCACTGGGCCCCGGCTCTCCACTGTTGGGATACAAATCCAGCAGCGAGAACTCCAGCTGCAGCGGGCAGCTGTTTTCATCCAACACGAAGAGGCTGTGCAGCTTCAGCACGCAAGGGGCGCCGCCGCCCGCCAGCAGCGAGTGCAGCAGATCCGCAGCCACGGCACGGAAGGTGACCTCCGAGGGAGGCGCTGGGGAACACAGAAACACACTCGCTCTTAGGCTCCCTGCCCAGATGCCAGAAATGCACACAGCCAAGGGGTCGTCCTGCCTTGGTTCTTGAGCCCCAGACCCGCCGGAAATTTCCCTGTCTATCCCCTCTCTTTCCAGTCACAGGTGCTGAAGATGCTCTAGAATGAGGGCCCGCGATGCCCACTGATTGAGGACAGGCTGCTCGGACCGGTGGCATTTCCTATTATGACACAGCTCTTGGCTTCTATAAACAACAGAGGAAAGAACTGACACTGACATCTTCCTGAGTCAAGCCTGACTCAGAAAGAGCGCATCCACGTCAGAAAAGCCATCTCATTTATCCAGTCGACAGCCCCTGTCCGCTATCTAGTTTATATAACAGAACCCTGACTTAGTTACTTAATACCAAATCTTGATAATATAAAAATACTGAAATTACAGAGAGATATCACTGTATTTTTGCACTTGTCTTATAGCTTCCTTTTATTTTATTTTATTTTATTTTATTTTAGGACATTAAGTCCAGTTCCTGAGCAGGGTGCTAGATGCTAGGCTGTCCAGGCACGACCAACCATGCTCAAACTACACTTGTTCCCCGGCCAACACCACCAGCCCCTCTTGGATTGCCTCTACCGACTCCCAGGCAGCCAGTCACATATTTTTGGCAGTGAGAGAATTCTCTTATTACAATACTCAAAGCTTTCATATTCTTCACTTAGATAAGCTAAAAAAAAATCAAGATTAGAGATAATTTGAATGGTCTGAAGACCATTTTATAACTGGTGCCCACATTTTCACTTAAGTTTGCGATTTAATTAATGCCAAGAAGTGCATTTGACTCGGGAATGTGCAAAATGCAGACATAGACTTGATCTGGGAATGGTCCTTCTCTGGGAAATGGAGGCTGATATTGTGCCAAAGTAAAAAGGCAAAACTGAAAATACAACAAAGAATACCAAGAGAAGGAACGGAACAGCCAAAAGAATAAAAAGTAATAAAGACAGTGAATAAAAAACAGTTAGGATGTGAAAAGCTGGAAAGAACATGGCTCCAACCTTAACAATTATTAGAAAAACTGAAGACACTTCAAAGTCACAATTTATGGAGCCTCTAGGACAGCCGAGGTAGTGAGGCAGCCAAGCCAGAGGGAAACGAGAGAGGAAGGAGGAGACCACAGGATTATTGCAGTGAGCCGTGAAAGAAGACACGTGCACCCAACAGGCAAGAAGGAAGAATGTGCTACAACTTTTCATGACTCGCTAAAAGCCAAGTGTGGGCCAGTGTCTCAGGTAAGGGGGGACTGCACCCTCGTCCCCACCAGGTGCTCACACACTTGGATCTAGGGCAGGACACAGAGAAAGCTTCCAACAACGGTGAAGTCTGGAAAAGCGGAGAAGCTGCCACAAGGGAAAACACAAAACACCATTCAGGGCTCCTCTAAGGAATGAGAGCCTTAAACTGAGAGAGGAAGGTGGGTAAATCCTATTGCCCAGGGCTGACGGTAGAGGAAAGAGAAAAGAAAAATCCCTCTATCCCTAGGGGAGGGGCAGGAAGCTCCCCATCCAGAGCATAAGTGGTGTCCTACTGCTGGGAGAGGCGAGGACCGCACAAGACCCACCCCCCCACCCCCCCCCACCACCACCAGGGATACAAGGCAGAACATAGCTGTCACAGCAGGTGAAGAGCAAGACTTACCTTCCGCCTTCATATTTTTTGTTCCACTCAAGCTAAATTATCCCTCTGCTTTTGCACAGACAGAAAAAAACCCTTAATTTACAGTATTCTTTCTGTTCCAATAAACTGTCGACGCCCCCGAAATGAGTGCTGCTATCTTACCTATAACTCTGTTGAGCCAGTCAGGAGAAATGTTGAAAAGAATCTTCTCCATCAGCTTGGATCCTACGTGGATGCAAACCTCATGTATTCCATCAGCTACGGTCATTACAGCTGGCCTACAAAACAGTAATAACACAGGACCTTAAATAACATGTTCAAATTAAAGGAATGTTTAAGTACAATGTAATTTCAAAGAGCACTGGGTTTCCAAGCAGGGTTCACTTTAATTCCTAAAACAACTCTAGGGCATTCTGAAACACAAAGAAAGCCCCCCTTTTTTTTAAGAGTTTCAAATGATTAATTATTAAATTTGATTTATTCCATATTCATTTTAAAATTTCAGATACTAAGAAAAGAAAACATATTTTTACACCGTTGTCTATATTATTTTTAGAAACATAAATAAAGATCATAATCACAGTATTTCACAGTCACAATTTCAAGTTCTTTTTCCCCACTGGATTTTTCCCTATCAAAACCAGACTGTTTTGTGGGTCAATCAGCAGGGAACTAGATAAATAATTTTCAGTGTGGGCTATGGTGGAGTACTATGTGGCTGCTAAAAAGGCTGATGAAGGTTTATAAGTGCTATTAGGGAAGGCCGGCCATCATGTACTCCACAGAACAAACAATATGAATAACAAAATGGGCAGTATTCTATCTACATATTTTTAAAGAAAGGGATATATATGTGCTGGTGTGGACATGATAAATTACTAGAAGAATATACAAAAACCTCCCATCAGCAAGGAAGTAGCCGCGATGGTGGAGGACAGATGGGGAAGAATTTCCGGCTTCATATCTTCCTCTACAGGTTGCATTTTTTTTTTAAGGTTTTATTTATTTATTTGTCAGAAAGAGAGAGAGAGAGAGAGCGAGCATGCACATAGGCAGACAGAGTGGAAGGCAGAGGCAGAGGGAGAAGCAGGCTCCCTGCGGAGCAAGGAGCCCGATGTGGGACTCGATCCCAGGACGCTGGGATCATGACCTGAGCCGAAGGCAGCTGCTTAACCAACTGAGCCACCCAGGCGTCCCTACAGGTTGCATTTTTAACCAGGCTCATATTACCTCTTTCAAAGATTAATTGTTAAAAATAAGTTGAGAAGAGATTTTTTTTTTTTTTAACTTGAGAGAGAGAGAGAGGGAGAAAGAGTATAAAGTTGAGAGTGTGCAAGGAGGGAGCAAAGGGAGAGCGACAAGCTGACTCGGAGCTGAGGAGGAAACCCAATGCAGGGCTCAATCCCAGGAGATCATGACCTGAGCTGAAACCAAGAGTCAGACGCTCCGCCAGCTGAACCACCCAGGGGCCCCAGGAACAGATTTTAGAAACAGACTCATTAATATAGAGGAATTAACAGTTCGAACAACAGTACTGATTTTCCCTCAAAAAAAATCTACTTGCCCTTTCACCCACATGATGATGCTAGGTCTTTCCTCTCTTTCACTCTACACTTTCCCCATGCTCTCTCTCTTCCTCCATTCTTTATTTCGACAAACACATACTCAATATGTACTTCGTGCCAAGCACCGTGCTAAGCACTAGGTGCACACTAGCAGACAAGACAGATCTGGTTCCTTCCCTCCAGGATCATAAGAGTTTAATGGGACAAAAAGACAATAAGCGGGGCGCCTGGGTGGCTCAGTGGGTTAAGCCTCTGCCTTCAGCTCGGGTCATGATCTCAGGGTCCTGGGATTGAGTCCCGCATCGGGCTCTCTGCTCAGCAGGGAGCCCACTTCCCTCTCTCTCTGCCTGTCTCTCTGCCTACTTGTGATCTCTGTCAAATAAATAAATAAAATCTTAAAAAATAAATTTGTACACAAATCTTCACAGTAATATCATTCATAACAGCCAAAATGTGGGACCAGACCAAATGCTGGGATGGAGGGAGGGAGGAAGTGATTGCTAAGGTGATAGAAGCGATGGGTGATGGGTGATGGGTGATGGGTGATGAAAGTGTCTCTAAAAATGGACTGTGGGGTCGTGGCATAAGCCTGTGAATACACTAACACCATGGATCATACATTCTAGATGGGTTTGTTTGAATTCTAGCCCAGTAAAGATGTTTTTTAGAGAAGACATCAAACAACTAGACAAGTACCAATTGCAGCGAGTACACACATGGTGCTGGGTTAAGTCGGCCCCGGTAATGAGGTGTCATTTAAACTAAGACATGGGGCGGATGGAGGGAAGAACACGCAAGAAAGCTTAAGGACAGAAACATCGGGTGTCCAAGGAACTGAATGAAGGCCGAGGGTGAGGGGAGAGGTGGGCACAGAGAGAGGGAAAGCATGGCAGCAGAGTGAAGGGAACCCACCCGGAGGTGTTTAGGTCAGGCCGTGATCACCCGTCAGCTGTGCAGAGCATCCGCGGAAGTGGGCCAAGGCCGAAGGAGGCCTGGTAAGACCGAGCAGCAGCCACGACCAGGTCCACGTGCTTCAGGACCAGCAGGTGCTGCCTTCCCGTTCTGGTTTTGAGATAACTGGGGTTTTGGCAAGGCCAGGTAACCAGAATGTCACATGACCTGCAATGTATGGGGACCCTAACCGTAAGACACTGTCCTGCCTGAGATGTCACTAGTGCCCCTGAGGTTGAGGAGCAGTGGAGATGGGAAGAAGTGGGTGGATTTGTGATGCGGTTTTGGATGAAATTCCTAGGACTTGCCAGTAGATTGGACATGGTGGGTAAGGAAGAAGGGATGATTCAAGTCTATGTGCAGGTGTCTAGGTGAATAGGGGAGCCGGTGAGACCATGCACTGGGAAGTAAGAAACTGGGAAGAACCCAGTTTGATATAGACAGGAAAAATAAGGGAGCCAATCTTGGGTATTTTTAGTGTGGGTTGCCTGAAACACATTCAAGTGAGTAAGTGAGTATCTGGATATTGGGGCTTGGAGGAGAAAACCAGGGTGGAGAAGCTGCCGAGAGTCACCAGTACATGGGAATCCTTTGAAGGCGGGAATGAGACTTAAATCTTGGAGCTAAGGTTGCCACCAGAAAATCAATTCCAAGTCACAAACAAGCAACACCCAGCATGACTGACCCACTCACAGTATGGGACTGTCATCCCATACGAATGCTCACTATGTATTTCATAAGAGTTTCTGAGTACAAGCAGCATGTTACATCAACCAGCATAACATCCACAGTACGAAGTATCGGGTGAACATATGTGGATACCTAACTCGACTGTGTGGGTCTTTCAAAACTAGGTAGTCAAAGGGGTGCCTGGGTGGCTCAGTGGGTTAAGCCCCTGCCTTTGGCTCGGTTCATGATCTCAGGGTCCTGGGATTGAGTCCCTCATCGGGCTCTCTGCTCAGCGGGGAGCCTGCTTCCTCCTCTCTCTTTCTGCCTACTTGTGATCTCTCTGGGTCAAATACATAAGTAAAATATTAAAAAAAAAAAAAAACTAGGCAATCAGCTTTTTCTTATTCAGTTGCTACTGACTTACATAGAATCATAAGTGATAACTCGTGCAAAGATTTCTGAATCACGGTACTTGATAACTTGAGGGAATCTCTAATCTCAAGACTTTCTTAATTAAAAAAAAATCTTTTTTAAGAAAACCAAATAATCTGAATCCTAAACCTAAAAACAATTTAAAGGCTTTTCAATAAATAAACAAAACAACTCTGCTTTAGCATGTCTATCAACATTCTAGCAACACAAAACATTTGCACTGCATATTCAATGCATTATAGTTTAGAACCATACCTTATAGACCTCATACTGGGTATATCATAGTCAGCTGATAATGATCTGTGAAGTCGTTCTCTTGAATAGTTATTTTTTAGACTGAAGATTCAAAGTCTGTCTGCTCCATAAGGGATATTTATTGGGTAACATTTTTGTCCAATAAATAATCACGTTCATTAGGAACATTAAGAATGATATAAAGTAACACACACATTCTGTAAGGAGCCTTAACTATTGATAAAAAATCAATTTTCATTAACTATATTTCTTTTTTCTTTTTTTTATTAACTATATTTCTTATACACCACCTATCTTAATTTTATTTTATTTTCCATACAAGCAACTTTCAGAGTAAGAGCAAAATTTATTTACTTATTTATAACACACATATGTAAAGGGAAATAAGGTTTATGGATTAAGCTTCTATAAATGTTCTCAACGTATACCATGACAACATGCTGAATACATTTGTATTTAGTTTTTAGATACTGCAGTATTTAGAAACAGAAAAGGGCATGAAACAGTGATGATTATTTTATAAAGGCATGTAATTTACAAAGTAAAAAGAAAAAATTTATACAAGCATTTGGACACTGATTGATTGAAAAATGTGTTTTTCACAGAGCTGGTTTGCAATTTTACCAAAGAATATTTGCAATCCTTAATTTCTAATGTGAAGCTGGGAAAACTGAGGCACAGAAAAGTTAAATACCTTATTAGCTTCCACACTGAGAGGTTAGATCACAGAACAGTTTAACCTTTAAATTCCAGTTATATGTGAAAGTATAGAAATCAGTTTCTCATGAGCCATTTAGATCTTAGTTAAAAAATATAAAACCAAGTAAAAATTTTCTTCAATATAGCTCTTGAAGATAATAGTATCTTTTAATTACTGCTTTTAAAAATCCCTATTATGATTACTAGACAATTTTTGTCTTCATAAATAGCCATTTATCACTCAGCAGAAAAATTTTATTCTCTTGGATGAGTTCTAGTTAATTCTCATTAGAAAGTAAGAATTGATATATGCAATGTTTTGGTCATGTCCAGTCGTAGAATAATAAATCTTTGCCAACCCAGTGGCTTGCTTAGCTGCCTCACCTGTAGTATAGCTTCTTCATAGTAAAGGGCAAGCAGCCGTAACACTGTTTATAGATCTTGTTCTTGTCTGTTTCCAGTTCCAGTCCGCATTTTGCACAGCCAGTATATATAATGTCAGGAAGAGAAGAGAAGATGCTCTTCAGAGAGCTGCGGGCACATAGAGCTATCTTCTGAGCTGCCGGGACAGGGATCACTAGCTCTGAAATCTGGGCTTTGATTAGAATCACTTCTACAAGAGATAAAAAGAAATGTGTATATATTATAGGACCAAAAGCATAACTTTAACTTATGAACGTGGTTCATGATATGGTTGACTGAGTCACTAATAGTAAAGGACACGCCCGAGGACTCCATCTTGGTCTTCCCTCCTTCAGTCTTTCCCTGCACAATCTCATCAGCTCTCGGCCTCAGTGTTTACTCTGAAAAGTGAGAGGTAAGCAGCTGCTACCCGCAACTAAGAGTGAAGA